>NW_006293088.1:8479582-8489135 GCF_000327345.1 Myotis davidii | reverse complement strand
CTGCACCCAGCGTTTGTGGCCGTGGGGATGCCAGGGCCAGCTCACTGGGTGGGGGCTCCTTCCCGGCCCCCCCGGCTGCACACAGAGGCCTGTGGGCTGCGCACACCCCGTGCACCCCGGGCCCAAGGACGGGGCTCTCGCGTCACTGGAGGGTGGCGGCCGTGCAGGGTCCGAGTTTCAGGGCATTTCAGTTATGGGGAGCTGGGCTTGAGCCCTGACACCCCTGGACATTGGAAGTTGGGACCACACAGCCACTGGGGCACAGGCATGGGCCCTGAAGGAGAAGTGAGTGGAGGTGCCAGGTGAGGAAGGGCACAGGGGAGGCGGGGTGGGTGGGGGCAGGACACGGTGGCATTCCAGGTGGAAGGAGCGCCAGGCAGGGAGACGGCTGAACTGGAGGAGGCCGCAGCACAGGGTGCCTGCCCCCAGCCCAGCTCATCCGCCCCCAGACTGTCACCTGGGAACGGACAGCAGGGAGCGTGCGGAGGAGCTGAGAAGAATTGTGCAGCCAGAGGGACATTCTCGCTGCCTTCCCGTCCCGGCTCTATTCTAGCCAGCAGCTTCCATTTCTTTCTGCATTTAATGCGCCTGAATAATGTGACAAGGTAGACACTGGGAATTTACTGCGCTCTGCAAAGCCGCTCAGTTCCATTAAGATCTCGGGATCTCCGCCAAGGCGCGACGACTTCCCCCTCAGGCATCTTCTCCTGATTGCAATTTACGACGCCCAGGCCTCTGTGGGGCCCCCTAACCTCCAGAAAAACGCGCTGTTCCCCAAAAGTGGCCGTTATTCTCTCTAAGGAAAGTGACTGGGCATCTTCCAGAAGATTCCCTCAGCCTGATCCCCCTCCTCTGGGGACCGGGACACAGCCAGGAGAGGCTGCCGTTGGCTTTTCCAGTGGCCACCGACCCAGGGGGTCCGCTGGGAGCAGGTGGCAGCTGCCTGACCTTTACCTTGCCCAGCTGCAGCCCTGGGTGGGGCGGGGCGTGGGCACTGAGTGTGGGGGAGACAGTGAAGAAGTGGGAGACTCCCTCTGGCTACCTGCTGGGAGCCCCCGGCCCTGTGGTCCTCCAGGCCCATAGTTTGGATGCAGCCCCACCTTTTGCTGCCACGTGACTCGGGCCAGATGAGTTCACCTCTCTGAATGGCATTGTTTGTCTGTAATACAGGCGTCACATCCCTCCCTCCTGTGGTCGCTGGGAGGATGGGTTGATCTGAAACCCGTCATGGCCTCAGTGTCATGCTTGGCACACGGAAGCCCCCAGGCAGTGGGGGCCATCCTTTGCCCCAGGGGATGGCTGGGTGGGCATCGCTGGGAAGGGGAGCCCCTGAGACGGCCCGTCCAGACCACCTCTCAAACGGTGAAATCCTCGGCCTACCCCATGCGGCTGTGTGATAGCCCCGTTTGCTAATTTACTCTGCAGCCTCGGGCAGGAACTTGGTCCATGGCCAGTGAAACGGAACCTCCACATTCTAGCCATTGCCCCGGCGCCCCGCTGTGACGGACCGCCACCCGTGCAGCCGTCCTGCAATCCCCCTCGTCCTTCAGCCCTTAGAGGACAGGCTGCCAAGGCCAGGCTGGCAGACAGGAGGAGAATGGAGCTGCCAGAGCCCTGTCCCTTAGAGATGGGAATTATTAATTAGTCTTATTATCCAGAACGTGTCAGTCTCCTAATCCTTCCGTTGGCGGAGGGTTTATGCAGCCACAGGGCGTGCTGTCAGCTTGGCTAAGCCATCGCTTTCAATATGAAGGCAGAACAATGGGCGATACCGTTTGGTTACTATCTTTACTCATCAAGCCAAACAGTTCCGGCCCCCCTTCGACAGAGCATCCCTCAAAGACGGGCGAAGGCAAAGCTGCGTAATTCCCCTTCTGACGGCTCCTCATGTGGGCTTCGGTTTAATTACTCTTTTCATGTGATCTTCCGCTGACATGCTGTCCTTACTGTCCTGATCCTCTTTGGAGCACAGGGGGAAGTGTGAGTTCCAAAGCCAAAGACAAAAGTTTGCCTCAAGGAAACACTTTCTATTTTGCCTCTGAAAGAACTACTAGTGAAATTCAGATGTGATTGATAGTGTGAGATGGAGAAGCTTTGTGGGTGGGTGTCAGGCGCAGGCTGGGCCCCTGGCGACACCCAGTAGTCATCGTGGGCCTGTCGTAGACTCTGGTCCGTGATACGGCATCACCACTGCTTTTACTGCCCTTGACTTCCTAGTGGCCCTCAGGCTGCAGGTATTCCCAGGCACTCCAGACTCACAGCAAAAGATGCTAGACAGGTGAGCACAGATGTGCACAGGTGAGCAAGGTGAGCACAGATGTGCACAGGTGAGCAAAGTGTGTACAGGTGAGCACAGGTGAGCAAGGTGAGCAAGGTGAGCACAGGTGAGCAAGGTGAGCACAGATGTGCACAGGTGAGCAAGGTTGAGGGGGCCCTCAGGCTGCAGGTATTCCCAGGCACTCCAGACTCACAGCAAAAGATGCTAGACAGGTGAGCACAGATGTGCACAGGTGAGCAAGGTGAGCACAGATGTGCACAGGTGAGCACAGGCATCACTCTCTCAGTTCTCCTGCTCCCCTCCTAGTAAAGCGCTCTGGGAGGACCTGAGGAGACTTCTCACCATCCCACCACCAGTCTCCCAAAATGGACAGGACTTCCTGGGGGCTTTCCCCCCTCCTTTTCCAAACACACCCAGGTCCCGTTAGTGCCCGGAGTATTAGCAGGGACCGTGCCTCCCTTTCCACCTCATTCCTGGGAGCAGGGAGCTGGGAGCCAGCTTTTACCTTCCGAGGGCTTCATGGGTCCCTAAGTGAGAGGTGCACTGAGGCTTCTCGCCCACAGAGCAGCCCTCACAGAAGTCCCTCCTTTCCCCCTCCCTCCTCTCTTCTCTCCCTCCCCTCCTCTCCCAACCCTCTTCCCTCCTCCCTCCTCTCTCCTGAAGAGGGAGAAGGTTCACTCCTTAGAGACACAGATGAAAGTGGCCTTAGTCTGGGGAGAAGGCATCGAGTCTCCACATGCCAGGAAGGGTAACCCTGGGGACATGAGGCCCGAGAATTCTTCGCGAGGTGAGCTTGGAGGGTTGAGGAGGAAATGTAGTGCAGACAGGTTTGTTGACCCTGAAGTGCGGGAGATTTCTTAATTTAGAGAGGAGTTCTCAGAAAACACTGTCAGTTCCAAGGAAAAGGGCTCCCATGGGGCTCATTCTACCCTCTGGGCTCCTCACTTCTCCGCTGCTAGAAGGAGGGGCTCAGGGGGCTCCTGTGGGGAGTCCCCAGCCAGGTCCCTGGTGCGGGTGACAGTCAGAGGGCGATCGCAGCACACGGGTGCTGCGGGGCCCACACCCTCCCTCACGTGAGCATCTGCCCTATGGATGTGCCCGGCCCCTTGGGGTTATCCTGGGGGAACTACGGCCACGTGCCCCTGCTGGCCTCCGAGGGGCCCCCTGGCAGGAGAGGGAGCCATCCCATGGCAGCTACTGGAGCCACCGCACCAGCCAGAGGAGGCCCTGCCCAGGGGGGGCCCAGCTCCCTCACCTCCCAGGAGGCCTCCTCCACCCCGGGAGCCCTGGCGCAGGCTCTGCCAGTTGCTTGGCTCGGAAGCAGCTGTGAAGGCCTGGGCTGGGCTGACCCGGGTCAGAATCCTGTTGCTCTAGGCCCCCTGGGTTTGGGAGGTTTCAGCTTCATTGGAGGCTGAGCCCGAAGTACCTCAGGACCCCCTGGCTCGACCCCCTGTTTGCGTGGAAAGGCTGTTGCCTCGGGAGTTTGGGTGACTAACCTCAGGGTGGATTGCAGGAAGCACTGGGCTGAACCCCGCTTCTCAGGGCCAGGCCTCTTTCCGGGACACCCCTTTCCAGGGAGACTGTGGGTGATCCAGGCACTTTAACACCCTAAGCCAGCACCCAGGCCACGCCAGCTCACAGCTAGCCGCCCGCCGCTGGTGTCTGATGGGAGAATGCCGGCTCACGTTAGCCAGGTCAGCCCTCATGATGTCAGAGACCATCCTCCGCCAGAAACAGACGGCGCCTTCCACTCCAGAAATGGTGTTGATCACCGGCCTGGCCTGGTGTGCGCTCTGGGGAAGAGACACCACTGCCCTCAGTTAGTGTGGCCGACAGAGGTGGCCAGGGCTTTGTGGGTGTTGCGAGTGTGTCCTGTAACGCAGGGGTGTGGGGAAATGTTTAACATCCGTCTCTCCGGGAAGAAACCAATGCCGGATCACGTGATGGGCGCGCCTGCCAATTTCCATGGTGTAAACACTCCCACCACAGCCAATTCCAAGATTCCGGTTTGGTGTCCATCGGTTTTGACACTGTTGAGAGGTGGACTAGCAGCTCGCACAAGCCAGCACGAGCCGGCTCCAGCGCTCCGCCGCTTTCTTGTCTCCACGTGGCAGACATAGAGGCGAAGCCCATGGCCAGGGCCTCTTGGGGACTCTCCACTCCTTGCCCAAGACTGAGGCTCAGGCCGTGGGGAATGAAAAGCAGGGGCTCCCACTCAGGCTCCCCCAGGACGAGTAAGTGGTCACCATGGAGATTTTTGAGGCTAAACAGGACCTACTTTGGTCATCCACCCTGGCCTCTAGGGCGGTCACTTAACCGTCCTGCAGCAGCTGGTGGGCTCCCCAGCCTCCAAGTGTGATGCTGACTCCGCTGCAGCCCACCCCTCCTGCCCCTCTTGTCCAGCTGGGACGAGTCAGGCAGACGGAGCATGGGGTCCTGGCAGGGCTGCCTTTGGGTTCCGCTTTGCTGGTCGAAGTCCCACTCTGCATGGGCCCACCTCTTCCTTCCTGGGACCCCCTGCCCCACGGAGCGATCAGCAACGCTGAGCCCGTCCTTATATAAAACTAGTGGCCCGGTGCACGGATTCATGCACGGATTCAAGGAAATTATTAGAATAAATATTTTAATATCGCTATTCGCCCTTTCTCTATAGAAGTGTCAACCAAATTCATGATTGACAATGACAGATCAAAACACATGCGTGCGATTGGTGCCAGTGAGAGCTTTATATGTATCATGCATGCGCGAGTCAACGTTTATTTTTAAATTGCCAGTGTGCGTCATATGTACTGGCTGGTTGGATGGTCGGATGGATGGATGGTTGGTCACTCAGCCTTTCGTATATATATAGATATGGCATTTGGTTCATCGTGGATGTTTGCATTCAGTTTTATTTTTTTAAAGGCTGCACTAAAATAGCATTTGTCTTGATGGCTAAGCATTTGGGCAGCCCCTTACATTTCCACCCAAGGCCAATGCCCCACCCAGTGCCTCGCCTCGTCCCGGCCTGTCTCGGATGCCCACTGAGGACCAGTCTGTGCCTGAGAGCATTCCTAACGATCCAGGAGAACTCTGGAGAAGGAACCACGTCCAGATGCAGACCCGCCGCAGCCTGGACGGTGGCCTGAGGCCCGGTGCCTTCTCTATGGTGAAAGGTCCCGCAGGACGCGTGCCTGAGGAGTAGAGGGATGAGGACTGCGGTGAAGGTCCCCAGGGCGGCGCCTTCCAAGCATCATCACTGGCCCCCAGAGGACAGGACCCGGGCCCTGGCCTGTCCTTGGCCCTGTTGCCCGCCCCCGGTCCCTCCCATCTGGGCTCTTGGCCGTGTCCCACTGAGGCTCTCAGCTGCCCACACATCGCAGCTCTGCCCCCAGACCCACTGGGTGGCCTCGGAGCTGTTTTCCAGGAGGTGGTCTCTGTGTCACCTCCCCACATGCCCTCTGGGGAGTGAGCCACGGCCGCCTATGGGAACTGGGTGCTCCCTTCTCCTCTGGTACGACTCTCTAGACCAGTGATGGCGAACCTATGACACACATGTCAGAGGTGACACGCGAACTCATTTTTTTGGTTGATTTTTCTTTGTTAAATGGCATTTAAATATATAAATGAAATATCAAAAATGTAAGTCTTTGTTTTACTATGGTTGCAAATATTAAAAAATTTCTATATGTAACATGGCACCAGAGTTAAGTTAGAGTTTTTCAAAATGCTGACATGCCGAGCTCAAAAGGTTCACATCACTGCTCTAGATGCTCCTCGTCCCACAGGGGACCGGCAGGGAGAAGGACACAGGGGCACGTCCCCACCTCCCCTGGGTCAGGGATGCTGGCTGAGGGCCCTCGGTGCGGCAGCCGCCCCGTCTAGCAGGGACCCCCTGAGACATTCCGGGGGACGCCCGAAACCATGAATAGCACTGAACCCCAGACACTGTTCTTCCCTATACAGACGTACCCAGGGTGGAGATTACGGCTTCTCTGGACACATCCGAGTCGCCAGCACCACAACCCTGCACTGTGGTGCCGTTAGTAAGCATAGTCGGGGACCTGAACCAAGCCCTGAGGTACTGCGGCGGCCGTTCTGATCACCAAAGGCTACCAGGTGCCTGGTGGGCGGGAGCCTGCAGGGCAGCTCCAGAGGCCGCTCCTCCCACAGCTGCCAGCCTCGCCCGCCCGCCGGGGCTGCCAGGGCCGGGCCCCCATGCCTGCCGTCTGCTGGAAACACCAGACCTTCTGTCTGATCTCGGAAAGCTGGCCGCACCTTCCACCCTCTCGAAGGTCTGTTCTACATCAGGAAGGCTGTCCAGGGCGTTTGTGGATTTGCGGACGGTCTGAGCCACAGAGCGTGCGGGGAGAGTCAGGTTCAGTCTGCACAGATGCCCATCTTCCTCACGCGCTGGCCATGCGCTGTCAGTTTGAACAAAGAAACCAGGACGTGATGGGGCATCGGCAGAGCGCAGCCAGGAGGTCAGCGCTGAGGACTCCGGGCTCTCGTGGAACCATTCCCCATCCTCCCCTCACAGCCGGCCACTCCCCAGGGGCTGCTCAGGGGACCAGAGTTGCCCTGCATCCCTGTACGTGGCTCCTCCCCAGACCCAGCATCGGTCTGTTCTCACCATAAACTTGATGCCGAGCCCACGCGTGGGGCAGCTTTGAGAGCTTAGTTCGGAAGGAGATGTTGTTAGATATGGGCAGTGGCTGTTTCCGGTGTCATTCTTCGGAAAGTGCTGCAGCGAGCCCTTAAGGCAGCGGTTCTCAGCCTGTGGGTCGCGACTCCTTTGGGGGTCGAACGACCCTTTCACAGGGGTCGCCTAAGACCATCGGAAAACACATGTATAATTACATATTGTTTTTGTGATTAATCACTATGCTTCAATTATGTTCAATTTGTAACCATGAAATTGGGGGTCACCACAACATGAGGAACTGTATTAAAGGGTCGCGGCGTTAGGAAGGTTGAGAACCACTGCCTTAAGGGAACCAGTGCCACAAAGACCAAGCGCAGCATTAAACACCCGCCCCTCCGCCTGCTGAGGGGCCGGCCGGCGGGGCCACAGGGGCCGGTGCTGGTCTGTGCCAGAAGGTGCTGTGCTCACAGGGGACCTCCCCTCCCGGTGTGAGGACCCAGGACCAGGTGCCCAAGTCAGGTGTCCACGTGGAGGTGGACGTGGCCTCCTTGGGCTGGACGTGCCGCCCTTGGGCAGGTGGGACGCTCCCCGGGGAGACCTTGAGCCCGCGGGCCGAGGGTTTGGCCCCAGAGCAGGTCAGGCTTCTGGCTTTAGCAGCAAAACCCTTCCCTGTGCGAACTCGACCGAGAGCCAGCCGACGCCCCGCTCCGCCCGCCTCTAAACGCCCTCTCCTCTGCACATGTGCAGTTCTGTTTGTCTGTCTGCAGGTGACCTAATGACACTCCTTCTATTCTTCCCCAAGCAAGAAGGAGACTGCAGCACGACGCACCTGCGCATCTCCAGTCCTCCAAGTCTTTTTAGGGTTTGCCTCTTGCACCTCCTGATTACCCTGCCCGCCCTGCCTCTGCCCGAGGGGTTCCCAGCCTGACCCCCTCTGGGCAGAGAGAGAGGGGCTCCTAACCCTCCACCCTCCCCGCTCATAAAGACCTCAGGAGTAGACTGCCCCTGCCCTTCCTCTTTGAGGCGAAGGTGAGCTCCTGCTCTAACCAGGTGCTTTAGGGAGCACAGGCCCGGGGGGCAGCGGGGGGGGCCTGCCACCAGCACTTTCTGGGAACGGCAGGAAATAGCCCTGCCCCCCAACGTTGGGTTTCCAATCGACTCCGAGGAACGTAGTCCCAGATCTGTTGGGCGTGCGCGCTGACTGTGCAGTCCTTTAAAGTCTGGCCGGGGCAGCATTGTTTTGGTCATTAGTTAACATACCTGGGTGGGGAGGAAGGGAGGGAGCTAAATAGTTACAAGCACTTCAGTGGGTTTTTTTCCTACTGACTAAGGGTAAAATGAATAGCGCTGATCCGTTGCCCAGGCAATAGGCTTGTTAAAGGAAATGGTATTTAAAATGATTTTTTGAGCCAAAGCAATTTGGCTGCTCTGAGGCGTCCTTTATCTTTTGCTTTCAAGAGGATAATAATGTTTAAAAAGGAAGTCACTCATACCGCTTCCTGACGGGAAGCCAGCTCCGTGACGGGCAGCTCTTCCCCGGGGTGTGTGGTCCTACTCCGGGTTGCACAATGCCGCCGTGACGGCTCCCTTCTGCCGAGCCCTGGGTGCCCACAAAACAGACACGATGCTCCCGTTGAACCTGTGACGGCTGAAGGCCCGTCATACGTTCACCTCGGGCTCCCACCCAGTGGCTGAGCTTCTACCTGGAGACTCATGTCAGCCGCCGGTCCCGGGGCCTGAGCAGAGCCGGTGTCATGGGCTGTTCTCCCACGTGGCCCGGGGCGCCCTCCCCACAGAGAACGTGATGGTAGCCCAGGTTGACAGGTGCCATCTACTCTTGGTGGGTAGGCCTATTTCCTGTCGGCCCACGTGAGCCAGACTGGAGCAACTGGCTCCCCTTTTACTTTATTTTTTTAATATATTTTTATTGATTTCAGAGAGGAAGGAAGAGGGAGAGAGAGATCGAAACACCAATGATGAAAGCGAATCATTGATCGGCTGCCTTCTGCACGCCCCCTACCGGGGATGGAGCCCACAACCTGGGCATGTGCCCTGACTGGGAATCAATCCATGACTTTCTGGTTCATAGGTCGATGCTCAACCACCGAGCCACACCGGCCGGGCCCAACTTCCCCTTTAGAGTGAAAGAGGCAGAGAAGCCAACTTCCCAGTGAATGGGCGTGAGGGAGGGTGCTGTTCCAGAAGGTTCTGCCCTGCTCTGGTTTGGGGCGGGCAGGGCTTTCGTGGGTAAGGTGTGTGGAGGCCAGAAGAGCTGGTTCGGCGGCTTGGGGGTCCTCAGCTCAGAAGTGTCTATGAGCAGGGGTGGTCCGCCCCCTGCCTCCGCTCACAGAAGCCCCGGGGAGCTCTGGGCAGCAACCAGATGGGGGAGATCTTTCGGCGGCAGGAAAAAACACTCAACACCTGCGCCTGGTGGCCCAGGGCTGGGCACACTTCAGTGGACCCGGACGCTCAGGTCCTCCTGTGACCTTCCCTTGATGACTTGAAAGCAGGACGCTTCGGGGAGCCCGTGGTCTTGCTGCGTGTGCTCTTCTCTCGGTTTTGGGGTCACATGGCACCTAGAGGGGGCCGAGGGCAGCCGAGGCCTCGGCAGTGACAGGCGGGCCCGTGGGACCCGCGGCTTTGCTCCCCAT
>NW_006293088.1:8468065-8479496 GCF_000327345.1 Myotis davidii | reverse complement strand
CGGGATGGCCACCGCTCCCTGGGTGCGTTTTAAACACACTTCCGAACCCTGTTCATTTTGCCTTTGATGGGGAGGCGGCCTTCTGGGCTTTTCCTTCCAGAGATGCAGATTTAATGGACTGTGATTTTTCTCCAGGTCTGCTGTTTGGGAAAAAAAAAAAAAGGCAGCATTAAAAAAGCAACTCAATTTCTATTTGCTCAGGGAAAGAAAAAAATCTGCTTGCTATTCAGGCCCTAGATTTTCCTGGGAGATTGGTGTACTTGCCTGCCAAGATGTTAGCTAAAGGAAAACACATTTGCTATAGATCAGAAATATTTATCCTTTTCTGGGCAGGACACCCAGAGAGCTTCATCTGAATGTACAGCACCTGGAAATCTGAGTGCGTTCCGTCGCTGGCGCTGCGGGCACCCGCGCAGGCAGTTTCGGGGAGCTGCAGGCCCAGGGGAGGAGTTGAGTGAGGCTGCTGGGGTGGGAGGGGTGTATAGGTCAAGGGTCAAGAAGCCTGAATCCCAGACGGGAAGCAAGGGGTCAGCCAGAAGGACAGCAGAGAGGGTCCCCTGGTGGCCTTACCCGCAAGCTAGCTTTGTCTCAGGACAGAGCACGGTGACCTTGCCCTGCACGTATTCCCTTGGAGTTGGGTCGGGACTGAGGACGGTGGGCAACTTGGGCCAACCCCACGCCTGCTTCTTGACAATTCAGAAGGCACCCCAGCTTCTGCTAAGCTCCATACCATCACCCAAAAGAGGACAGCCCCCGTCTTTTAGAACCCTCTTGCAATCTTACCAGGTTTGTCTTCGGTTGCTGCCGACGAGTGAGAGATGCGGCTCATTCATAATTGAGCATCTAATCATTGCTTCTTCCAGAGGGCAGGCCACATCCCGGACCAGCGATGCTCAGCCGGGTACCCCGAGAAGGACTGACACGTGCAGTACCTGACTGTGCAGTCAGGGGCACGCACCTCCTTCCCCTTAGATTATTGAATGAAAAAATGACAACGGCCAGCACAACAGTAGCTGTCCAGGGTGAATAGGTGCGAATGAACCAGAAGTATACTGGTTTTTGTCAGATCAGCAAAAAACACGTTTTTGGTGTGCCGCAGAGCGTTAGTGACTGGTCTGTGCCAGGGGATGGAAGAGGTTGGAAATCGCCGCGCTGGTGCGAGACGGGGCCAGGAGTGCGCTCACAAGCTGTAATTAGCAGGTTTACTCATTGGCTCGTCATCCCTCGCTCGTTATTTTTAGGTTCACTTGATTCCTACCGTTGCACTCGGGGTTCTGTGGGGGAGGATCCAGTTCAGGACGTGGGGGGGGGGAGCAGTGGGGGAGAGGGAATTCCTTGCAACACCAGAGCCCCTTCTAAGATCTTTGGGACCCCAATCTCCATGCATAGGAGTGGTTTGCACTGACCACCGGCCGGTGTCCACCCTGCATGAAACTGGCAGGGCCTGAGTCCAAGCTGACATCTGGCCTCTCGTCCTGGGGCCGCGGGCACCCCGGGGTGGGAGCAGTCTCCTGCACCTCGGCTCCTCCCACGCTGGGGTCTCCAGGGGCCCTGCCAGGAGTGGCGTGATGATGGCAACAAATTATTTTTACAAATTAGTGTAGGCCCGGCCGGCCTGGCTCAGTGGTTGAGCATCAATCTACAAACCAGGAGGTCACTGTTTGATTCCCGGTCAGGGCACATGCCCCAGGTGTGGGCTTGATCCCCAGTGTGGGGCGTGCAGGAGGCAGCCAATCCATGATTCTCTCTCATCATTGATGTTTCTCTCTCTCCCTCTCCCTTTCTCTCTCCCTCTCCCTTTCTCTCAATAAAAACATATATTTTTTAAAAGTTAGTGTAGGTATGTCCCACACAGTATCTGGGATATGCTTACACTGCAAAGGTATTCACTTCTGTCAAGTTCATATGGAACTGGCGCCCGACTCACTGGCTGCCCCATCTCACTGGCTGCCCCCAACTCACTGGCTGCCCCTGACTCGCCGCCCCCGTCTCACCTGCCCTTCCCCCCCACACACACACACCAGGCTGTGGTGTTCTCCCTGCCCTCCCGACTTTCCAACTGGCTCAGCACTGGTACGAGTTTAGTGATTATATGATGGATGGGCACCCCCCCCCCGAACCGAAATTCCACAGGCGCCTGCAGCTCCGTGGGGGTCCCTGTGTGCAGCTGAGGCTGTGGAGTGGCCAGGAGCAAGCCAAGGGGCCCTTCGTCTCAGCTGTGACCCCAGATGCCTGGGAGGAGAAGGAGGCACGGCCGGCATGGTGGCGGGCACAGTGGCCCGGGGTTTCGCTCTGGGTTGGGCACGTGGTGCAGCAGTGAGGAGACTGCAGGCAGGCAGGACAGGTGCAGAGCTGTGCACGGGCCCGTGGGGTTCACCCTCTTCGGGTGGGAGCTAGCCCCTGGAGCCCATTTCTCGGCTTCCCCCGGCCCCCCGCCCCGGCCCCCGGCCAGGGATGAGCCCAACTGGCCTCTGTGCAGAGACTGGCCCCTGAGAAAGCGCAGGGCTCTGGGCGGGAGCCTGCAGGGAGTCCATGCGAGGGATCTCTGTTCCCCTAATGCAGCCGCAGGACTCAGCCCGCAGTTCTCAGAGGAGACGCACTCATAACAGCCAGGTGGGCCCCACAACTTGCAGAGCTCCAGTGTGTCTGTAGGGTGGGGGGGCGGCTTGGAGCCCGGACCCGCCCAGCCCCCACTTCCTGGAGAGGGGCAGGGGTGCTTCCCTGGTTCAGGGTTCAGGGGCCTCTCAGAGAAGGAGCTGAGCCCCAGGGCCCAGGGGAGCTCAGGGAGTGAGGACACTGGGCACTCGCTCCACGGGGACCGGAGCGCATGGCGATCCGAGGTCAGCTAGGGATGGAAGTGACTGAGTGGGATCTGCTGGGAAGTGTCATGCGTTTTCATGCATTATCTTGGACATTTCTTGCTGCTCACGCTCAGGAAAAGACTGTCAGGGCTGAAGAGAGATGTGTGGCCCGCTCAGCCCCTGGGGCCGCTGGGCACAGATGAGCGTGGAGGGAAGCGCTTCGCCGGCCGCAGGGTTTGCCTCACCCGTCCATGCTGGGCTCAGCCGGGTTGGCACAGAGGGCGAGGCCAGTGACTGGCAGTTGGAGGAGGGAGGGGGAGGGGGACTGCTGGCTGCCCTCTGGCTGTTAGGACACCCCAGGCGCAACCCCAATACCCAGGCCTAGTCCTGGTGAAACACTGCCCTGCGGGGAGGTGGGGGGCAGTGGGGGGGCCAGGCACAAATGCCTGTGCAGAGGGCCCTCCTGCCTGGGCCTCGCTGCAGAAAATGCAGGGGTGCAGGGGTGTCCCCCGAGGGGCTCTCAGTTCTGAGTCCCAAATGGTCCCCTTGCAGTGCCAGCTTGTGTCCTGGGGAAATGCCACCGGCCAGGGAGAGGCCGGGCCTGGCCTGGGTCCCCCTCTGGAGGCTACAGGAGGGAACGCTTGCCACCCTCACTCTTTGCTTCCGGAGGGCAGACCCTGGGGCATCTAGTGGTGAGGACCTGGGAGTGGGTTCCTGTCTCAGGTCCCACACTTCCTGCTGGGTAGCCCCCAGCAAGGACCTGGACTCTCCTCCAGACCATTTACACACTGAGTGTCCCCGGGCCCATCTCCTAACGCGGCGCTCCTTCCAGCTGCCTTCCTACTGGTTCTCTGCGCTGAGCTGGGGGGTAGGTGGTTGTCTGAGCTGTTCTGGGGGGTTCCCAGTTGGTCTTGCTTTAGAGCAGCGGTTCTCAACCTGCGGGTCGTGGCCCCTTTGGGGGTCGAACGACCCTTCCACAGGGGTCGCCTAAGACCATCGGAAAACACATATTTATTTACATATTGTTTTTGTGATTAATCACTATGCTTTGATTATGTTCAATTTGTAACAATGAAAATACATCAGCTGCCCCACTCTGGACACAGCTAGCAGACAGTCTTACTCTTGAATGAGAAGAAAGGGGCAACTGAAGCTGCAAAACAAAGGTTGAAAAGGGACAGCTATGCTCAGCCCTCAGGAATGTTTTGGTGGAATTTTATTTTATATTTTATTTTATTTTATTTTATTTTATTTTTTAGCTGCAAGCATTTTATTTAATTTAATTTAATTTTATTTTTTAGCTGCCAGCATTTAATTTCATTTATTTTCCAGCTGCAAGCATCTTACGGCCAGAATCCCTCAGGCGTGTCACGGACACGCCGTCGCCGGCCCCGAAAATGAGCCTGATGACTCTGCGGACTCAACAAAAAAACATGAGCTGAGCTGCTGGGGGCATGGGTGGTAGTCTGAGCGGTGCTGAGCGGGAAGCAAAGCCCCAGGCCGCAGGCAGTTCAGAGGCCAGGCCTCCTGGGCGCTGAGAAAGCATCCCTGCTGCTCGCTCAGTGGCTCCCGTCGCTCAGCTGTGCAGCCAGCAGGGCGGGGAGGCCCGCCTGTCTGCGTTTCCCCTCCTTAGCCCACAGGGTGGGCATCATGAGGCGCTCACTCCCGACCTCTCGGCCACACCACCCGCCCATGTCCCCACACCTGTGACCCAACTCGCTCTCTCCACGCCCCCTCCCTTGAGCCTGCCCCGCCCCCCCGTGTGCTCCGTGGCCCCCTGGCTCCACTGGGCTCAGTGTCAGGATGTGGGGTAGGAATGGAACGAATGTTCCCGAAACCAAAGGAAATATTGCAAGTGCCCCGAGGGAGAGTGGGGTTGGGGGCTGAGTCCCAGGTGAGCGAGGGTCCTGAGCAGCCTCCCTCAGGAGGACAGGCGAGCAGCCCGCCCTGGGGGCTCCCAGCCAGGCTGGTGCAGGTGATGGGAGAGGTCTGGGCCTCCCAACACACACCCACACTCACACTCACCTCCACATGCATACGCCTCACACTCATACACACCCACTCTCACACTCACCTTCCACATGCACATGCCTCACACTCATACACACCCACTCTCACACTCACCCTCCACATGCACACGCCTCACACTCATACACACCCACTCTCACACCCTCCATATGCACCCCCTTACACTCACATTCATTCACACACACACGCTCTCACATTCACCCTCCACACGCACCGCCTCACACTTACATTCACTCACACACACCCACTCTCACACTCACCTCCACATGCACACGCCTCACACTCATACACACCCACTCTCACACCCTCCACATGCACACGCCTCACACTCATACACACCCACTCTCACACCCTCCATATGCACCCCCTTACACTCACATTCATTCACACACACACGCTCTCACATTCACCCTCCACACGCACATGCCTCACACTCACCTTCCTCATGCACACAGCCTCACATTCACACACACACACACACTCTCACGTTCACATGCTGACTTCTACACACACTGTGACACACACACTCACTGCCTCTCACCCTCACACACCACGCACCCTCTCCATTCACACCCACGCACTCACATCCTCGCGTCCCGAGCTCTCTTGCGCCCGGAGAGGCACAGCCCAGCCTGGCTGTGAGGCCAGGGCTCCTCCAGGCAGCACTTAGCTCCACTTCCTCTTTCTCTCTCCTTTGCGCCTGGAAACCCCCAAACATTCCCAGGAGGGAGCACGGCCCTCTATTACCTCCTGGGCTCAGAACACTGCGCGCGGTAATTGAAAGTGGCTTGACTCAAATTGCATTTTCCTGGAGCCGTGAGTGGGGTGTGGGAGGAGGGAGGGAGAGGGTGGAGGGAGCTGCGGTGCCCCTGAGCAGGCAGAGCGCAGGCCCAGAGGCAGCGGCCTTTCCTGGCTCCCCAGACTGTGCACCAGGGAAGGGCGCACCCAGGGAAGGGTGCACCCAGGGAAGGGCAGCGCTCTGATGCTCCCCCTCAGAGTGCACACACACCCCACCCCCACGCCAGCCTCCTCCTGAGTTTCACCCAGGAGGGGCCTTTATTGCCCCCAGCTGGTCACACGGCAGGCGGCAGGCGGTCAGTACTGTTTGTGGACTGAATGCTGGGTCCTGCCTCGGCCTCGGCTCCGCCGGTTCCCTCTCACTTGCTCCTTCAGCACAGCTTCAGGGCACCGGGGACTTAGTGTGCCGGCCACGGGACTGGTGGGGAGAGAAAGGCCCCGCGTCCAAGAGGAAGTAGGTCTGGGCTCTGACCCGGGTCGGACTCGGCCAGACCCCTCGCTCCCCCAGACCCCTGTGCTGGCCGTGGCAGCGGGAGAGGGCGCCACGTCTCCCTCAGAAAAGGCTTTTAAGAATTCTCCGGAACCCAGGCTCCGGTGGTCTGAAGCTCCTCCCCAGAGTGGCTGTGATTTCGGTTCATTGTGAGTCAGGGCAGTTGTTTGCAATTCCACGTTAAAGGAGAGGAGAGGGGGAGAGGGCTGCAGAGGGATGGGGGGGCGTTCCCGCCTCTGTTCATTTACCACCGGACTCCCCAAGAAGCAGGTTCGGGTCATCTGTGTGTCCCACATCCGGAGCGTGGCTAATGCTCCACAGATACCTGTTGAATGGAATGAATGAATGAATGAATGAATGCAGAGAGAGGGAGGGAGGAAGGGAGGGAGGGGACTGGAAGGAGGCTCAGGACCAAGAGTGGGGGATGTCCCAGGGCACCCAGCTCCAGTCCCGGGGAAGAGGAGGAAGTACTACATTCAGGGACCCCAGGGCCCTGTCTCCATCCTGGTTTCTGTGACACGGTCAGCTGGTGAGTAAGCAGCGAGGCCCCACGAAGGGTCAGCAGAGAGCGAGGTGGGACCGAGCCTGGCCTTTGTCCCCACCCGGCCTGTTGCAGGCTCCCATCCTGGCCTGCAGTTCCGAGCAAGGGTGGCCGGGCCTCCTGCCCCAAGCCCACCACAGGGCCTCCCAGGCCGGGGGGCAGGGGAGCGTCCCCTGTGAACGAGGAGTGTCCCTAGGCTGGAGGCGCCAGCCCAGCGGGCCCAGGGCCTCCACCACCATTTAGTGCCAGGCTGTGTCCCTGGGGAGGAAGCCCCTGCTTCCCTCACCACGTTCTCCATTCATTTATTTTTAATATCTTTTATTGATTTCAGAGAGAAAGGGAGAGGAAGAGAGAGAAACATCAACAATGAGAGAGAATCATGGATTGGCTGCCTCCTCCACGCCCCTACTGGGGATCGAGCCCACAACCTGAGCACGTGCCCTTGACTGGAATTGAACCCGGGACCCTTCAGTCCGCAGGTCGGCACTCTATCCACTGAGCCACACCGGCCAGGGCATCACGTTTTCCATTTAAATCGGAGCCCATGGGACCTCTGAGGAGCTCCTGTCCTCACCACGTGGGGGCCTGGTTCCCTCTCCCACTCCTCCTGCTAGAGATGTGGCTGGAAGGTGGGCAGAGTGGCCTCGGCCGGGTGCCATGCCTTCCGCCTCCACCAGGAGGTGTCACTGGGGAAGGGAGGCCAGGATTCAGGGCAGAGACCGGACATCGGGCACCGGGTTGATTTCTGGACTATTGGCCGCCGCAGACTTAATGGTCCACGGACACTGGACCGTTTTTTCTCCTCTGGCTGCTCTGTTTCTGGATTATGGTCCATCAGTTTCA
The DNA here is from genome assembly GCF_000327345.1 of Myotis davidii. Taxonomy (NCBI): domain Eukaryota; kingdom Metazoa; phylum Chordata; class Mammalia; order Chiroptera; family Vespertilionidae; genus Myotis; species Myotis davidii. Next base: position 8,471,995 of record NW_006293088.1, on the reverse strand, counting down.
GAAATGCCCAGGTCCCTGAGTGGTGTATAAATGAGGGCCGCATCCGGAGAGCAGCCAGCGGAGCCGGTAGATTGTAGGTGGTGTCAGAGTTCCCATTACAAACCCCATTTCTCCGGGGTTTACAAGTTGGTCATAAAAATGCTCCAAGGCCTGAGGCTTGGACAGTGCGGGGCAGCCGCCTGGGACCCTTTCCTGTCATAGGCCGGGACACCAGCTCGCATGGCACAGCACGAAAGATTGGGGTGCGAGGGCCGCCTCTGCATGTGAGGGGGTGAAAGCGGGGCCTCCCTCCGCAGCTGCGGGCACCAGGCGCACATCCTGCAGCAGAGCGTCGGCGGCGTCGCAGGCTGTTTCACGGGGACCACAGGGCCCCGGCTGAGATGTGTGGCTGGCGTTCCAGCCATCTTCAGTTTTCTGCTGAGAGCACAGGGGGTCCTTGCAGGCTCCCCCGTTGCAGGCTCCCTTCACCCCGATCACCTCCCCCTCCAGCATCACTCATGGGCGGTCCCCTGGCCTGGCAGCTCCTTGCTCCTGTGACCTTTGTGCCGCTGGCTAGCTGTGTGACTTTGGGGAAGTCCCATAACCTCTCTGTGTCCTCTACGGTCATGTGTGGGTACTGAGTGGAGCTGGGCACCTATCTTGGGGTTCAGCCAGGGTTGGACCCCTGGTTTAAACCTGTCCAGCCTCTTAGTGGGGTGTCAGTCTGTCCCTGAGCAAGAGTGACTTCTCCCCAGTGCCCTGCGCCACCCCAGCCCAGCGCATCTTGATTGAGAGGCCCCAGAGGACAGAAGGGCCGTCCAGTCTCACCTGTCTCCCAGGTAACCCTGCCTCTGCCCCTCCGCTGACCTCATGTGAGCCTCACGCAGGCCTGACCTCGCTTCTGCCAGGAATCACAGGGCTGCAAAGTGACCGACTCTTGTCTCTTCCTGAGCTTTAACGGCGACGGGTCAGAGGGGCTCAGGTCCCAAGTGAGACCCTCCCTGCCCCCGGCCTCTGAGCGGGCACAGCCCTGCAGGGGGATCACGGAGTCCAGTGGCTCAGACCCGGGGCCCAGGGCGCCGATGGCCCCCAGGTCTTCACCTTGACCCCACCCTGCATCAGGTCTTCCCCAGGGCAGCGCGCCAAGCAGAGGGGACCCTCTGCAGCAGCCCCCCCGCCACCAGCCGTCTCCCCGCGGGCGGGAAAGGCATGTTGCTTTGGTAAGTCTCTGTCACACACAACACACTTGCAGGCTCCACGCAGAGGGTTTTGTTTGGAACTTAAAACACTTGCTCAAATTAATGAACAAAAATGTCAGATGTGTCCACAGCTAATTATTCATTAGATGCTTAATTAGTGTGGGATGATCATGACATTTTAATGTTATTAATTTTTAGGCCGTAATGGGAATTAAATTTCTGCTGTCCTGACGCCTCCAGTTGGAGTCACGCCGTGGCCCTGGGGGCTGGGAGGGGTCAGGACGTGGGGCAGCCAGGGGAGCCTGCAGCTTGCCGTCCAGGGTCAGCCCCACAGGCTCCTCCTCTGACCTGGGCGGAGCTCCTCCAGGCCGCAGTGCAGCCTCTGCAGAGCCAGACCCTTCGCCTGGCCCGGCTGGTGGTGGGCACAGCTGGAGTGGGGGACAGGGTAGACCAGATGGCTCCCTGAGGCTCCTTCCTGCTCTGACGTTTCAGGATTTCATGCTCCTTGTTCCCACACCCCGAGTGACAGCCCAGTGACAAGGCAGAAGGTAGAGGGTCCACGCAGGTGAAGCCCACGCTGTGCGAGTCAGCAAAGGAACGAAGCTGGGGTTGGGCAGCCTGATGGGCAGAGCTGGAGCCTCTCATCTGCCCTCGGGGAGATGGGCCTTGGCCCCCCAGAGCGGCCTGGAGAATGGGCTGGGCCACCCTGCTTAGTGAGGAGGATGTCTGACAGCTCTGTTTACTGCCTCTTCCTCAAATAGGAAGTGCCCTCACTCACAGCCGCTGCCTGTCTGGAAGCTCCATGTCATAACAAAAATTCATGAGACCCGCACATCCCGTGGGCAGAGGGAGCCTGAATGCTAATCGCCCTGAGGTCAAATCCCCCCTGAGGTCGAGGTCCGCAACACCCCCACTGGGGCTCCGGAAAAGCAGCCTGAGCTGCCTGCCAGCAGGGGGCACAGGGATGGCCAGGTGCTGCGGGGCGGGGTCCTAGACAGGTGCCAGGGGGGGAGCCCTGCCAGCAAGAGGAAGGCTGTCCCCCAGGAAATCTCTGGCCTCTTCCCCCACCTGCCAGGCAGAGCCTCCTCCAGATGAAGGAGAAGGAAGAAAAGGTGTGAATGTGCAGTTGACGCTGAGATAATGAACAGATGCTCTAATTAGAAGTCTCCTCCAATCATCCCGAGCTCATTTACACGATGAGGGGCCAGAGGTGTCCTGCTGCCTGCCTGGAGCTCCATGCTGGTGAGGAGTTTGGGGAGGACCCTCACCTGTCTCCTTGTGGCCTTGGCAGATGGGCAGGGGCTAGGAGAGGTGGGAGGGATGGACAAGGTCTTCAGCCAGGACTCAGGAGGGAGAGATGGAAAAGGTGGAAGAGGAGGAGGTACAGACATGGGGCAGCTCCTTACCACTCCGATGAATCCCCTCCCAGTGCCCAGGATGTAGCATATGATAGATGGATGGATGGATGGATGGATAGATGAGTGGGTGGATGGATAAAGGGATGGATGGATGGATGGATGGATGAGTGGGTGGGTGGATAGACGGATGGATGGATGGGTGGATGGATGGATAGATGGATGGATGGATGGATAGATGAGTGGGTGGATGGATAAAGGGATGGATGGATGGATGGATGGATGAGTGGGTGGGTGGATAGACGGATGGATGGATGGGTGGATGGATGGATAGATGGATGGATGGATGGATGGATGGACGGGCAGGCTATTTGCCTGGATGAAGGAATGCATGTTTGTGGCCTGGAGCAGAGGACCTGGTGGGGATGGGGAAGCTGGCTTGATGGCTCCAGGTCACATTTGCACGGGTCAGAGGATGAGCAGTCCCCTGGAAAGGGGGTGAGCAGTCCCCTGCCCTGGCAATACTATGACAGGGAACGGCCTGTGCTGAGTTCCCCGCCCAAGAGCGACCGTATCGGAACTAGACCCTACTTTTCTCCCTATCGCTCCTCTCCCCTGCACCCCTGCGGGAGGGAGTGGTCCCGAGCCCTGAAATTCAGGCTGTGGCCCTTGTCCCAGCAGGAGCCTGTCCTGAATCAGACGGGCCTGCGTACGGCTCCCCATCCTAGCTTTTCTTGGGGGAGAGTGAAGAGCAGCGTAGTTGAAGGAGGTGAGGCTGGCCTAGAGGGGCCCATGCTTGGAATAGGAACGGATCCAGAAAAGGGGGCAGGCATCACCCACTCCCGAGTGCGTCCCTCCTGCCATCTGAGCTGAATCGGGCCTCTTTGGGCTCCGGACGGGTGGACTCCCCTGGGCCAGGTGGGCTCGGCAGCTCCGCCCAGCCCGTGCCCAGCTGTTGCCGCTGCTGCGGGAGGATCGGGCATATGATCTCAGCAGGCATCAGCCACCCAGGCCTCAGGCTGCCTTTCCCCAACCTAAACCTGGGCTTCGTGAAAGGAGCCAAGGCTGATTTCAGGGGTAGTTTGTTATTAGTGTGGCACTGATGCGTCGAGCGGACCAAGTGCCCTTCAGCGGATTGTTATTAAATGCTAGAGGTTCGTGCACCGTTGGGGTCCTTAGGTGTAGCCTGCTCATCCCGGCCCCGCTGCGCCGCTGCTCAGTCGGCTCGCTGCCACCCCGCTGCAGTCTCCGGGCTGCGGCAGCCAGCGGTGAGCCCGTGTCTGGCACCCGCCAGTCAGCTGAGCAGCGCTCCTGCTGCGGGAGCACAATGACCATCAGGGGGCAGCTCCTGCATTGAGCATCTGCCCCCTGGTGGTCAGTGCACATCATGGAGATTT
>NW_006293088.1:8439286-8448381 GCF_000327345.1 Myotis davidii | reverse complement strand
TGGGAAGTTTGGGAGAGGGCTCCAGGGTGTGTCCGGCCCGTCTCGCTCAATTCCGATTGGCCGGACCCCAGAAGCAAGCTAACCTACCGGCCAGAGCGTCTGCCCCTGGTGGTCAGTGCACATCATAGCGACCGGTCGACCAGGCGTTCAGTTGGTCGGTCGCTTAGGTTTTTATATAGGTAGGTAGGTTAGGCCTATTGATTCCACTCACAGTGGCACCCGGGTCAGTCCCCAGCAGCGGGGGCTGCACTTTTTCTCCCATGACTTACAGAAACCGAGCCCACCCCACGGAGCTCTGTGACCTCACACATGTCACCCCCAACACCAGCAGGGCGCCCGCCCGGCAGCACATTTCACGTGAGGATCTGAGGGTTTGAGAAGTTCAGGACGTTGTCTGGGCCACACAGCGGGCAAGGGGCAAAACCAGGACTCAGACCAGGTCTGCCCGAGTCGAGGCTCTGCCACTCTGAGGCTGGGTGCTGGGCACACAGAGGGACGCATTAAACATGCACGATTTCTCCCCTGAGAAGAGAACATGGATCTTTTCATCCACTAACGTATCCCAGCACGGGCTGGACCACTAACTAGAGAGTGAATGAGGAGTGGATGGACATGCACTAGACTTGGGAGAAGGACAGGATGGAGGGAGAGAATGTCCTGGCAGGTGGCGTCCTCAGGGCAAGGCCAGCGGGACCTTCAGGAAGGAGGGGTGTGTCTGGACCCAAGAGTCTGGGTCAGATGAGATGTTGAGGTTAATGAACACCTTGGTCTCCCCACCGAGTTCTGAACCGAAGGAGAGAAACGGAAGTGTAGGCAGATGGAGATGAACACTGGCTATTCCTGCCAGTGCTGTTGTGCCCAGCTGGGTGGCAGGAGTGGGACGTGCCCAGGTGTGTGGCAGGAGTGGGACCTGCCTGTGGGGAAACATAGGCTTTGGGCCCCAAATCAGTCAGGACCTCCCTGGCCGCCCCTGGATGTCCCAAGCCTCCGTCCAGCAGGCCCTTTGCTGGGCCCCTCGCAGGGTGAGAGCCGTGCCCTCTGCAGCGGGAGGTGGTGCCCTGCATGCACCCGCCCCGCCCCTCCCCGGACGCCTGTGTCTGGGGACTCCCTCTGGGCATGAGTGGGTGACCTGGAGGGAGCCCAAGCCTCACTCTCATCCTCTACAGCTTCCTCCCAGGAAAGGAGCATCAGGAAGGGAGTGAGGCCCCCCAGCGGGGCTTGTCAGGAACAGCCCAGCACAGCCCCCTCCCTGTGGGGAGGCCCCGCTGGGGAGGGTGCAAGCAGGGGGGAACCGCTGGGGCGCCCAGACCTTTGGGGCTGGAGAAATGAGAAAACAGCAACTCAGCCTGAAGCCACGCAGCCCAGCTAAAGGGACACTGAGGGGCCTGCGCCTATAGCCCTGGGTGGCCCTGTCCCCCTCAGCCACACTGCTGGCCCTGTGGACCCCTGGCCATCCATCACCCCGCCCCCACCCCTCCCGCTGCCTCCTATCTGCCAGAGCCCAGCCATGCATCTCGGTGTGTGACAAATCACTTTTTAATTGCCTCAAGGAAGAATCCCATTAGTCTTTCCTGTACGTGAGAATCATCAGGACATTCCGCAGCCGAGCTGGCTGGAGGCCTAGGCTGGGGGCCGCGCGGCTATTTTTAGTTCGCACCGAGATCCCACACAGAACATCCATCTTAGGGAGGGAGGGATTAAATCTTCCTGCCCCGGCCTCCTCCGGCCTCCCCCGCCCACATCAGGAAAGCCTGCCGCAGCCCTGGAGGGGGGCCGCCGGGGAGGAGAAGCGGCTTAAAATGCTGTATTAATTGTCCAAATAAATTTGTGTCACGTTTCCTGCAAAATCCATTTCCCGTTAAACAAGTTCCAGTCACCAGCCTCCTAAACAGCTAAGAAAGATGTCCTGAGGCAGGGCCCTGTGGGGTGCCACTGCCTGCTCCCCACCTCTGTATGCCCTGCCCCCTTGCTGAGGGCACCCGCAGCCCCTCCACCTTCATTCTGCACCGTCCTGACCCCTCTTCCCCTCTGTAGCAGCGGCTCTGCGGCAAAATCTCTGACAGTCCCAGCAGAGAAGAGCTGAATCCCCATCAGAGCCTCCTCCTCCCTGCTCCCTGCTCCCTCCTCCCTCCTCCCTGACACCCCAAAACGCCACAGGTGGCCGAGCTTGGCGTCAGGGGGCCTGCCTGGGGCCCCAGCTGCTCTCAGCTTTAGAAAGAGGTCAGCAAGAGGCCTTAACCTGTGCTCCCCCATAACCTGTGCTCGCCCAGGGCACTGCCTCTGGGACCCGGGAAGCAGCCTGCCTTTGCCTCCGCTTTGGAGAAGATGGAGCAGGAGAGGGAGGGAGACAGAGAGAATGAAAGAAAGGGGGCTGTGGCCAGAGGAGAGTCTACCCAGGGGGGCAGTCAGGTGGCAGGGAGGGGGCCAGGACCCCAGGCCAGACCCCCACTCAGGCCTTGGAGACCCCAAAGCTGCCAGTCCCTGCAGGGGTGAGGGCGGGGTCCAAAGGAGGTGCTCCGTGAATTCCAATGAATGAGTGAATGAATGAATGAATGAATGACTCTGGAGACACTGGGCTCTGATTGGCTGGCACCCCTGGCAGAGAGCCCCCCTCAGGAGGAGGGTCACAGGGGTGTCACTGGTTGCCAAGGGCAGGCTGACTTACATCAGTGCGCGCAGTGCCTCTGGGACATCAACCCAAGCAAGGGCCTGAGGGGCTCCGGGGGGGGGCTGGCACCCACGAGAGGAGGGAACATGGCTGTGTCCCAGCTCCTTCTCAGGCGTGGGGCCAGGGGCCAACTGCGTAGCCATTTGCAAGGAGAAACGCTGGGCTGTGTTGCTGATGCAAACACGCAGGCTTGGCTGGGGCCAGGGCCTGGAGGAGCCGGCCGTGCAGGTTAGGCAGACGGCCACCTGGTGCCCACCCCTCCCATGGCCACAGCTCAGGGCCCCAGGAGGTGACACCCGGCCAGCCCCTGGCTCTCTGAGACCCGCAGGCATCACGGGACGTGGGCCCTGCCTGCCGGGAGGTGTGGAAACGCAGCGACTCCCGCGCTCCGGTCATTCTTTTAAAATCAGAACAGAAACGCACACTCTGAGTGTTTGTGCTCGTGCAATGCCTGGTTACCAAGTTTAGGTTTCGCCTGATGCTCGTAACCTTCATTTTAAATCCTTTATTTCTAGACTTGGCCCGTAACGCCCTCTGCCTGGTATTAAACTAACCGCTGAGGAAGCAGGGGCCGGCTGGGCATCCCTCCCGCCAGGTTCCAGCTCCCATGAAGTCCCTGAATGAAGTGACAGGGCGAATGGCCCCTCCCCCTGGAGGAGGCCGACTCCCAGGGGGCAGATCGCGGGAGATTCTCATGCAAAATTAATTGCACTGCGTTTTCATTAAAAAGTGACTGCATCTGACTCAGCACTTCCCGGTGGGCTGTGGGGAGGAGCTCCATGGCGAATCCAAGGACTGGGAGTCAAGGCCCTGAGTTCGCTGGATCTGCCGGCTCCTGGCCTTGGCTCAGGCCCTGTTCACCCTCATAGGTGCCGTCAGGTGTCCTGGGAAAGGCAGGTGGAGGTCCCAGCATCAGCGTTGGGTTTTACTGAGGCCGGGCAGGCCCTGAGAGGGCTCTAGCCACCATTCTGAGAGGACAGGGCTGCTGGGGCAGGGGCTGGGGCAGGGGAAGGGCGGGGACCCAGGCTCCTGGTTCCTCCAGCCAGTTGTGAAGGGTGGACTCCGTGGGGAGCCAGGGCAAGTGTGGGGGTGTCTGGGCCAGGTGCGCCCACAGGTGCAGATTTCTCAGCATCACAAAAGTGCTTTCTAAACAGCAGGTCCCCCCAAGGCCTTCAACCCCTATGCAGGCCTGCAGTGTGAAACCCCAATCACCTGAAGGTCCCTGAGCTGGTCCCAGTGAACCCACGCATCAGGGTCTCCTTCATTTCAGACCTCGTTCCCCCACACCCCCTTCACCCCACCTCTGCCTTCTCAGCCCCTTGGTCAGGGTCAGTCTCAGACACCGCCCCCTCCAGGGAGTTTTCCTGGATCACCTCTCGCTGTCTGGTCGTTGGGCCAGGTGGTGCTCGCCCTGACCTCCCTCCCTGCAGCCTCGCCCTTGGGAGGAGGCCCCTTTCCTGCCAGACAGAGGTTGCTTGGCAGGTGCCCAGGGACAGGCAGGGGTGATGTGGAGCGGCAGCTGCAGTGGCCACCCCGTCCCCAGCTGATAAGCCCAGCACGTGGAGAGTGGGAGGCCTGTGGCCTAACCATTAGGGACGCAGTGCCCTGGGGTCAGGGGTGACTAAGCAGGTGGGGTGGTGGGGCTCCCTGTGACAAGGACACAGCCTCTTCCTGTGACCCCTTGTCCGAGCCAGCAGACGCCCACTCCAGCGTCAGCCAAGTGTCCCCCACCCCGCCCAGTGAAGGATGCTCTGAGCCCCACCCCCCTCTGGGCTCCTCCACCCTCAGCCCCTCAGAGAGTGGCCTGCTGACACCGGACCTCCGCTCCTGAGAAGCCGGATGGGGTCAGAGAGGCCCGTCCCTGGCCGCGCACAGCACAGCCCTGGTGCAGAAATCCTGACAGCCTTTTCCTAAAGTGTCCACGCTGGGCTGCCACCAGCCGGACCAGGCGGGGGGCCGAGCCTCAGGGGATGGAGGGCCGGGCCCCAAGAGCCAGGCCTGGGACACAGCTGTGGTGCCGGCCTCCAGCCCTGCTTCCCGGGAGCGGCCACTCTCAGCTGAAGGGCGCCAGACAGGAGCTACTCAGCCCATCCCTGCCAATGAATCGCTTCCCTTAAAAGGATTTTAAATCCTTTAGTCCCAGACAAATAGACACATTCTCCAGCCCCTTGAAAGAAATGAGATTTTAATTGGGGATATTTTATTCCGCAAATGCCCCCGAACCATGCACTCGTTTCAAAGGGGAGCTCCAGGTTCGGCAGAGCCTTTGGGGATTTGAAGAAAGACTCTCTCTCAATCTTTATGCCCAGCTCAGACTGAGAAGGGAAAACCTCGGCCTCTCAGAAAGATCTTTTCCTATTTTCTTCTATTTTACGAGGAAATCCTCCCTCTTCTTTCGACATCGCTGCTCTGCCTTTTTCCCCTCTGTCCCTCGCGGGCCGGCCTGGCACGTGGAATTGGATTCCAGTCAGATTGACACGAAGCGAATGAAGCTCCGGCGGGAGGGCCGTGTTGGCGGATGGTTCACTCCCGGCTCTCGGACAGGGGGATGTGGGAGGCCGATTTGTATCTTTTCACAATTCCCACGGTGTAAATACTCGCACCCCGGCCACTGTGACGTCGCTGAAAGCAAAGTTGGGAAGAAATAAGTATAATTGGCTCCTGTGCACGTGGACCCGGCACCTGATTTTGTGTTCTGAATTATGTTCTTCTTCCTGACAAATTGTATAAACCCCAGGCCCCGGCAAGCTGGGCTGCCTCTGTTTATGTCGTAGGGGTGGGGTTTCTTAAATGAATCCGGTGTTAGGCCCCTGGGCCCCCCAACGATGTCACTCACCAGGCTGTGCTCAGACCAGGCAGCATGGGGCTGGTGCAGGTGAGCCCAACTCTCCTTGGGGAGGATGGGGGTCCCAGACCTCCAGTGTTTTGAAACCCCCCAAAATGCACCGGGGCTCTAAACTGCTCTGAGGCCCCAGGTAGGGGGGTCTGAATGCTGGGCCGCAGAGCCTGCACCTGCCAGGGCCAGGGTTGCAAGCACAAAGCCCTCTGGCCGTCCAGTGTGTTTGGTTTAAATGGTGTTTCGTAAAGATGTGCGCCAGCGCATAAAAACCGGTGAATGGCCCACAGAAACAGCGCTGACTTTTCTTGAAAAACCAGCAGATCTAGCTTCGTGGGCCCAAATGCCCACCTGGACCCTCAGCCCGCAGCCCTCACGCACCCTGGCCGGGGGCACTTGCCCTCCCTCCTGGCGCCTGCACTGTGGCTCTTCTTGGAGAAGCATTTCCTCGCCCAGGTTTCTTTCAAACATGGGAAATGAAAGGCAGAGCAGGCGGCCGCGTGTTGGAGTGAAGAATGTTCCCCTGGGGCCGTTGCTCCGGCCACTCCGGGGAACGCACACACATGGCGGTTTGTGGGAATGGCGCCTCCTGGCGTGGGGACTGCTGTGTGCTTCGTGTGCAGAACAGCTCCATTAGGATGCCATGTCCTTGCAGGTCGACACCTGCTTTGTTCATGTGTCTGCAGGGCTGAGCCTCCCCTCAGGGTCTCACGGGATTCCGGCCAGGCATCATGAGGGCAGACAGGGAGGGCAGGGCCTGGGGGTGGGGGGTGGGGAGTCCCACCTAGGCAGTGCGGGAAGGGCCCGGCAGAGCAGGCCTGTGTCAGAGGGTGCTGGACGGCTGGGAAGGAACTCACAGACCAGAGGGGCATGCAAACTGCAGAAAGTTACTTAGTCAAAAAAAAAAAAAGGCAAAGAAAACTATTGCTGAGATCTAAACACCAGGTAGACTCTGGTCCTGATTAATTGACGGAGGCCTCGAGGGTTTGACCTGCCTCTCCGAAGTTTAATGAATTAGTTGATTAGTTGCATTAAGTTGCTCGACCGCCACCAGGAGGGAGTAGGTCATCGGTCTTCAGCTAATGGCATGGCCAGTGAGCTGCGTCCACAGCCCTGGAGCATCGACCCGGAGACCTGCAGGGGAGGGTCCCCTCAAACTGGCTCTGACCAAGAAAGGAAGGACAAGGTGACCTTCCCTGCTGCCCTGGGGTACGTGGCTCAGTTTCTGCTCTTCCATCGTCTCCCAGCCTTCCTCCCTTCTCGCTCTCACTCCCCCTTCCTCCCTTGCTTCCTTTCTTGCCCCTTCCTTCCATGTCTGCACATTTTGACGGGTGGCCTCGTGTGGGCAAACCCCTCTGTTTTCCCCCTGCGTCTCCCCCTCAGCTCGGAGAAGGGGGCCCAGGTAGGGATCCCTGGAGATCAGGGATGGGGAACCTTTTTTCTGCCAAGGGCCATGTGGATATTTATAACATCTAGAGGGTCATACAAAATGATCAACTTAAAAGTGAGCTGGCTAGATTCGGTCAAACATTTAATTAACTCATCCCTAATGCCTGGACAGGCAAATGCTTTTGCCCGAGGGCCAGACATTCCCCACCCAGCGCTGCCGGGGCTGGACCGTCATCGTAATTGTTGCTGTAAACGGGGTTCGCTGAGTTCGCGGATGGGAGAAAGGTTGATGTGATGGGCACCGGACTTGATTGGGTCAATAAGGCAAATTGGTTTAAGCGAAAATAAAGCAGCACTCACAAGTATATTAGAAGAATAAAGTAATCGCTGTCCAAAGGGCACAGGATATAAATCTCTGTTTGCTTGAAATGATTACGATGTGGTATTGATTACTTAGAACCTGCCATTGCTTTTTAAGTTATAGTTTATAAAGGGTGATACGTCTAACAAATATCTTCTCCGACGCGCACTATTGATACACACAGGAGTTACACGGCCTGTTGCCCCCCTCACCACACCCTCCCATGTCATGTGGCTGCCCCCACGTATTGTGCCTGACAGAGGAGGTATTCCATGAATATTGGTTGAATGGGAATGAATGGCTTTATTTTTCACTTTTGTCTTTATTAAAATTTTTTAATTACAAAAGCAAACAGACTCATTATAACAAATGAATACATTATTTTTAAATATTTAAAAACGTTTTTTCTAATTATAAAAATTAGTTATGTTCATGGTAGAACATTTATAAGATGCAGAAATGTATTAAAAAGATAATAAAATCCACCTATAAGCCCATCACCCAGAGATAACTGACTTACGTGCCGGTATATTCTTGCCATCCTGTACTCACAGATGGGATTTTTTTTTTACAAAATCAGTAACAGGACACAATGCAGTTTGATGTTTGGAGTTTTTCACTTGCTATTGTATCAACATTTCCCCCTGTCATCCGGTTTCCTCAAAACGTAGGGTGTTTTTGTTTTGTTTTAAATATGTTTTTATTGATTTTTTTTAGAGAGATAAGGGAGAAAGAGAGAGAAACATCGATCAGTTGCCTCCCAGCGGGGATCGAACCCTCCTGTCACTGTCCCCAAACCGCTTGTATCTGCCCTTTTCTCACACAAACGCCACGCATGCCCCTCCCAACCTCTCCTTGGCAGCCCCCTTGACCAGCGTTGGGGACTCCTCCTTCCCCTGGACTTAAGCTTCCCCGACCTTCTGGAAGCTTCTAGAAGCTTTCCGTGACCTGGGACCGTTTTCTAAGCTTGCTCCATCTCCTAAAACGGGGACCAAACCCCTTTTAGGACAAATCAAAACCCAGCTGCCTTCCCAAGCTCTCAGTCTGAGAGCTGAATTTTTCAGATTTTTTTCAAGCAATCTGCTAATGGAGGCGAGAAGGCTCCTTGGCTGCCTCTGTCAACAGTGGGTAATGATGTGAGGAAGCTGGCACCTCGCAGTCAGCCGTGAACCTCCCCACCTCCCCAAGGGCCCGGATGCAGCCGGGTCACCCTCCAGCACCTGCTGTGGCCCCAGGCTGGGAGCAGAGCCTGTCAGGGGTGGGGCCTGTCAAGGGCAGGACCTGTCAGGGGCAGGGCCGTCGGGGGGCGGGGCCTGTTTGGGAGCAGAGCCTTCAGGGGCAGGGCTGTCTGGGGCGGGGCCTTCTGGGGGCGGGGCCTGTCTGGGGGTGGGGCTGTTTGGCAGGGCTGTCTGGAAGCTGGACTGGCCAGCAGCCTTAGGATCTATTTATGGGCGCACAGAGCTCTCCCTGACTTAGAACCAGCAGGAACCCACACCCTCGGTGAGCAGAAGCTCCACAATAAACAAGGGAGCATTTGTTTCCATTCTAAAGCAGGGCCGCTTTTGGGGGTGCACATGAGCAGGACCTAGGAGTGCAGCTGAGTCCCCCCAAACCAGTCCTGACCCCCCAAAATGATCTGTCCACCCCCTTTCACTTTCAATCTTCTCGACTTGTCTCCTAAACAACGCCAATCAAACCACTTCCTCCAGCCACTGCCTGCCCCACGGCCTCTGCTTTTACGCATGGGTTTTATGACTATTCAGGGTGGTGAGGCCAACAGGTCAGGAGGTGATTCCCACTGAAAAGATAGTTTGTCACTCACAGCTCCACCCCCACGCCAC
>NW_006293088.1:8434779-8439229 GCF_000327345.1 Myotis davidii | reverse complement strand
TTAGCCCAGAGGCAGAGGGAGCAGGGGAAGGCGGGCAAAAGCCTGCATTGTGGTTTCTGTGGGAAGACAGGTGAGCAGGCTCAGGCCCGGCCCCTGTGAGCAGTTTCAGGGGTTCTGGGACTCAGGGGCTGCCCTGGTTGTCTGGTGTCTCCCTGGGAGATCAGGGCAGGGGAAAGGCAGCCCTGGGTGTGAGCGCCCCCTGGAGGACAAGGGGGTGTGCTCTGCATGACTGGTTTGCATCTGAGAGGTGTGCTCACTGGCTAGTCATTCACTGTCTCTAGGATCTGCCTCGTCCTGGGAGGGGTCCCTCCAGAGTCAGTGAGGCCCAGGGTCAGAGCTTCAGAGAAACAGAACCAGTAGGCGTGATGGGTACACCTCCCGGGACCCCTGCCAGCGTTGCCCCAGACCCTTACCACGCTCTGACCTTCCACACTCTTGTCCATACAACAACCAACGGTGGCAACACTCACCTGATCATTCATGCACATCGCACACCCCCTGTTGAAGCCAGCGGAGGCCCTTCCCCCTCTCCAGCCTCATCTCAGCCATGCGCCCCTCCCTGTCCTCCTGACAGCCGCCTCTTGCAGGCTCTTACCGTGCTCCACCCAACTGCCTGGCCACCCACCACCCCTCACCCCGCTCACCCCTGCTCACCCCGCTCACCCCTGCCCACCCTGCTGCTCACCCCTGCCCACCCTGCTCACCCCTGCTCAGCCCTGCTCACCCCTGCTCACCCCTGCTAATGCTTGCTCACCCACCCCTGCTCACACTTGCTCACCCCTGCTCATGCCTGCTCGCCCCTGCTCATGCCTACCATGTCTAGACTCAGGCTTAGAAGGGATGGTGTTGAGAGCCTGGGGTGGATAGAGGACTGTCCCTGCCCTCGGGGAGCTGGCAGCCCCCCATCCAGAGGCTGTTATGGCGGGAAGAGTTAGGAGAGGCATTTCCAGGGCCTGGGGGGCCAGTGGAGGACTTTCGTGAGCATGTGGAAGGAGGAGATAGAATCGCGGGGGAGCCACGTGGGGCTGCGGCAGAGGAGGGGGTGATGGGCCTAATCAGCCCCCAGGAACGTTCCTCCCCGAGGAGCTGAGCATGTGTGGGGCCTTCAGCTCTCAGACTCTGCCTCTCCCTCTGGAAGTCCTGAGGGGAAGTGATAGCCGGCTGCCTCCTTGCTGGGCCCTGGGTTCCCTGCCCCCCCACCTCCCGGGACTCAGCCCCTCCTGACCTCCAGCTCCAGCAGCCTCTTACCTTGGGCTTTCCACCTGGGGCCGACGCCGGACCAGGTCCCCACCCATCCCCGCCTGTTGTCACTGCTCCGGGCGGGGCTGGATTCGCCACCAGGATGGCAGCATTTCCCATGGACATGACAGGAAGGGAGGGTTCAAGGCCCAGCAGTTACGGTGATGGGAAGGGAGGCCCCGCCCAGTGCCTGCCAGGGCTGCAACCCTCTGCCAGGCGAAGAGGGAACGGGGCCTCCGTTAAGGGGCCTCATGTGTGCAGGCCCGACGCCTCCAGCAGAAACCCCCTCCCTGGCGCGGTGGCAGGAAGGCCATCTGAATTAGAGAAGGATTCGGCAGCTGGAGTCATTAAGATAAAAGTTGCACTAACGACTCGAGCGTTACTTAGTTCTGATATCTTCATTTAATTGGATTTTTTTAATTAAGAAAAAGACCCATAATCCTGTGAGCATGGCCTGGTGCTGCCTTTTCATAAGTTATTCTTTCGGGCGGGGCCCCAGAACCCCGGCCCTCCTGCCTGAGGCCATGGTCACTCTGGGAAGGGGGACAGCGAGGTCGCGGTCTGAGCCAGGAAGGAAGCTCAGAGAGAAAGGCCGAGGTTCCCCCAATGGCTGCCGCTCAGGACCAGGTGGCAGCCGGTGCTGACGGTGCTGCCTGCGCCCTGGGGACATGAGCACTGCCACCACCCACGGAGAGGGGCCTGAGCAGCCGATCCCAGGGCCCCGGCCCGCCTCTGCCCGCAGGCCTGCGCTGCTGCCTGCCGCCTGCGTGTCCCCAGCAGCCTGCCCTCCTCAAGGTCACACAGCTCTTCTAAGCCTGGGCTCTGCCAGGGGAGAGACTGGTGGGGCTCCTTCCTGCCTCCTGCCCTCCAAGGCTGTGGCCTCCCGCTCCCTGGCGCCCGCCCCCACTGGGCTCTGCAAGCCACAGGCTGCTTGGTGACGGTGATTGATGGTTTACCAATAGGAGTGGAATGAAGTTTTAATAGTCTCAGATTAAAGGATCAGGGAGCAGAGGGAAGCGGGGAGCTGGCAGCAGCACTCGTATTTTCACACTGCGCGGGGACAGGAGGGGACAGGAGGGGAGGCCAGGACCAGGTTGAGGAGGTAGGGGGCTGGGTGGTGGAGGATTCCTGAGATGCCAGGTGGGCACGCAAGGCTCTGAGCCTGCCCCTGTCACAGCCCCTGGGGCCACAGCCGAGCAGCAGGAACACCCAGCCTGGGTTTGAGCTAATCCTCCAGCCTCTGGGAGGTGAGGCACAGATGGGGCTCGGGGCCTGGCTGGGAGAGCGTTCTAGAAGGAAGCACAAGTCAGACTCCCAGCCAGTTTGGGAACATGTTGGGGTTCTTGGTGAGAGATTGGTTTTCTGCTCTTCATAGAAAAATGTGATTTTTATTTTTTTGTCATTTGAGATTCTTGGTAAAATACATGCACCCTGCTTTGTGGATCTGAATGGGGTATGACCTCGCCGCAGAGGGTAACTCTCCCCCTCCCCCCGCCCTCCTGTTATTGCCAGGTCCTGGCGGGAGGGCAAAGGGCTCCCTCCCTGCTGCCCACCCAAGGCGGAGGGCCCAGCCTGTCTCAGCAGCATAGCTGGTTATTGATCACCTCAGGCCCCTCTGCATCTGCTCAGCCACAGGGCAGAGGCCAGCACTCCCCCAGGAGCCTCCGGCGCCCAGGTGGGTGAGGGGCACAGCAGGCGCAATGGGCAGGAGGAGCCTCTTCGGAGTCACTTGGTACCAGAGGGCACCAGGTTCCCAGCCCTGCAGGGCCCACACACCTGCAGGCCCTGCCACTGCCCAAAGAGACCACCCACCCCCTTTGAAGGCCCCCAGGCCACAGTCCTGGGGTACCTCCCGTCACCCCAGAGTCAGACGCAGCTTGCGGACCACAGGGAGGAGCCCTCAGCCCTGCCTGCACCAGGCCTGGCGGGGGACACCATGGTCGGTGCAGTGTCCACAGCATGTGTCACCCACACTTAGTGCCCCGGGCTCCCCGCTGCTCTGCCTGCCCCAGCCAGGTCCTGCTTGGAGGAGCAGAGCACCAGCAGTGTTCCTTAGATTCCCCCACCGAAGGGTCACGGCCAGGATGATGACTCGGAGGAAGCTTTGTACCCCGGGAAGCCCAGACCCCTGCCCACCACAGGCCCGCCTCCCGCCACTGCCTTGGCCTCACTGTCTCTACAAGATGAGCGGGTCATGGCTGCCCGACGAGCCCACCGGCCAGGGCTTTCAGCCCCTCCCAAACCTGCCATCGTAACCCCCCCCCTCCACCCCCAACCGTAAGGGCTGTGCTGTAGACGGCTGTTAGCGGCATGTTTTACTGTGTGTTGCTGGGCTGGAATATGTAGCGTCTCTAAGCTGTTTAATTCAGCACTTTCCTGCGTGGCTGGGAGGCATAACTCAGGTTGATACCAGCGGCAGTGGCAGCAGCCGGGGAGGGCCGCGCCGTTCGGGTAATTTAAGCTCCGTTTGCCTCGACGCTGAGACTTCTGCTGCCTCTCTGTACCCCTCGGAGCCGCTGGGCCTCCGCGCCGAGCCCTCTGCTCTGAGCCCTCCTGCCCCTCACAGCTGCCTGGACCCGACGGGTGGTTCTGACTCCGCCATCTGCTACCTGCGCAGCCCAGAGTGTCATCTCCGCGGTTTCGGAGCTGTCACCCGCTGCCCTTTGCAGAGACACCCGAGGATTTTGTTCAGATGGCTTCTCTGGCTTCCCTGGCACCGAGGCTGCGCTCACATGTGGGAAGGTCTGGGGGTTCCGCAGCTGCCTGTTTTCTGTTCCCGGGGACAGAGGTGGCAGCCGGCCCCTTCATCCTAAGAACACGCACCACAGGCCGTACAAATGTCCCCTCCCCAAATCCCCAGCCTCCTCGTCTGTGTTTAGCCTGAGCTCAGGTTTCATCTCCCCTGGGCCCCCGAATCCTGATTTGATCAGGTCTGGGTGCCCCCTCCGCCCCTTCCAGGGAGAGCCCTTGGCAGCCCTCTCCTGCTATGGACTTATATGTCCTGTCCCTCCCCCACCCACACACACAATCCCAGTGACCTCCACCCAGAGCCATCCGTCCACCCGGCACCCCTGCCCCTTTGCCCCTGGGCTGTCCTCACACCTGGGGGCCAGTGAGCCAATGGCCAAGGTTCAGGCTGATCCTCGGCCCAGCCAAACCCAGTGGGACACTGAGTCCACGCGAAGGTCTGTCACAGGGTTCCCACTCTTTC
>NW_006293088.1:8422647-8434745 GCF_000327345.1 Myotis davidii | reverse complement strand
GGGGCTGATTCTCAGAGCCAGGCTGCACCTGCAGAGGCCTGTTTGGGTGATGGTCAGGCAGGACCGGAGGTCAGCAAGGTTGGGTGGGGCCTGACCTCCCCCTTCTGTCCACTCAGGCCCAGCCAGAGCCACTGTCCCGGCCCCAGGCCAGCCTCGCGGGGGTGCCCAGTCCTGTGGCGACAGCTGTTTTGTCTTCACCAAAGAGGATGAGGGGGTCGGGAGCCCTTGGGTTGGGTTCAGACCGCCATCCCGAGACTGGACGGCAGCCGGTGCGCGGCCCGTGGCTCTGTTGTCTGGTGTCCGGTGGACTGCCTGAGGCCATGTGATCTGAGTTTAAGGACAACTGTGATACTCAGACATATGGAGAGGCCACAGCGCCCTGGGACTGCCCATCTCATGCCCATTGGGGAAACTGAGGCCTAGAGAGACTCATGGACTTGCCGAATGCTACGCAGCTGTGAAAAATGGGGGCGTGATCATTCACTCAACACGTTTACTGAGGAGCCTCTAGGTACCGGCTCCGAGGCGAAGCTGAGCCCACCGCACCCGGGGAGGAGACTGAGCAAAGGAGAGGAGTGGCCAGGTGCCGGTGCCCGTCCTGGTGTTGCCACGGAGAGAGCAGAGGAGGGCGGGCAGAGTGAGGGCGAGTGGCTTGGACGGAGGTGTGGGGACGTGGCTGATCGTCAAGGTCCCTTTCAGTTTTCAGAGTCAAATGAGGAGAATCAAACAGGAACCAAGTCCTCTTCTGAGAGATGTCAGCTACCCGAGGGCCACGGGGGCCACCGGCAGAGGTTTCCCAGGCTGACCCTGGCTCCGTCTCCCTTCCGGTCCTCCCAGGCCCTTGGGGAGGGGCAGTCTGGCTGCAGGACAGGTCAGCTTCACCACTGTCCTGCGGCCAGCCCTCCCCATGCCCCCCACCTCGGGGCGGGAGGCCCCTCTGAGGGAGCCTCTAGCTCAGTTCTCAGCGGCCCTTCCTGGGCGTGGCACTCGGCGGGATAGCACCCCGATGGGCTTTGTCAGGCACCCAGGGGCCGGGGAGGGACAGCTGCCACGGGCTTGGGGTCTACAGTGTGTGGTTTGCAGTGACCTCAGGAATTAATTAGAGAGCGCGATGGCGTCTCGGGGCAGGTGGTGGAGAGCTTGTGTAGTCAGAAGCCCTTTAAACTCCCGCCCCCTTTCCTTCTGTTTCCCGAGATGCCCCGTGCACCAGTACGAGCTGGACCGTGAGTCACATATGTGTGTGCGCGCGCGTGTGTGTGTGAAATGCATCTGTGCATACACGTGTGTGCACACATGTCTGCATATGTGCATCTGTGAATACAGCTGTGCATGCATGTGTGTCGTGTATATCTGTGAATACATGTGTGCGTGCATCTGTGTGCATATGTATATGTGTGTGCATGTGTGCCTGTGGTCTCCACCCATGACCGTCATCCAGAAAGCTCCCCAGATCGCTACCCTCTGTGTCTCATGTGGAGAGAACTCAGGGGCAGGGGGCAGGACAGAGGAGTACGGGATCTTGGGAGGTCTGGGAGCAGAGGGAGGGGCGGGGGAGGAGAGGAGAACAAGGAAGGAACTGGAGACCGAGGCAGTGAGAAGGAGAATGACAATGAACAGTGGTGTGAACAACAGACGGGGAGGGAGAAAGGGAGACTGAGAAAATGGAGGAGGAGAGAAAAGGAAAGAAAATGGAGAGTCAGAGAGGGACGCTGAAGAGAGAGTGATGATCAGAAAGCCCCGGGTGGGCAGAGAGAGGGAGGGACAGGGCTCTGGGCGAGCGGGCTGGGCCCTGTGTGGCCTCCGGGACTCACTGTCCCTCCGCGCCTCGCCTTCCACACCTCAGCCACGAAGAGGCGGCCTGTCCCTGAGAGTGCGGAGGGTAATTAAGGTTACTCTGCGGGTAGAGTGGTCTTTGGAGACAGGCCTCGTATAAATAAGGTTGGTTTCATTATTAATAGTAACCATTTAGTAAGCACCCACTGAGTCCCAGGCACTGCACGAACACCAGAGAGACCCCGGCCCCGCTCCTGCCAAACCTCCCGCCAGCCGCTCTCTTACCTCCACCCGCCGTGGTTGAGAACAGGGTGGGAACAATGGGCAGACACGCTCCAAGATCCCCTGGTCACAGCACCTCACGGCGCCTCACACCTGGTCACAGCTCCTCACACCTGGTCACAGCGCCTCACACCTGGTCACAGCTCCTCACACCTGGTCACAGCGCCTCACACCTGGTCCCAGCTCCTCACACCTGGTCACAGCTCCTCACACCTGGTCACAGCGCCTCACACCTGGTCCCAGCTCCTCACACCTGGTCACAGCTCCTCACACCTGGTCACAGCGCCTCACACCTGGTCCCAGCTCCTCACACCTGGTCACAGCTCCTCACACCTGGTCACAGCGCCTCACACCTGGTCCCAGCTCCTCACACCTGGTCACAGCTCCTCACACCTGGTCACAGCGCCTCACACCTGGTCCCAGCTCCTCACACCTGGTCACAGCTCCTCACACCTGGTCACAGCGCCTCACACCTGGTCCCAGCTCCTCACACCTGGTCACAGCTCCTCACACCTGGTCACAGCGCCTCACACCTGGTCCCAGCTCCTCACACCTGGTCACAGCTCCTCACACCTGGTCACAGCGCCTCACACCTGGTCCCAGCTCCTCACACCTGGTCACAGCTCCTCACACCTGGTCACAGCGCCTCACACCTGGTCCCAGCTCCTCACACCTGGTCACAGCTCCTCACACCTGGTCACAGCGCCTCACACCTGGTCCCAGCTCCTCACACCTGGTCACAGCTCCTCACACCTGGTCACAGCGCCTCACACCTGGTCCCAGCTCCTCACACCTGGTCACAGCTCCTCACACCTGGTCACAGCGCCTCACACCTGGTCCCAGCTCCTCACACCTGGTCACAGCTCCTCACACCTGGTCACAGCGCCTCACACCTGGTCCCAGCTCCTCACACCTGGTCACAGCTCCTCACACCTGGTCACAGCGCCTCACACCTGGTCCCAGCTCCTCACACCTGGTCACAGCGCCTCACACCTGGTCCCAGCTCCTCACACCTGGTCCCAGCGCCTCACATCTGGTCACAGCTCCTCACACCTGGTCATACCTCCTCACACCTGGTCACAGCTCCTCACATCTGGTCATAGCTCCTCACACCTGGTCACAGCGCCTCACACCTGGTCCCAGCCCCTCACATCTGGTCCCAGCTCCTCACACCTGGTCCCAGCGCCTCACACCTGGTCCCAGCCCCTCACATCTGGTCCCAGCTCCTCACACCTGGTCCCAGCGCCTCACACCTGGTCCCAGCCCCTCACATCTGGTCCCAGCTCCTCACACCTGGTCCCAGCGCCTCACACCTGGTCCCAGCCCCTCACATCTGGTCCCAGCTCCTCACACCTGGTCCCAGCGCCTCACACCTGGTCCCAGCCCCTCACATCTGGTCCCAGCTCCTCACACCTGGTCCCAGCGCCTCACACCTGGTCCCAGCCCCTCACATCTGGTCCCAGCTCCTCACACCTGGTCCCAGCGCCTCACACCTGGTCCCAGCCCCTCACATCTGGTCCCAGCTCCTCACACCTGGTCCCAGCGCCTCACACCTGGTCCCAGCCCCTCACATCTGGTCCCAGCTCCTCACACCTGGTCCCAGCGCCTCACACCTGGTCACAGCTCCTCAGACCTGGTCCCAGCTCCTCACACTTGGTCCCAGCTCCTCACACCCGGTCACACCTCCTCACACCCGGTCACAGCTCCTCACACCTGGTCCCAGCTCCTCACACCTGGTCCCAGCCCCTCACACCTGGTCCCAGCCCCTCACACCTGGTCCCAGCTCCTCACACTTGGTCCCAGCCCCTCACACCTGGTCCCAGCCCCTCACACCTGGTCACACCTCCTCACACCTGGTCCCAGACCCTCATACCTGGTCCCAGCCCCTCACACCTGGTCCCAGCTCCTCACACTTGGTCCCAGCCCCTCACACCTGGTCCCAGCCCCTCACACCTGGTCACACCTCCTCACACCTGGTCCCAGACCCTCATACCTGGTCCCAGCCCCTCACACCTGGTCCCAGCTCCTCACACTTGGTCCCAGCCCCTCACACCTGGTCCCAGCCCCTCACACCTGGTCACACCTCCTCACACCTGGTCCCAGACCCTCATACCTGGTCCCAGCCCCTCACACCTGGTCCCAGCTCCTCACACTTGGTCCCAGCCCCTCACACCTGGTCCCAGCCCCTCACACCTGGTCACACCTCCTCACACCTGGTCCCAGACCCTCATACCTGGTCCCAGCCCCTCACACCTGGTCCCAGCTCCTCACACTTGGTCCCAGCCCCTCACACCTGGTCCCAGCCCCTCACACCTGGTCACACCTCCTCACACCTGGTCCCAGACCCTCATACCTGGTCCCAGCCCCTCACACCTGGTCCCAGCTCCTCACACTTGGTCCCAGCCCCTCACACCTGGTCCCAGCCCCTCACACCTGGTCACACCTCCTCACACCTGGTCCCAGACCCTCATACCTGGTCCCAGCCCCTCACACCTGGTCCCAGCTCCTCACACTTGGTCCCAGCCCCTCACACCTGGTCCCAGCCCCTCACACCTGGTCACACCTCCTCACACCTGGTCCCAGACCCTCATACCTGGTCCCAGCCCCTCACACCTGGTCCCAGCTCCTCACACTTGGTCCCAGCCCCTCACACCTGGTCCCAGCCCCTCACACCTGGTCACACCTCCTCACACCTGGTCCCAGACCCTCATACCTGGTCCCAGCCCCTCACACCTGGTCCCAGCTCCTCACACTTGGTCCCAGCCCCTCACACCTGGTCCCAGCCCCTCACACCTGGTCACACCTCCTCACACCTGGTCCCAGACCCTCATACCTGGTCCCAGCCCCTCACACCTGGTCCCAGCTCCTCACACTTGGTCCCAGCCCCTCACACCTGGTCCCAGCCCCTCACACCTGGTCACACCTCCTCACACCTGGTCCCAGACCCTCATACCTGGTCCCAGCCCCTCACACCTGGTCCCAGCTCCTCACACTTGGTCCCAGCCCCTCACACCTGGTCCCAGCCCCTCACACCTGGTCACACCTCCTCACACCTGGTCCCAGACCCTCATACCTGGTCCCAGCCCCTCACACCTGGTCCCAGCTCCTCACACTTGGTCCCAGCCCCTCACACCTGGTCCCAGCCCCTCACACCTGGTCACACCTCCTCACACCTGGTCCCAGACCCTCATACCTGGTCCCAGCCCCTCACACCTGGTCCCAGCTCCTCACACTTGGTCCCAGCCCCTCACACCTGGTCCCAGCCCCTCACACCTGGTCACACCTCCTCACACCTGGTCCCAGACCCTCATACCTGGTCCCAGCCCCTCACACCTGGTCCCAGCTCCTCACACTTGGTCCCAGCCCCTCACACCTGGTCCCAGCCCCTCACACCTGGTCACACCTCCTCACACCTGGTCACAGCCTCTCACACCTGGTCACAGCTCCACACACCTGGTCCAAGCTGATGCGACCCCCAGGCCTCAGCCTCAGCAGGCACGGAGCCCTCCTGGGGACTGGGTCACCCTTAGTAAGTCTCTTTCCCCCTCAGCTCCATGAAGGGAGGGCTGAGACACCAGAGTGCTCTTCCATTTCCAGTGGGCTCTGTTCTGGGTGGGGGGAGGGGACCGGTGAGACTCGGGGCTCCGCCAGGTGAGTCCAAAGTATGGGTAGCACGTCACACGCTCAGTCACCTCCCAGACAGACTCCCCGACACTAGCTGGCACTGAGGGTATAAACATGTCCGTCTTCAGGGTCGTATTTGCCCGTGGGAAGACGGAAAGCAGACAAGGGCTGGCGGGTCCGTGACAACAGGGACTCCACTGGTCCCCTGCGTGTCCCAGTGCCAGGGACAAGGTCTGGGACAGAGGAGGCGCTGAGCGAGCAGAAGTTATTTGTGGCCACAGATAACTTCACTGTATCTGTTTTCACATCAGCAAAATGGGGAGCCTATTACCTACCCCATAGGGTTGTTGCAAGGATTGAATTAATATGTAGAAAATTCTTAGAATATTGCCTGACAGATATAAGGTGATCAATAAATGTTTATCATTACCCTCATCACCACCATCATCATCATCATCAACACCATCATCACCACCATCATCACCCCATCATTACTAGCATCATCACCATCATTATCATCATCACCACCATCATCACCCTCATCATCTCCATCATCTCATCACCATCATTATCATCATCACTACCATCATCATCATGACTACCATCATCATCATCACCATCATCACCCCATCATTACTAGCATCATCACCAGCATCATCACCATCACCGCATTGCACCATCCAGACAATGTTCCCTGGATCCCAGTTCCTGCAGGCACCATGACCAGATCCCCTGAGTCAGGAAACACGCAGTGAGTTCCCCCCCTCAGCTAACTGCCCTGCCTAATCCTTTTAACTCTTAATGGAAACATTTCAAAAATCATGTATCCGTTTCTCTACCTTATAAAAGGCAGGATATTCATTAAAAATGACTTTTGCTTTGATAAGTAGGGATCCTATGGTCCCTAATCGGCGGGGGACCCCCTGGTTGTCACTGTGTGGATTCCGAGACTCCCTGCAGGACCAGCCGCACTTCCCCTGCCGCCTTCCTCAGACTTGATCCTCGATCATCTAGGAGAGCTGCTTTTCCAGCTTCTGGTTTTGACCTTTGATAAGATGTAACCCTCCCCGACAGGGCTCCCATAGGCCACAGCAAGTCATTTACACTGTAGTATGAATTAGGGCCCTTTGAGAGCGGGTTGGAAAACTCCCTGCTTAGGGGCCAGGAGGGTGGGGAGAGGAAGAAGCCAGGGGCGAACTCGGACAGTGTGCACTGTGCTGAGAGCAGCCGGGAGTCAGCAGTCACCAGCAGGAGTGGGCGCCTGGCTGCAGGTGGCCTCAGCGAGGGCCTGGACACTGCTCTGATACTGATTTATAATTGAGGAGTCCTTGCAGAGCCAGGCCGGTAAGCACTCAGCGGCAATCCACCCTTCCCCACCCCGCGCTGCCGGCTCAAAAGGCAAGGAAGTTGGACAAAGAAGTGAAATGAAAGACTAAAATAAAGGCCAAGGGCTCGGTGTGATGAGACACCAAGTGTGAGCTTCAGCGAATAGTGCAGGTGCCTCCCTGCCTCCCTCCCTCCCTCCCTCCCTGCATCCCTCCCTGCCTCCCTGCCTCTCTGCTTTCCTCCCTGCCTCCCTCCCGCCCTCCCTGCCTGCCTGCCTTCCTCCCCAGGGTCTTCATGGGTGAGCCACTGCTGTGGTCTCCACACCCATCCCTGCCGTCTGAAGCCTGAGAGCCCAGCCAGGCCAGAAGCCAGGTCTGACCACTGCAGGTGCCCACCCAAGAGACAGCAGCGCTTCCACCCAGGAAATGACAGAAGGGGGCACAATGCCACTTGGCCCCTGAGCTGAGCTCTGAGCCTCAGCTGGGCTGCGAGCTGGTCCCCTCAACATGTGGAACTGGCCTTCAGAGCAACACTTCCAGATGCTGTTCATGACTGGGGAGCAGGCGCAGCGCTGAACAGGTTCGGGGAGGACAGGCAGCCCCTCGTCCCCGCGTCCACCCAGGGGCCCAGTGAGTGGTGTTGGGGGACACGCGGGCCTCGCTGGCACGGCCAGGATGTGTGGGGGACACTCCAGGACACTGAGTGGAAAAATAAATGACCTGAGTGGCTGACTCAAGGCAGTCATTTTGCCAATGAAACACTGATAACTCGCGCTGGGCACGGCCCCAATCGATATTCCTCTATTTTTAACTCCAGGACCAGCGGGTCTTTTTCCTGAAGGGGAGGGCTGTTCACTCAGCTCCCGCTCCATGCAGATGAGTCTCCACTCCCTGGGGAAGGTCGCAGGGCTCTCGGGCACAGGGAGAGCCCAGGGGTCAGGCCAGCTGAGGTGAGACTGAGCTGCACCCCACTTGGTGCCCAGCGGCCGCTGGCATTTCTCAGGCCCAGACCCGCCCGCTCCGGCTCACTCAGGCCTGGGCGTGGGGCCGGGGAGGACGCCGGGGCGGACCCAGCTCAGTGCTGCTCCCACAGCACCGGCGCGCCCTCTGCGCCTCCCGCCTCCCACAGCCCAGCAGCACCTGCTGTGTCCGTGTGTCCGTGTGTCCGGGAGTCCGGGAGCAGGAGGGGAGAGCTCAGGGCTCTCCCAGCTCTCGGCTCTCGGCTCTCCGAGGCAGCAGAGCCAGGGTCTCCGTCTGGCCGGTCTTACAACAAAGGCTCCTCCCATCATTCCTGGACAGAACTCTAGACGGACATGCCTCCTCCTCCTCGCTGGCTTTGGTCAGTTCCCGGGGTCTGGGACAGTGGCGTTTGTGTGAGGTGGCGGCACCGTGAGCTTCGGGCTGCTGAGCCAAGTCGCAGCCAGGCCCAGCAGCTCCCGGGCCATTTCCTGGGCTGGCACCCGGCACAGGCTGGGGGCTGGGGGCTGGGCTTCCCGGGCCAGGGACTGTCCTGCCCTCGGGGCTCGCAGTCCAGGAGCGGAGACACAGACGTAAACTGAGGCAGCAGAAGTTCCTGCGGAAGTCTGTCTGCTCCGCCCGATGGGGACGGTTCCGCGGGGCTGCCTGGGGCGTTTCCACAGGGGAGTGACCTTGGCAGGACCTTGGGAGCTTTCAAGGGGGCAACTGGAGGGAAGGAGGGACCTTCAACACAGGGAGCCCTGTGGATATGGGGGCGCCCGGGGGAGGCAGGGATTGTAGGGGTGGATGGGGTGAGCTCCGCGCGTGGGTCACGATGGGGTCACGTGGGCAGCATGCCCTATCTTGGCAGGCCGGACACCATGGAGCCACAGAGAGGCATGGCCATTTTCCCACCGGCCAGGTGCAGCCCGACCCGCACGGAGCAGCTGCTGACAAGTGCGGCCCCGCCCATGAGGGTGACGCAGGCTGGCCAGCCTTTGGGGATTGTGCCAGCTCCCACTGGTCCCCCTGGTGGGGGCTGTGTGGGCAGGGGACAGTGTGAGCAGGGATGGGGATGAGGAGAGCAGGGGTTGGGGGTGGGGAGGGAGAGAGGAGATGGGGAGGGGCCCAGGCCCAGGAGGTTGGGTTTTGTCTCAATGTCTCATCATGGACCCAGAGCCTCCACAGGCCTGAGCACAGCGCGGATGCGGGGCCTGGGCAGGGGGCACGGCTCACCTGGGCGTTAGGACATTTGTGTCCGGGGCTGATACGTCACTCATCCTCGGTAATGCCAGTGGCTGCCATGGCCTGCAGGACAAAGGTCCGGCACCGGGCCTGAGGCCTGACCCGGCCAAACGCCTCCTGGGCTTCGTCTCCCTGGTTCAGGCTGCTGGTCGAAGGCGAATCTGGGATTTGACTTGGCCTTGGGAGCATCTGGGTATCCCCCCCCAACCAAGATCTCCCAACCTTGTGCCCATCACAAGCCCTGTACATGGCGGGAGTGTATAGTGGGAAATGCCACATCCTGACCTGGTGACCTTGGGAAAGCCACAGACCCTCGCTGAGCCTCAGTCTCCTCATCTCTGAAATGGGAAAGTAACAAAAGCCGCCTTGAAAGGTTATAGAGAGAATGAGTTGCTGAACATTGTCTATCAAATGCGCCCACTCAGGATGCCGTTCTTGGTACCTCAGTGTCCAGGGAGCTGGGAGCCATGGGCAGTGTGGGAGCAGAAACCAGGGGCCTGGGGGAGGCGGACTGTGTGTCTCCAGGGCCAGGACTGAGGGTGGAGGTGCCCTGGAAGCTCAGACGGTCAGAGGGCCCTCCCCGGGGTGTTGCAGGTGCCAACTGGGGGCGGAGGGGGGGGCTGCCGCCTGCACCCCGCTGGGCGCTGCAGGGAGAGGGTGGGCTGGAAGGGCTTTCTCCTTGGCTCCAGCTGGCTGTGGCCCTGAGCGTGTGCGTGTGGTTGTCATTCTAACGTAGCTCAGACCCCAGCACCTTTCTCGGCGTCCCGGCCACCTCGCAGAGCAGCAGTGATGTTCTTTGAATTGCTAAGCAACCAGCCCTTCTCTCACGTGGAGAAAATTGAAACATTGATTTATCTATTTGTTTGCAACTAGCAGTAGCGGCTTCATTACTCTGCTCCCCGGGGACCCCCTCCCACACACTTGAATTGACAATTCACTCTTTTTACGGAGGAGGGGGCAGCGATGGGTTTTTAATTCGGAGGAAGTACAGAAACAATGGCCGGGCCGGGCGCCAGGCACTGGAGGCGAGGCCCGGGGAGGTGGTGTCTGGGAGAGCCTCCTGGGGCCATGGGCCAGCCCCTCAGCTCAGCGACCGCAGGCCGAGCTGGCCGTGCCCCTGGGACGAGCCTCCCACCGCCCTCCTAGGACCCCCACCTCCCTCTTGGCTCTGAGAGTTTTCTGGAACGAAAGGAGCACTGTTTCTGGAGTTCACATCACTTGGCTCTAGTTTCCGACCCTATCCTGGGGCTTTGAGCAGCTCCTTTAGTTTGTACCTCAGTTTCCCCATCTGTCACAAGAGGCAGGGATGTGTCTCACAGGGATGCTGGAGGGTTGAGCGCAGCCACCTGGCCGTGACAGTGGTGGACAGGTGCAGCGCGGTTGCAAGCTTCTGCTGTTTTATTATTTTTAACTAGAGCCTGGTGCATGAAATTCACGCATGGGTAGGGTCCCTAGGCCTGGCCGGCAATCAGGGCCGATCTGGGCCTTCCAGCTCCTGGCCGGGGCCTTCCTTTGTTCCATGCTGCCCCCGGGTGGTCAGTGCATGTTATAGCAAGCGATCGAACTCCCGGTCAAACTCCCAAGGGGACACTTTGCATATTAGCCTTTTATATATTTTTAATTAGCTGTTACTGCGAGCTTTCGGGGATGTGCTCTCCTGGAGGACGAGAGGCAGCCTTTGTTGCATCTGAAACTCTCAGCAGTGGGAGGAGCCGGCTCTGATGCCCGAAAGCTGCAGTGGCTGCCTGGGAGCCCGTGTCCCGGGGAACCCCAACCTCCTTTCCCAGGAACGGCATCTCCCAGGAATGGGAGCCCACGGCGGCCACTCAGCCGAAGAAGGGGCAGGAAGAAGGGTTTGCCCGGAGCTCTCTGACCTTCTGATAACGCAGTGCTTTAACTGGCCTCCCCACCCCCAACTTCTGAGGGCCTCACCCCCCTGACCTCACCAGCCCCTGCCCTGTGCCCTGGGCGTGGCCGTGAAGGAGCCGTCTGTGACTCTCTCCAGCAGAAAGACCAGCATGGGCTCTGGGTGGTGTGGGTGGATTCAGCTGCAAGAGGCAGGAAAGCCACACTAGCAGAGGCTACGGGGCTAGTGTGGGAGCTGCTCAGGTCCCAAGGGACCCAGGTTCCTACTGTCTCATTGCTCTGCCATCTACTCCAACAGCTCTGGTCCAGCGTGGCTGCTCTAACTCCGGCCATCACGTCTGCATCCCAGCCACCAGGCCGGCGAGAGGCACAGACCCTCCTTTTAAAAGCACTTCCTGGAACTTACACCCTCCCCTCTCACTTACATCCCATTCGCCAGAGCTCAGTCACACGGTCATACGTAGTTGCAAAGGAAGCTGGGAAATGTCATTTTAGTCCAGGTGGCTGTGGGCCCAGGAGTTGGAGCACCGAGGAAGAAGAAGGAAATGGACACTGGGGACAACCGCGGCCTCTGCCATGGGGTCCATGGCCATGTCCCAGCCAGAGCCACCCTCGCCCCTGCCTCCCAGCTCCTCTATACTCAGCTTCACCTGCTTGTCGACCCCCAGCTGCTGGGTATGCTAGGTGTACCGGTTAATAATGGCGGATTTTGTAATCAAAGAAAACACGATAATTTCAAGAGAAACATCAAAAGTGCTTTATTCAAAGTAATGTCCATGGCTAGCTACACATTTCCCCCATCTTTCAGGTAACTTGTGGGTACTGTCCCAATAGAACTTTTCTTGTTTTGAGGCAGACCATTCAGAGACCCAGTTTTCCACTTCTTCGCACGTTTTGAAGTGCTGCTCAGAAAGCGCGTGTGCCATCGATCAGAGCACGTGGTCATCTGAAGGAGCAAGGTCTGGTGAATACAGCGGGTGGGTTAATGCTTCCCAGGCAAGATCTTTTAACGTGTCTCTAACTGAT
>NW_006293088.1:8411180-8422365 GCF_000327345.1 Myotis davidii | reverse complement strand
TCACATCAAAATCATCACTTTTAAAGCATGTAAACCAGCGTTCACAAGTATCTTGAGATGGAGCACGTTCACCATAAGCTTCTTGAAGTATACGATCACTTTCAGCAGCACTTTTCTTCAAAATAAAGTAGTGAATTAAAACTTTCCATGAATGATCTTTTTTTGGCACGAAATTCAACATTTTTAAGCGTAAAAATATGAGGTTAACACCTTCTGCAAATTTGACATATTAAGTTTTGAAGCTTGCTGTCAATACAACAAAACAGCATACATATCAAATCGCATATATATCAACATATGCGTAACTCCATCTATTGAAAAAATCCGCATTATTAACCGGTACACCTAGTAAAAGAGCTCCCCCCAGGCCTTGGGCATACACTTTCCAGAACCTTCCAGTGGAAACGGGGAAAGAAGGAACCTGAAGGCGATGCTGGGGCCTGGGCAGGTGTGACCTTAGTGGAGAGGGCTGGCTCTGTCTTTAGCAGGAAGCCTTCTCTGGCCTCTGTAGCAGGAAGTTGGTCTCTTTAGTGGATCCCTGATCCGCCCGTCGCACTGGGAGCAGGGAACTCACCCCCACATTGTGAGGGCATACATGGGAGGGGACAGAGCTACATAGAAGCCCCAGATGAAAGGTGACCTCCCAGGGAGAGTGAATGAAAGGCAGAGCCTAAAACTGGGACTTCCCTGGGAAAACCAAGAAGGTTGGGGTCCGTGTGTGGCGGTCAAATAGGGTGTCTGAGGAGGCACTGCGCTGTGCTGGGCACTGTCTGGTGCTCTGAGCCTGGGAAGCAGGCGGGACCAGCAGGGAGGGCTGCCGGGTTTCAGCTCCGAAAAGGAAGGTCTTTTTAACCGTCCGAGTTTCCTCTGGTGGACGAGGCTGCCCCGGGAGGGAGGAGATCCCCGTCACTAGGGGTAAGCAAGCAGAGGTTGAACTGTCACTAGACAGAGATGTGACTGCGACCAGTACCTTCTCCACCTCCTGTGATCTGCTCTGAGCACTTTTTACCAGGGCAAAAGCGGGGGACCAAGGCTCACCAAGGACCCTCATCCCTGGCCCTCCCCCCCTCTGAGGGTCATCTGGAGGCTCCGGCCTTTAACACGTCAGCCCTGGCCCACAAGGCCCTTCTGTGCACCCAGAGGATAAAGGGAAGTTCAAGCCCCGGATAAGGCACTGTCTCCCAGGCTGTGGGCGGGAGCCATTGCCCCACTCTGGGGATCTGCGGCTGAGGTTAGCAGTGTCCACACCCCCTAGTGGCAGGAGCGGCAGATGCAGGAGCGGGGCACAGCCCATGGCCCCGCACCTTGGGGGGGACTGTTGCCTTGTGAAGAGCAGCCAGGATAGACGGTGGGGTGTCCCCTGCACCCTGCTGGGGGCGGGTAGGTGAAGGGCGTGCTGTAAACCCATGGGGTGAGGACCCCGGGAGCCTGCGGGGGAGCCACGGGATCCTGGATTCTTTATGCAACAATTCTTTATGAAGTGCCGGCTCTGCCATAGACACCCCTCTAGGTGCTGGGGATACAGCCGAGAACAGAACAGATACAGCCCCCAGGGGTTCACATTGCACATAAGTCCACAGATCAGCAGGGTCAGGCCCGCAAACCCTCGTGAACAGCCCGGGCCAGGTGGGCATCAGCCCGTGGTCCTCACGGGGGCGAGAGGGCGAGTGGGCGAGTGGCAGTGTCTAGAGACATTGGCTTCTAGGAGACCAGGGATGGTGCTCAACATCCCACACCATGCAGGACAGCCCTGACCTCGCCTCGAGGAATGGTCGAGCCCGCGGTGCCAGGGTCGCCGAGGCTAAGAAGCCAGGTTTGGGCATCCAGACTGCATTTTAGAAACGGGCCATGGTGCAGAGACCATATATTATGTAACATCCCCCGCGGGGTGTGGAGTAACACTCCGTAATCAGACGCGTTAATATTTCTGCAGCAAAATGTATGAATATTCACACTAAGAGGGATGAGCCACGGCTATAAATAGCCCCGCGTCAGCCCCGAGCGCGTTGTGCCACCCAGTGAGTTATGATCAGGCTGTGGTTTGCAGAGCTTTGTGGGTCTGGGAATTGGATCGTGGGCCTGCGCTGTAATTTCAGTGGTAAATGCGGCGACAAAAACACCAGCGGGGGAAGACGTCACGCGAGTTTCAGACAGAGTGGCTGAGAAGGGGCCTCTGTGGAGGGAGGAGATGGGCCGTGAGGCACCTGGGGAAAGCAGTCCTGGCAGGGAGAACATGTGCAAAGGCCCTGGGGTGGGGGTGAGCGTTTGAGGAGCAGCCAGGAGGCGAGTGCCCCTCAATGGACATGCGAGGAGGAGACAGGTGGGTGATGAGGCTGCAGAGGCGACCCTCACACCCTCAGGAGTGGGGGCGTCACAGCCCTGTTGCCACCTCTGCTGGCACAGCAGGGATCAGGCTGGGCGTGACAGACTCAGCCCACAGCTGCAGGCTCTGAGTGTCCCCGAGGCAGGGGTGCCAGCAGAGACCAAACAGAGAAGGCGACGTGGGTTCAGAGGGGCTCAGAGCCCTGGCTGGCAGGTGGCTGAGCAGGAATCCCTGTTCTGGGGCCCCGCTGCCTGGTGGGGGGTCAGTGCCACAGTGATCCCGACAGGCCCCCTCCTGCTGTGGGGGAGGGGTTGCATCTCGCCAGAGATGCTTGTTGACCCCAGCCCTGAAATGTCTGGGCCGTGGTGTCCCTGAAGTCCCCCCATTGTGGCCCACTTTGCATACCTCCTGCCCACACCCGGCTCCCTAACGACCCCACACCCACCACCAGCTCCAGGGGCATCAGTGCCAGGACTTGTTCCTGTCCTCAGGCCATTAGGTCTGTCAGCAAGCCCTCCCCACCCCCAGCCACCCCAGGTCCAGGCTGTGGAGGCGACCATTGAAGTGGCAAGACAGGGGAGCCTGCGTGGGGGGCGCTCAGAGCCTGCAGCTGCGGGCTGAGCCTGCCCACGCCCTGCCAAGTCCTGCAGGCGTCCCTGCTGTGCCAGCAGAGGCCCCAGGGACTCTGGCCAGGAGGGTGCCCCCCAGCGCCCCTCCGGGAACGGGGACCTTTCCTCCCTGAGAGCACTCCACCTGGGACCCATCTTCATCCAGTCCCCCGAGTGCGGGCTGTGCGCCTGCCTGCCGGGCGGCCCCTGCCTACCCTCAACCCTAACCGCGTGATCCGAGCTGAGTATCTTTCAGTTATTTAAGAGGTTCTTCCCTTTTTTCCCATTTTGATGATATGTTTCTAAATTATTCATTAAACTTATCAGGGTGAGTAATACCTCCCAGCTTCCCCGTGTCAGACCTAATGCTACTTACTCGTCTGCCGCTCCGTGTTTACATGGTTGAGGGGGAAACGCTCCTTTCGCATCCATTTGTCTGCACATTAAGTGCTTAGAGACGAGATCACAGAAAGCAGCTCCAGACACGGGGCTCCCAGACACCGGGGCTCCGGTCTGGCCGCCCTCCCAGAACCTCTCCTCCGTCACCTGTGCTGGCAGGTCACCTTCCCAGGCTGGCTGTGGCCTGGAGGCGCCTCCGCCCCAGGGACGGGGGCGCACAGAAACCCTCAGAGGGAGCAGAGCTGAGAGGTCAGGTTCCGATAGGAAATGTTTTTTCCTGGAAAAGTGCCACCAGGGGACATAGAAGGCCCCAGCACCTCCTCCAGGCTCCTCCCCGAGCCCAGGGAGTGCCAGCTTCGGGGGGCACCCGTGCCTGCCTCTGGTGTCCATCACACGTGCATTCACACAGTGTGGCAGCGAGCTGTGGAGGGTAGGACTGAGCCAGCTCATCCTCCCAGCCAGGGGGACCCCCATGCCTGGGACGAGCTCCGAATCAGCCCAGGTCAGGAGGCCAGCAGGGAGGGACTGGCCTGGTGCCCCCGAGTCCAGCTGTTCCCCAGCACCCACAGCTGCATGGGCCTGCTGGGTTTGGGGGCAAGGCCTCTGGGCTGAGGCCTGGGCGGGGTATGGCCCAGGGGCCAAGGCGGCTGACGGCCTCCCGGTGGGACTCGCTGCGTCTGGGTGTTAAGCTGCGCTCATGGCTCTGCGTTTGTTCCTGGGACCCTCACCGCTGCCTTCACCACCGCATTGTACAGCTGAGGACATCTCAGGGGTGGCTGTCCAAGGTCACATGCAGACCCGGGCGTAGGGCGGGGCTTGAACCCAGATCTGGCAGACCCAGTATTTGGCCTTCCAACGCCCCCCCAACTTACACACACACACACACACAAACATATACATACACACATACACACACACACACACAGCATGGCCAGGGAGATCTGAGCACCCCTAGGCCAAATGACCATGTGGTTCACTCCCTCGAAGGGGAACCCCAAGGCCCCTAGCGGGCTTGGCCAGATGGGCCAGCGCCCCTGCTGGCGTGACCTTGGCACCCCAGCCTGGCCACTGTGTGCCCCCCGGGGCAGGGCCAACAGCCCAGGCAGGAGATTCACCCGGAGCGAAGAGATGGGGTGACTCTGCCTATGGATAAACCTGCTTGGGGTGCACTCTGTCTGTCCTCCGTGATGAAGGGGACGGACCCACCGTGGTATTGGGCCCGGACAGCCTGAAGCAGGTGCTGGCATTCTCCGCCGCTAACGGGGAAGACAGATCGCGCCTGGATAAGTGCGGCTTAAAATTGAAAACCAAGCCATTTACCGTCAATCGCTTCTCAGAATCTTGTGCAGCCAGAGACAGTTAAGGAGAAATAGACTCCCTTTCCATGTTAAGTGCTTCCCATTAACATTTGTTTCCTCCCTGAGACTGGGGTTTGGTGGGGGGAGGGTCTGCGGGGACGCATCCCGCTCTCGCCTCCATGGCCAAGGAGATGCCTTCGCGCCTCTGCGTGGGGGCCCACAGGGCTAAGGGTGTGGGGTCGCCTCCCCTCCTCCCAGCAAAGCTGTCCCCCGCCTTACTGCTGCCTGTGCCTGTGGAGGTGGAGACCTGGCCCCGCCCTCAGGTGTAGCAGGTGCCCCAGCAGCGGCTCTGCACCCCCAGCCCCGCCGGGCAGGGCTCCCCGCATCCCTCCCACCTGTTCAGGCTTCAGAGGGCAGATGTTCTCAAGCCAGTCTCCAAGGACACGTCTGCGTCATTTCCGGTTAAGAGACAGAAGTGACCGGGGGTGCTTGGGGACGTGGAGAAGGCACAGGCCCTGGGCGAGCCTGCCAGGCCTGCGGGTTTCCGGGTGGAAGTCTGTCTGTGACCCGCTTTGTCTGTGCTGAGGCCGGGCCCTGACTCGGCTTCTGGTGGGCCTCCCCAGCTCCCAGGTCCCAGCCTCTGCCTCACACCAGCAGGGGGTCCCGCGGAGTCAGCTCCCTGCTGTAGGAAAGGAATCTGTTCTCGCTGTGTTGACACTGGGGCGCAGGCAAGGGCTCTGAGCAGACCCCCAATTCCCCCGCTTCTCCTTTTATTCCAGGGATAAGAGGCATTTGCTGAGAACTGAATGGTTCTCTTGGGGTGTAACCTCGTCAAGGTGGCAGGATGAACTGCTGTGATAGTGACCCCGCTGTGATAGTGACCCTCCGCTGCCCTCCCGGCTGTGTGGCCGCAGCTCGGGCCCATGGCATTTGATCACAGGACTCTGTGCAGCCGATCTGCCGCCCTCGGGGCACCTGGCTTGGCATTTGCACAGAGCAGGCTCTGCAAACGGGAACTGAGGTCCCCATGGGTCTGTGCAGACCATCCCGGGGCACCCACCTCCCTGGGGTTGGGGCGAGGGGGTCTCTGGAACAGAAGCCTCAGCCATTGCTTGACAACCAAGGCACCCCTAGGAGGATTCCCCCACAGCGGGGGCATTCACCTCTCCTTGGGGGTGCTAGGGGACGTGGGATGCCTGGGGGTGCCAGGCCAGGCCCACCCTGAGCCTCTTATATGGGAGCAATGGGTTAAGAGGAAAGAATGTTCCAGGTAGGAAGGCAGCAGATTCCAAAGGGACAGAGTAGGGGTCGCACACAGGCTGAGCAGCCTGCATGGGCGCTGGGACACCCCCTCTCCACCCCCCAATGTAGCCCTGGCTTTCGAGAGCTAAAGACCAGGCAGCCCAGGGACCCCAAGGCAGCCCCGAGCTGGCGTCTCTGCACGCAGGACTGTGATTTGGGACAGTCTGACCTTGAGGCTCACAACCGACAGGTGGCCCACGAGGGCCCCTGTGCAGGTGCCTCCCACTAACCACAGCCCCCGAGCACCCCTGTCCCTCCCTGTCACCGGCAGGGCTAATTTTGGAGAGGACCCGAGGAGCCCCAGGCAAGGCCCTGGTCACTCTACAGCCCTGTGTTCAAGGCGGCCGGCACCTCACCCCCAGGCCACCGGCCACCGGGCACTGGACATCCAGCTCTGAGTGTCAAGAGGAGACCAGAAGGGCCTCTTCCAATCTGACTGCTTGCACCCTCCCACGGCTCTCCAAGGGGCAGTGTGGAGTCAAGGTCACCAGACAGACTCTCTGAGCTTTTAAATGTTTTCACCTCTGCATTTCCTCTTGTTATGGCCACGCATGTTGTGCACACAGAACAGTGAGTGAGCCCTATGCGAAGAACTGGACTATACAAAGCACGTGACTCCAACCCAGGACAGGCAAAGGGCACGGACAGGATAGTTCTCTGAGGGGTGCCTCCTCCCCCGATGGACGGTAACCAGGACTAGACCCTCCCTCCCCAAACTGAAGAATTTATGGACGGTCTGGGGCCGGGCGCAGGGCTGTCGCCACGCCTCCTCCCTCCTGGCCTCTGAGAGAGAGGGCCAGGGCAGAGGTGGCAGGACCCGCGGAGACCCGTCTGTTATTTCAGACCCTCCACGAGGGCCTAGCCGGAACCGAGTCCCTGGGTCGGAAGGAAGCGCAGATCAATTAAAACAATTTGCTTTGCTGCTAATGGTTTCAGACCATTGTAATTTATTGGCGGGTAGATGACTTCCAAGGCGCATTCCTTCCTGGCCGCGTGGAGGGAATTTTAACAGGTTCTTGGACAAATTAAGCCTGGAATTCGCTAGAAGACCGTTATTGTGAGACATGAACGTGGGCCTTTCGCATCGCTGCAAGGCCTGGAAGCTTCCAGAAACAATGAAAACTTCTAATCAGTTCTTCGTTGTTTCCACAAATCAAATGGCAAGAGAGGTTTCCCGGTCACAGGTGGGAAACCCAGGCCCTGCTGCCCGTCCGAGGGGCAGTGGCCACTGGGCTCCCTGCTGTGCCTCCTGCTCTCGGGAAAACCCAGCTTCCTCCTCCGCCTGCACAGAGCTTCCCCCTGCCCCTCGGCACAGGTCCTGCTTCTCGCCTTCAGTCAGCTGACCCAGGCACGCAGGGCTGGCACAGTGGTCTGCCTCAGTTTACTTCTCTTAGCCATGGACTCCCGCTCCTCCCAGAGGACATCCGGGGCTCAGGTGTGTTGCACCCAGCACCTTGCAGTAGACACCCCACTTCAGAACAGGAACAGGAGGAATAGGGAGTGAGTGGTGCCGCTCTGGGCATGAGTCAGGGTCGTGCCCACTGGGATGGGCCAGCACCCCAGGGTGGGTCCCCTCGTGCCACGGCAGGGACTCTTAAGGACACAGGGCCCTGTGAGCAGCCTGGCCGTCCTGCAAGTGCCCCATCCCCACCCCCCATGGGCGGCCTTCGGGACTTGGGATCAGGTCAGAAGCTCGCTTGTCTCTGCCTTTTATGAGGGGCCCAGAGGGCCTCCCTGGGGCCAGCCGCGGTCTCCAGCCTTCTCCTTGGAAAAAGGGGGTCCGCCGTGAGTTCTCTCCAACCCCAGGCCTCTGTCAGTATTAACAGCAAGGATGTAGCTGCTGTCATTTGGGCGGCGTTTGGGCAGGACTGAGAACCTTGAACCTCAAGAAATGTGTCGCCTTGAGCCTTAGCAAGGCCGTGAGGTAGGGACTCCCATGCCGAGGAGCAGACTGGCGCTCAGAGGTTAGGGAACGTGTCCGAGGCGCCTGAGTGTGGGGCTGGGCTTGCTTCAGAGACCCACGCTCTGAAACCCACCGGGCCATCTGCTGGCCAGGCCTCTCTACGCTCCCGCTGGGGCCACTGCTTCAGGGGCACTCACAAAGGCCTGGTCCCGCCCACAGGTGGCAGGTGCAGGGCAGCTCAGGCAGGTCCCGGCCCTGGTTTGTTTGTTCATCCGGACGTGTTTATTGAAGAGCATGTGCTGGGCACAATCCTGGGTCCATGGACGTCCCCTGCGCTCACATACGGGCCCTTGTGGGAGGAGGCAGAGGAAATGAACAAGTGAGCAAGTCAGTGTGGTATGTGTAAGGTCTGTGTCCTACTGATCTGGGGTCAGGAAATGGCCGTCTGCAGGGGGACCATGCCCCGCAAAGGCACCTGGGCTGGAAGGAAAAAAAAAACAGGGACCTGAGGGGACAGGTCGGGGGGTGTTTGTAAGGAAGCCAGAGAGAAGGCATATAGACCAGCGGAAGGTCCTGGCGGGGCCCCTGAGCAAGGATGGAGATGAATCGGGGCAGACATGTGAGGGAGGGGCATGCAGTCTGCGGTCTACTTGGAGGTGAGCTTGACAGAATGTGTTAATGGTTTACACGTGAGGTTAAGGTAAAGCGAGGAATCAGGGCCGGAAGACCTGGGCGGTGGGGGTGCCATGACCACAGAGGAGAAGACAGGGGTCCCAGGGGCTGTGCTGGCCACATTGCGATCAAGGTTGTGGCATCAGGAGACATATTGTCTCAGTCAGTGTGGCTGCCACACAAAGTGCCACAGACGGGGGCTCACACCACAGACACGTGTTTCTCACAGCCCTGGAGGCTGAAGTCCAGGACCAAGGTGCCAGCACGTTTGGTGTCTGGTGAGGACCCGCTTTCTTGTTCCTAGGCAGCCACCTGCTTGCTGTGTCCTCGCATGGAGGAGAGAGGAGCTCTGGTCTCTCTTCCTCTTCTTACAAGGGCACTAATCCCATCCTGGGGCCCCACCCTCATGACCTCATCTAACCTTACTCACCACCCAAAGGCCCACCTCCAAGTACCATCACATCTCAGGTTAGAGCCTCAACACATGGATTTCAGGGGGCTCTCCGTCTGTGGGACGCATCACATGGGCCCTGGAGGCTCAGGTTTGCAGTTGGATGGAGAAGTCAGGACCTGAGTCAGAAGTTAGAGAGTCAAGGGTCCAGCTGTGGGGGGTCACCCAGGAAGAAAAAACAGGGGTCAAAGCCTGAGCCCAGAGACACCCAACATTTAGAGTGCATGAGAGGGAGGAGGAGGAAGAGGAGGAAGGTGATCTGGGGTCAGGAAATGGCCGTCTGCAGGGGGACCAGGCCCCGCAAAGGCACCTGGGCTGGAAGGAAAAAAAAAACAGGGACCTGAGGGGACAGGTCGGGAGGGCAGGGCAGCAGGCAGCCAGGGGTGACCTCCAGGCCCTGGGGGAAGGGCAGAGGTGCAGATTGTACCTGAGAGGCGGGAGCCTTTGGACGGTGACTCACTAATCCCATCCTGGGGCCCCACCCTCATGACCTCATCTAACCTTACTCACCACCCAAAGGCCCACCTCCAAGTACCATCACATCTCAGGTTAGAGCCTCAACACATGGATTTCAGGGGACTCTCCGTCTGTGGGACGCATCACATGGGTCCTGAAGGCTCAGGTTTGCAGTTGGATGGAGAAGTCAGTACCTGAGCCAGGAGTTAGAGAGTCAAGGGTCCAGCTGTGGGGGGTCACCCAGGAAGAAAAAACAGGGGTCAAAGCCTGAGCCCAGAGACACCCAACATTTAGAGGGCATGACAGGGAGGAGGAGGAGGAGGAGGAGGAAGAGGAACAGGAGGGAGAGGAAGAGGAGGAGGAGGAGGAGGAAGAGGAGGGGTTTGGGGGAGGGGATACTGGGATGCCAGGAGAGAGTTGACTGGCGTGGGTTCCATGAACTAAGGAGGGAGAGTCTTTGGGAAGGAGGGGGAGGTCCAGGACAGATCTCTGAACAAGGGCGCATGCGCCCGGCACCAAGCGAAACGCGCGCCTGTGTTTCTGCTGCGATAGGATCAGTTTTTAGATTGCGTGAAGCAAGTTGGCAAACCGTTTTCGAGCCAACGTGGCTGCACTTCAGTAATTGTCATAGTATTCCCGGAGCTGCAGACACCAGGCGGGGCAGACAGCCTTTTCATCCAGCATTGACAGGCAGTTTTTAAAAATACCTTTTGGAAAGCTATTTAAATGCTCCCGTCTGTAGCAAAATTAATGCATGAAGTTAGTGCCTTAATTTGGCTCTTCTTTAAACAAAGAAGGTGGGAAGCTGTTTCCTCCCGAGATTCTTGAAGGCGGGGCTGTTCACAGCAGTGCCCGGAGCCCTGTGTTCCCAGGGCGCCCCGTGCAGGCAGGCCCGGCTCCAACACCTGGCCCTGGTAGGTCATTTCCTCTTCACAGCATCCCACGAGGGAAACCAGTGATGTGCGCGCCCCCATTTTAAAGATGGGGAAACGGAGGCCTGGACTGATGAACAAGAAGCTAAGAAGGGTTAGCCTCGTTGTAGAGATGGGGAAGGAAGGGACTTTGCCCAAGATGACAGGGCTCCACGGGACCTTAACCTGTTGTATCTAAACTATCGGGCTTAGTCCCCTGGAGCTGCCCCTGCTTGGGCACCCAGTCCTGGCACCTCTCTGGGCCTGGGTCTGGGTGGGGCCTGCAGTGTCCCGGGGTGGGACCCACCACAGGAACATGGCTGCAGAGATTCTCAGAGGGGTTCGGCCCCCACAGCAGCACCCCCAGTGCCTGTTAAGCATGCAGCTTCCCCAGGTTCACAGGGGTTCAGGGGAGCAGATTCTTGGGGTGCTCCCAGGATGACTCAGACACTCAGCAAAGTTTGAATACCCTGCCCCCTAATAAGTGCCATCGCTGTGGTTTCAGATCCAAGTATCTGGGGGTAAGGGGGTGCAACACAGCTCCCCCCACAGCTGAAGAGATAGGAGCCCAGGGAGGGGAGTCCCCCAGAATCCAGGCCCTGAGCTCCCTGCAGGGTCTTCTCCCCACAGACACCCCCTCCCTGGCCCTGGCCCAGCCTCCAGCAGGCACCCAGGGAGGCAAGGTGTCTGCCTCCAAACGGTATGCTTTTCAGGGAAAAGGGCAGGTCAGTGTTCAGGGACCCCGGCGGAAGGCCTGGCCACGCTTTGGTGCCGGCCTCCCCCTGGCTTCCCGGGTTCTCGTGCACGTGCACTTGGAGCTCCGTGCCGCGGCCGCCCTCACCCTGGGGCCCTGCACGGCCCA
>NW_006293088.1:8409825-8411019 GCF_000327345.1 Myotis davidii | reverse complement strand
ATCAGCAATGGGGCCTGGAGCCCCTGGAGGGCCGCCTGCGCTGCGGCACCGAGCTGCCGACCGGAGCCTGGGTGGGAATGGCAGAGGCCCTGAGAGGGCGGTTCCACGCCAGGTGCCAGCTAGAGCTTGGGCACCAGGGATCCTCTCTTGGGAGCTATAGTTGGACTTGAAATAAACATTGTCAGAGCTCTAGAGTCCTTGACCCAGAAGTTACCCAGCATCCCTCAGTCCCCGTGCCTGCTCATTCCCACAGGTGTCGTGTTGGCCACATCCACCCACCTCCCCATCCACAGGACGCATGTGCACTTGGAGCTCCGTGCTGTGGCCACCCTCACCCTGGGGCCCTGCACAGCCCGCTCCACGCAGCTGCCAGGCGCCCACTCTGCAGATGAGCTGTGGTGGCAGTTGCTCAGGGTCCCTCTCCCAGGAACGGCTGATCTGCACAGCCCGCTCCACGCAGCTGCCAGGCGCCCACTCTGCAGATGAGCCGTGGGGCAGTTGCTCAGGGTCCCCCTCCTGGGAACGGTTTCCTGCTTTCATGTTCCTCCGTGGTTGAATTGGCCGTCACCGGCCGGGGGCAGCCAGATCCGTCAAGCCCCACGCCACGCGCTGTTATAGGTTCTCCGGCTTTATTGCCTTTCTTGGAGCCGTGAGGGAACGCTTCAAGCTGACATGGCTTT
This sequence comes from Myotis davidii, assembly GCF_000327345.1. Classification (NCBI taxonomy): domain Eukaryota; kingdom Metazoa; phylum Chordata; class Mammalia; order Chiroptera; family Vespertilionidae; genus Myotis; species Myotis davidii. Next base: position 8,410,339 of record NW_006293088.1, on the reverse strand, counting down.
CTAGATTTCATTCCCCTGTCACCCCCACCCTCGTCTCTATCTTTGAGAGTCACAGGTGACAGCACTCAGTAACTCCCACGCGAGCAGGACTCCTGCCCCTGATGGGCTGCATTCCTCCCCCCCCCCATCCCCCCGTGACTCCAGCAGCCTGAGGACATGGAGACCTGGCCTGGTCCTGGGGACGGGTCTCTCCACCTTTAGCCCCAGGCATTCGTCTTTGCTGGCATCTTCTCCCTCCTTGTGACTCCAAGACCCTGGCCTGCTTGCTCATAACACCCAGACTTCCCAGAAAAAGTACCAGCACCAGAATCCATCCCACAGGCATAGCTGGACTCCAGTGTGGCTCCACCAGCTACCACCTGCACTTGACCTTGAGCGAGACACTGACCTCTCTGAGCTGCATTGTCCTCCGCCTCTAATGGGATCGATGGCGGCATCCGCCTCCCAGGGTCTGATGTGCGGGGATGAGACGGTGCATGTGACAGGTTAGCGCGGAGGCTGGCACGGCAGGAAT
>NW_006293088.1:8408899-8409714 GCF_000327345.1 Myotis davidii | reverse complement strand
TTATGGGGTCAGTGGAGAGGGCATAGGTTACCTGCGGGAGGACGGTATTGGTCAGGATTCTCCAGAGAAACAGAACCAAGAGGATGTGTGTGCATCAATCAATCTATCTATCATCTATCTACTACATATTCATATTTATATCTATACATCTATATCTCTATCTCTATATCTATACCTATATCTAACTATAGAGAGATCAATTGATTGATTTAGGGAGTTGTCCCACAGTTTTGGGGCTGGGAAGTCCAAATTCTGCAGCACCGACCGGCCAGCTGGAGGCCAGGGAAGGGTTGGAGTTGCAGTCTTGAGTCTGAAGGCCAGTCCGGAGGCAAAATTCCTTCTCTTTTCTTCCTTGGGGCCCCTCAGTCTTTCTTAGGCCTCCCGACCATTTAGAGGAGGCCCCCCCACGTCATGGAGGGTAACCTGCCTACCCGACGCCTATGATGCAAACGTCAGTCTCTAAAAAACACCTCCCCCGCGGCATCTAGGCTGGTATTTCACCCAGTACCTCATGCTGTGGCGTAGCCAAGTTGACACGTGAAATTCACCATCCCAGGGAGGAGTGGCCAAGTGCCCTTGGCCGTCCTCTGTCAATAGCATGGTCTCTCAGACGTGCGGCCCTACCCCTGACCCCTGCCCTTGGGGGTGGCTGGTGGGAGGGCTTCGGCAAAGGGCAGACACATCTAAAGCCTATTGCCCGCTGCCCTCTGAGTTGTGTGACCCAGGCAAGGCCCTGAGCAGAGAATAGGGAGGTGGCCCTGGTTGGTCTGGGAGGAGAGGGGCCAGATGTCAGTGGAGCAGAGCCTAAGCCTCCC
>NW_006293088.1:8402973-8404891 GCF_000327345.1 Myotis davidii | reverse complement strand
GTGGCAGGAAGCCTGGGGGTTTCTCTTCTTATTGACCCGTTGATTGATGGCTAACCCTGCACAGGAAGGGAGAGAGGGGTTGGCCTGAGCGGGGCAGCCTCTGAGGTTTTATGGGGTCAGTGGAGAGGGCATAGGTTACCTGCGGGAGGACGGTATTGGTCAGGATTCTCCAGAGAAACAGAACCAAGAGGATGTGTGTGCATCAATCAATCTATCTATCATCTATCTACTACATATTCATATTTATATCTATACATCTATATCTCTATCTCTATATCTATACCTATATCTAACTATAGAGAGATCAATTGATTGATTTAGGGAGTTGGCCCACAGTTTTGGGGCTGGGAAGTCCAAATTCTGCAGCGCAGACCGGCCAGCTGGAGGCCAGGGAAGGGTTGGCGTTGCAGTCTTGAGTCTGAAGGCCAGTCCGGAGGCAGAATTCCTACTATTTTCTTCCTTGGGGTGCCTCGGTCTTTCTTAGGCCTCCCGACCATTTAGAGGAGCCCCCCCTCCCCACGTCATGGAGGGTAACCTGCCTACCCGACGCCTATGATGCAAACGTCAGTCTCTAAAAAACACCTCCCCCGCGGCATCTAGGCTGGTATTTCACCCAGTACCTCATGCTGTGGCGTAGCCAAGTTGACACGTGAAATTCACCATCCCAGGGAGGAGTGGCCAAGTGCCCTTGGCCGTCCTCTGTCAATAGCATGGTCTCTCAGACGTGCGGCCCTACCCCTGACCCCTGCCCTTGGGGGTGGCTGGTGGGAGGGCTTCGGCAAAGGGCAGACACATCTAAAGCCTATTGCCCGCTGCCCTCTGAGTTGTGTGACCCAGGCAAGGCCCTGAGCAGAGAATAGGGAGGTGGCCCTGGTTGGTCTGGGAGGAGAGGGGCCAGATGTCAGTGGAGCAGAGCCTAAGCCCCCCAGCCAGCCCTGGTCCCAAAGCAAGATGCCCCCCAGGCCCAGCCCCGGCCCTCCAGCCAGGCTCAGCTGACAGGGACCCTGTAGGGCCCTACAGGAAGCAGTAGAAGGGACGGCAGAGGTCAGAGGCCACCAGCACCTCTAGAGGAGCGGTGGGAAGGGCCTGGACCCATCGGCTGCCACCAGGACATGACACCGGCCAGGAAATGGTTCCTTTAAGATGGACTCAGAAGAGACTCAGATCAATTCTCTTGCGCTTATGTTTTCCCGAAGCTCAGCATGATGAAAAGTGGCCTCTATCGAGGCTGATAAATAACCAGAAACTTGCTGCATCTGCTCCCATCTGATTTTCTTGAACAATTACCGCCAGCAAGCCTCACACTCGGAGGCTGCGCCTTTAGCCAAAAGAGCTTCCCAGCTGAGCCCGCCGGGGCGTGTTTGCATGTTCTTGGTGCAGCGACAAACCACCAGACGTGGTCTGTGGAGGAGCTCAGAGGAGCACTGCGCGTTGACGGCACACACATTCTCTCCTTTCCTGGGATGGGAACGTGGGGGGATGGTTCCCCCGCTGCCTCAGACCCCGGGAGAGACTGTCCTGCCAGCCACTCTGAGCGGAAGAACCCCAGTCTGGCTTTGGGCCAGTGGGAGAGGACTGTCCAGACCAGACAGTGCCCGGCGCAATCTAGGCATTGAGCTCGGAAAGAACACTGTCTAGACCGGGAGCCGCCCAGAGGAGGCTGATCAGGATAAGGAGGGAGGTTTTGGGGTGACTGGGGGGAGAATTGGGGGCCGAGCTGCCGAAGCCCTAGATGTTGTTTCATTCCTCTAGTCCAGCCCTCAGGTACCTGGAGGCAGAGGCTGCATTTTTCAATACTTAGAGTGGCATTGGCATTTAACAGGTCCTCCATACATGTTCACTGGAAGGAAGGAAGGAAGGAAGGAAGGAAGGAAGGAAGGAAGGAAGGAAGGGAGGGAGGGAGGGAGGGGGAGGGAGG
>NW_006293088.1:8402566-8402916 GCF_000327345.1 Myotis davidii | reverse complement strand
ATAAATGGATGGATGGATGGATGGATGGGTGGATGGATCAACGGATGGTTGAGTGGGTGGATGGGAGGATGGATAAATAAACGGATGGATGATGGATGGGTGGGTGGATCAATGGATTGATGGGTGAGTGGATGGATGGGTGGATGACGTAAATCTGTCCTCCGATATGTAAAGGACTAACACATCCTGAAGAGGAGAGCCCTGCTCTCTGTGGGCCCAGAAGGGAAAAGCAGGTAGCAGATCGGCCTCAGGTTGGAAAAGATCTTTGCAGAGACTCAGGTTGCACCGCTGGGACAGATGGGCGGGAGGGAGTATCCCGCTGCGGAGTGTTAAGAACAGGCTGAAGTTCA
>NW_006293088.1:8386248-8402315 GCF_000327345.1 Myotis davidii | reverse complement strand
ACAGGCTGAAGTTCCTGTGTCCCTGTGCTGGCGGAGGCAGGGCGGGCACCCTCCGAGGTGCTGTCAGCTCTGAGCCGCGTGACTCCTCTTTAGCCCGTGTCCTCAGTGGGTCAGGCCTCGTACCTGGCAGGGGACCCAGGCTCTGCCTTCGCTGCTGCTGGCCTGTGGCTGGGCACTGTCCTGGCTGCAGCCCTGGCTCCTGTCCCTCTGCTCTCACGCCTGGTGGAAGGGGACCTGCCGGGAGAGCAGAAGCATGTGACAGTCGGGCAGTCCGGGCCCTGAGGGAGGCGAGGGGTGTGGGGACAGAGGGGAAGCAGGAAGGGGAACAGCACCTGCAGGGCTCCGGGCGCAGACCAGCAGAGCCCACGCACCTGCCTCCCGGGGGTGCTCAGGCCCCGCCCTCTTCCGGAGCAGAAGGTGTCTTTGGCACCTTCTTCCCCTTCTAAGAGCCAGGCATGGAGGGTCAGGAGAGGGCCTGGGAGAGAAGCTGGGGCTCATGCCCGGGTGACAGGAGGGCCTGTCCCCGAGAGGCTGGGGAGGGGGCTCCTAGGGAGGCTGGTGGCAGGAGAGGAGCCGGCCCGCCCCCCAGCAGGACTGAGTTTGACCTGTGCCGTCCCCTCCACATCTCTTCCTCTTTAGAAACTCCAGTTGCTTGTAGCTTCCTCTCTACCCATCAGTTCGATCTGAGCTCAAGGGTGCGGCCAAGGTCCACCTTGTTCTGCTTAAATAATGCAGGTGGTGAGGCTATCGACAAGCTGTCGCCTCCTAGAAAGTGGCTTCGACAGAGCCAGTCACCGGGAGGGCCCCGGGGGCTCTGCGGCCACAGGTGCAACCAGGTGGACGGGGCTCCCAGAAGCGGCCAGGCCCCGGGCCTCCTCCGGGGGGCGGAGGGGAGCTGGGTGCCTCCATGGCTTTGCCAGGATGTGCTGTCGGGGAATTCTCAGGGAAAGCAGGGCGGGGCGCTGGACCATGAGGCCTGTCCCGTGTTGTGGAGGAGGCACATGGGGCAGCCTGGGCCCCGAGGCCGAGTCTCTCTCGGTCAGGGGGGTCCTCGCCCTCCCCAGCCCCTGGGAGCGGGTTTGTCCTGAGTCTGCGGCTCGTCCCTGAGCGGGCTGCATGTTTTTTTAATGTATAAATATTCCCAGCAGCGTGCAGGTGCCCGGTGCCGGTCACCCCATCGCTGTTCTGTCATCAGACATCATGTTTCCTCGTCAGACACTGTTTTCCTGACACTCAGCACTCCAAATAATGATCTCCCGAGCTCCCTCATGAATTATTCACGAGGCTCCACTCAGCTTGGGGTGTTAACAGCAAATCAAAGCCCCTGGCAGCAAGGAGCAGAGTCAGGCGGCAGTTGGGGGGCGCCCGGGCCCTGGCTTCCTGTCCCCTCGGGAATGCTCAGGGCCTGGGGCCCCCTCAGGGCTCCTCTCCCCAAGCCCCACCCGATACTGGGAGCAGGGCCTGAGGTCCAGCACTGTTGCCCTATGTCCCAGTGACCTTGCTGAGAAGAACAGAGCTCAGCCTCAAATCCCTGCTAATCTCCACAGGCGGCAGTTGGGGGGCGCCCGGGCCCTGGCTTCCTGTCCCCTCGGGAATGCTCAGGGCCTGGGGCCCCCTCAGGGCTCCTCTCCCCAAGCCCCACCCGATACTGGGAGCAGGGCCTGAGGTCCAGCACTGTTGCCCTATGTCCCAGTGACCTTGCTGAGAAGAACAGAGCTCAGCCTCAAATCCCTGCTAATCTCCACCACTGACAGGCTGTGTGACCTTGACCTGGACCTCCACTGACAGGCTGTGTGACCTTGACCTGGACCTCCACCGACAGGCTGTGTGACCTTGACCTGGACCTCCACTGACAGGCGATGTGACCTTGACCTGGACCTCCACTGGCAGGCTGTGTGACCTTGACCTGGACCTCCACTGACAGGCTGTGTGACCTTGACCTGGACCTCCACTGACAGGCGATGTGACCTTGACCTGGAAATCCACCAACCGGCTGTGTGACCTTGACCTGGGCCTCCACTGACAGGCGATGTGACCTTGACCTGGAAATCCACCAACCGGCTGTGTGACCTTGACCTGGGCCTCCACTGACAGGCGATGTGACCTTGACCTAGACATCCACCGACTGGCTGTGTGACCTTGAGCGGATCACTGGGCTTTTCTGAGCTTTCCCTTCCTGTCTGTGCAGCTGGGGGCGGAGTGGGGGGTGGGCTGGTGCTCCTGAGGGTGCAGTTCCTGGCAGGTGGGAACAGTCCACATGCGGGCACTATTGTCATTCACTACTGTGACTGTGACCTCACCTCCCGGCCTCTCTGTTCTCGCCTATACAATGAGAGGGTGGCACGAGGTGGCCACAGCTGGGGGACGTTTCTTAACAAAAGCTCAACCCAGTGAGGGATCGTCTGTGCAGACTCACACACATGCAGACTGACACATGTACACACACACACACACACACACACACACACACAGCAGCGACAGACAAACACGGGACATCTCAAAACCCATGTAGCTTGTTCCTCGCACAGAGACCTTGAAGTCAGGGCTGCAGGGAGGAGATGCTAGTCCAGGTCTCCCTCTCTCCCTGGCCCCGTCCCCGTCCCTGTCCCCTCCCTGTCCCCTTGCCTTCCCACCACCTGCTCCCACAGCTGAGGCGGGTCTTCCTTGACCCTCCTGCGTGCCCAGCTATGTGCACAGATACTGGCCAGATGAAAGGGGTTGGCAGATGTGTCCTGAGTGCTGGGGACATGGTGAACCAGCAGCCATGAGCCCACCAAGCCTCCCTTCTCCTGTGGCCTCAGGCAGGAGACCAAGGGAGACCCCAGCACCTCACACAGTCTGTTTTCTGCCCTTCAGAGTGATGGGGTGTGGCCCCTCCCAAAAAGCCTGGTGGAGAGTAGGGAGACAGAGGGCTCATACACGGCCCTGACCCCAAGGAGGGGGGGCATGACCCCCAGCCCCCGCACCCAGCATCTGCCTTCCCCTGGAGCAGGATTCCACCCCAAGTTGCGAAGCTCAGTTTCCATCTTCTCCCTAAATGACCTGCGCACAGGATGCCGCAGATCCTGTGACCCTGGTCCCAGTGCTGACCCAGATCCCAGGGGAGGGGGAGTTCCCGCGAACGTGACAGGTGGCCCAGCTCGCTAACGAGAGTGTGACAAGCCCAACGCCCCTGCCTGGCCTCACCTGCCAGGTGCCTGGGCGGAAGGAGGGAGGACTGCTGTTGCCTCTGGCTGCCCCTCACCCCCCCTCCCCTGAGGCCAGCCATGACAGGCCCACTGAGGGTCCTCACTGCTCTGGGCCTGTGACGGGCTGGCCCCACCTGCTCGGAGGTCACTGCGGGCGAGTGGAGGGCGCCCGCCGGGCACAGCCATTGTGACATTTCGGGGGGCTCAGGAAAGCAGCACCTGGAGGGCAGGAGCCGCCCGCTGGGCCCTGGTCGGTGTGACTGCCCTTTGCATCTCAGACAACAGGTTCAGGTGGTGTGGGAGGCAGTGGGAGTGATTCTGGGGCCTTGACAGCAAAGCACCACCGTCCGGCACGCCTTCCCCCAGGAGCACTCGCTCACCAGGACACCATCCTGGGCTGCTCCCTCTGCCCAAAGGCTCTGTGTTCTTTGTTAATCAGCCCACGTGTGCCAGTCTTGTCTCCCGCTCCACGTGTGTTTCCTGAAGACAGGAACCTGGCTTAGACATCTTTTCTCCCACCCTCCACCCATGGCATCAGCAGGTACCCAGCCAGACCCGTGGCCCTCAGGTTAGTGGACCCGGGAGAGGGAGCATGAAGACATGGGGCTGTTGTGTGTCACCCCCAGGCGGCCCGGGGCTGGCGTGAGCCTCCGGGGTCTGGCCACACGGTGGCCGTTCCCCTGGGAAGAACGCAGAGCCAATCCACAGGGTCCACGCTGCAGCCCTGCTCATGGATTCTGGACCCGCCGTGCGCCTGGGGCTGTGCTGGGAAGGACAGGCAGGGAGGGAGCGGGTCCTGAGCCGTGGGGGCAGGTTGGATGGATGGGCCCAAAGCACACGGGAGGAGCCCCAGCCCAGCCAGGGTGACTCCTGGGGGCGGCAAAGTCAGAGCTGAGGTCTGGAGAGTTGGTGGGGGTCTGGCCAGGCCACAAGGGAGGGCCGCACGAGGCCCCGAAGCAGCAGCCCTTCCCTTCTGGGCCTGAGGAAGCATAGATGACATGGTCCTTTGCCCACAAGGAGGTGATGACAAATTGGGGACAAGTTAAATAGAACAAGATTTAAGCCCCATTGCCAAGCGGGGAATGGGAGCTCGGCATGGAAAGCCCGTGATTAAGGGCCAGATGAATCACACCCATCGCCGGGCGGAGGAGCGCGTCGGTGGCGGGGGCAGGCGGGGCTCTCAGGGGCGGTGGGCAGAGAGGGGACTTGAGCAGGAGAAATGGCCACGTGAGCAGAAGCCAGAGGCGGTACAGGCCGCATCCAGGAACCGTTTGACCAGAGTGGATGAGTTGGGGTCAGAGCTGTGAGAGGGGCTTCATTCGCCCACCTCCCCTCCCCCACCACCACCCAGAGGGTCTTGGGGGCTCATCCCGCATCCCCTGACACCCTCTCGTTCTCAGTTGTGATGTGGCACATCCTGAGGCAGCCTGAGCCATCTCTTTGTGCCCATCGTCTGCTCACTCCAGACCTCAAAGACAAACAGGGAGACATAAAGAGGAGAAAGGGTGAAGATTCATTGACGCCAGGACCAACTCTATTCTGGAAAATTGAAATATTTTGTGCGTAGTGGCAATTGAGTCACCGCACGACCTTCCCAGAATAACTTCCCAGATATATGACAGCGACGGCAGCCGCCCCAACGGCGCTGACGTGCCGAGAGCTCCCCAAAGCCGCCACTAAAAAATGCCTCCCGTGTTATTAACATTCCTCACTCGGAGAAGTTTATGGCTCGCCACCACCATCAACAGTAACAAATTTCAAGAACCTATAAATGACACCCCCCCAGACAGAGCCTGGAACATTCCACCATCAGCCCGGCCAGACCACGAGCATCAAATCAAAACTATCGGATGAGCTGCCATGCCACCCGAGTCTCATCCTCCTCACTCACCTTGAACCTGGGAGGCCCTGGGCCCCGCTGCAGCTGCTTCACCTTGGCACCAGGAGCTGCCAACTGTGCTGGGGAGACTGTGGGGGCTCCGCCATCCAGGATCGGGGCTCTGGGCCAGGGCAGGGGTTGCAGGTCCTGACTGTGCTGTCTTTCTGCTGCATAGCCCACTCTGCACACCTGCAGTCAGACCCTCTTCCTCATTCACTCATTCATTCATTCACTCACTCATCCATTCACTCACCTATTCACTCATTCATTCATTCACTCACTCATTCATCTGCTCACTTTTCATTTACTCACTTATCCATTCACTCATTTGCTCATTCGTTTGTTCACTCATTTGTTCACTCATTCATTCACTCACATTCATCATTTCACTGATTCACTCGTTTATTCAGTCATTCATTCATCCACTCAGCAACATGTTTGCTGAAGGGATAGCCACATTGCATGAATGACTGAGCCATGCATAGGATGCAGTCCAGTGGCTTCCCATCAGAACGGCATGAGCAGTGCCAGGCAGAGGGATTGGAGATGTGGGGTGTCAGAGCCGGAAGTGCTCTGCTTCCTACTCCAGCAGCAGCCCTCGGGAGGCGAAGAGCCTGGCTGATCACAGGAAGGGCCATGCAGGCCTCCTGCCCTCCCAGGTCCTGCCAATGGCTGCTGCTAAAAGCTGCCCTCAGAGACAGGCAGCAGAGATGGCTGGTGGTGGGGGCTCAGGCTTTGAAGCAGACCATCTGAGCACGGATATAGCCATAGCACCAACCAGCTGTAATCTTCCAAACATCCGTTTTCTCAGCTGAAAAATGGAACTCAAAACAATCTCCGGACTGTTAAGAAGACTGATAGCCCTAGCCGGTTGGCTCAGTGGATAGAGCATCGGGTTTGATTCTGATCAAGGGCACTTACCTCGGTTGCAGGCTCCTCCCCGGCCTGGGCCCTGGTCAGGGCTTGTGCAGGAGGCAACCAATCAATGTGTTTCTCTCGCATTGATGTTTCTCTCTGTCTTTTCCTCTCTCCTCCACTCTCTCTAAAATCAATAGAGAAATATCCTTGGGTGAGGGTTCAAACAAACAAACAATAACAGAAGACGGGAAGAAGTAACGCATGTTGGGGACACAGCACACTTCTTGGCACTAAGTGAATGCCCAGTGGGTGGAGACTGTTGCTGACCTCAGGAGTTTCCCCTCCTGCTTTGGGGCTTTCCTGTTCCCAAAAAAGCCAGAAGTCCCAGTCGGGGGTTCACGTGGCACCTCAGTTCGGAGAGCCTGTGTTTGCTGGGAGAAGAGGTGAAAGGTCACTTCAGGAGCGTGGGAGGCACGGGGAGGAGACAGCCTGCTCAGGGCACGGCGTTGACCCTTCCTGGCCGTGGCCAGCCCTGCCCACCTTGGCCACCATGGTGTGACCTTGAGCCAGTCACATGACCTTGGCCTCAGTTTCTCCCCTTTCCAAGCAGGCCGCCTCAGTTGTGCCATTCCTACCCAGCACCTGATCTGTGGACTGTTTTGAACAGGATTGCTGTGAACATCACGTGAGATCATGCAGGTGAGAGGGCTTTGAAAACACCCAGCGTTCTGTGAATGTAGGATATTATTATTCCCATTTATCAGGATGTTTTCCCTCAATTCAGCCAAATTTCACTCGGATGATGCAGAACCAAGCCCGGGCGTCTCCAGCTATAATTTTCCTGCTTCCCTGTGCCGCTGAATGTGAAAACACAAAGGCCCCGCTGCCGAGGGAAAGCAAAACAGTGGCGCGTTAGAGGCGCCCCTGCACACACGGAATTCAAAGCGGGGCGTTCTGTTTATAGAAACCTCGAGAGCACGCGCGTGTGGGCAGAACTCTGAAATTAAAGCGCTCCTTTCTTTCCTGCGCCTCTCTGTTATTGCGCCTGTGTCTTGAGGCGGTAGAAAGGAGAAACCTCTTGGCTTTTGCCTTACAGTGTTGGGAAAGCTAAGGCAGAAACAGGCAGGGAGACCTTGTAAATGACCCTGCCCAGGACAAGGACAAGGCCCAGTCCCACCAAGTGACAGCTGCTGGGAGCGCTGTCCGTGGTGCTGAAATGCAAGCCAGGCCCCCGGCTGTGACTGGAGGGTATTTGGGTGACAGGCCCCTCTCCAGTGACACATTCCTGATGCTCCCTAGAGTCCTGGAGGAAAGGAGGGGGCCGTGGGGAGGCCAAGTCCCCAAAGCTGGTGGGGAGAGGGCCCTAGCAGGCAGAGAAGCACGAAGAGGAGGGGGAACGGGCCTCCAGAGTGGCAGCTGCTGTGGAAATGAGAGAGGTGAGAGCAGAAGCCAGAGGAACAAGAAGATAAAGTAATAAAGCAGAGAGACATACCCTGTGACAACGGAGAGATAAATGGAGCAAGTTATATGCAGGGCTCATTTTTGTGCAAATATTTGGGGCGCTATCAAAGAAGGCTGTTTATTGTAAATCTGTCTTCTGGGTGCGCCGCACCAGCCCACAGGTGTCACCTGCAGTGAAGGTTTCCTCCTGAGACATGGAGGGCGGAGCTCTCGGGTGGAGCCAGCCCACACCTGCTCTCTCTGCTTTATAAATAGCCCTTCTCACGGGGAGGTGTGGCCGCTGGAGCCAAGAGGGGGGCCAGGCATGAGGCCGAGGCCTCCTCTGGGTTTGGCTATGGGCTGCCTTGGTGGCCTTGACCTTCATTCCCAGCCAGGGCGCAGCTGGGGCCTTGCCGTGACCTGGAATCCAGGGACTGAGATGCATGGGTCCTGAAAGGCCTGTCCAGCTGAGGAGTCTCTCAGCCTGCCTGTACCTATCGGGAGGGTGCGTCTGCCAGGCCCCTCCCACCCCCAAGGCGGGGAGAAGCCACGGAGCTCAAAAGTGTAGGTGCAAAGAGCCAGGTGAGGCAGGAGAAAGCTACAGGGCTCCTCAGCCCCTCGTTGCAGACTTCTGACCGTGTAGACATCCCCCTGCCTACAGGGGCTCAAGACACTCCTTCCTGGGACTCGGGAGCGCGGGGAAATTTCCTGAAGGTCCTGAGTCCTCTCTCCCCCATTCGTGGGTCAGCATATGAACAGCAAATAAGGCCTCAGGCTCAGCAGCACTCATATCCTGGGGGACACCTTCCCCTGCGTGAGACCCCCGGACACCCAGGAGAGGCCACGCCCACTCCGGAGCGTGTCAGCCGCGTCACTCATGGAAAGAGGGCATCTCAGCCCAGATTGCCAGCCGGAGTGGATCCCTATGGAGAGGACTGCTGTCCGGAGGGGAGCCCCTCCCCCCAGATCTGGGGCCCCCGTCCTCCTGCCTTGGGTGCGGCTTGACTTGCAACTCTGCACCTTCAGAAGTGACACCTGCCTCCTGCCTGGCCGGGGGCCCGGCCCCGAGGGCCAGTTCATGTGGACAGTTTCTGTCTCCCTCACTTTCCAGGCTTTGGTTGGAAATTCAGCTCCTCATGGTTGAGCCCAGTCGGTTCCAGTGATATTTCCCGGCGCCTTCCTGATTAACTGCCGTTTTATGACGACAGCAAAAGGCCACACGTCAGGGAACGCCATCAGACGGGAAGACGCGTCCCCCGTCCTTGTCAGCTCAGGTCGAGCGTTGTAATTTACAGGGAAACCTGGTGGCTCTGGGTGTTTACCTCCCGCGGAACCCGTTTCTGCTCCCATCCTGACAATGAGATCATTAAAACACTTCCCTGCGCCCGGGAGATGGAATTAGGTTCAGATGTTTCTCCTGCAAACGCCAGTGTGAAAGCTGTTGTGTTACTTGGGTTTCAATTTAGAGCCGTTTCTTCCAGGAAGGTTTTTTCACCTGATCCTAGATTAGACATCAGGAAGAGCAGTAGGAATTTATTCAAATGCGGTTAGGAAATGTACATCTCAAACCAAGGCAGGGAGTGGCTGCTGGTTTTAAGGAGGCAGGGCCCCCAAGGGAGCAGCTGGATCTGGAATCTATGACGTCACCACCAGGAGCGTCCCAGGGAGGGAGTGCAGACGGGTGAGTCTGAGCAGAGGCTCAGCACGTCACCGAGGCCCAGGTTCTCGCCAGCTCTTCGCTCAGCCGTCTTCATTGGAGGCCTCATGCTCCAGCTGGGAGCGTGGTGGCTGCAGCCCTTCCAGGCTCCCGTCTGCTCAGCTGCACTGAGAGGAAGGAGAGGGGCGATCCCACAGCCCTCACACTTCTCCTGCCTCAGCCAGAACTGGGTCCTACACCCATCCCTGATGTGCCCACAGAGGGCGATGGGAGAGCCTTGCTAGTCGGGTTCTCTCTCTCTCTCTCTCTCTCTCTCTCTCTCTCTCTCTCTCTTTCTCGCTCTCTCATTCTCTCTCTTCCCTCCCCCAGGCAGGGCTCTGTGGGGAAGATGGTTTGGGATGGGGAATAAATGGGTGCGTGACCGGCTGCGTCCACCATGAAGCCATCTAGTGATCTTATTATTATTGTTGTTGTTGTTGTTGCTAGTCCTCACCCGAGGATATTTTTGCACTGATTTTTAGAGAGAGTGGAAAGGAGGGGGGAAATAGAGATACATTGATGTGAGAGGAAGACATCAATCAGTTGTCTCCCACATGCACTCCGACCAGGCCTGGGGATCAAGCCTGCAACCAGTACGTGCCCTTGACCGGAAATGAACCGGGACCTTTCGGTCGTAGACTGGTGCTCCATCCACTGAGCCAAACCGGCTAGGGCTGAAGTGCTCTTGTTAAATGTCGAGCACAGGGGAGCGTGTGTGTAAAAAAAACAACAGTGGCAATAAAGCGAACCCCAGGACAGACCGGCACTACCCCGTACGGCTAAGCTTCCTCTGCGGGCAGTCTGACTCCTGTCCCCTCTGGACCCACACGGTAGCTGGGGTCCGTGAGGCCTGGGGTCACTGTGGAGCCCAGTGGTTCCCAGCGGAGCTGGTTTCGCTCCCTCGGGGACATCTGGCCAAGTCTGGACACACCTTTGGTTGTCACCATTCTGAGAAGCTCCTGGCATGTAGTATCGGAGCCAGGGGTGCTTCTAACAATCCCACAATGCACAGCGGCCGTGCAGAGCCAGGAGCAGCAGTGGCAGGGCCGGGCAAGGTCGGGGAGGAGGGCGGGACACTGTGAGCCTGTCAGGGCCGTGCAGCCCAGAAGGCGGTTTGCAGGCTTTCAGTGGCTTTTGCTTTTCTCTGGGTCCAAATGGGGTCTTCTGCCTCCTTGAGGGTAACAGGCCCCCGTCCCAGCCAGGGGGCTTCTCCGTGGCCGATGGTCGGTAGAGGGAGCCAGAGCCTAGCCGCACATACAGTCTCCTGCTCCCTCTCCCTGGAAGCTGACGTGTGGGGTTGTGGGCTAGACGGGGGACATTTGTCAAACTGGTGATGTTACCGGACTACAAGGGCCCATTGGCCTGCGGGCCTCAGGCCCAATTAGACACGGACGGAGCTTGCAGCAAAGCAAGGGCTTGTTGGGTGAGGAAGGGGCCCGCGCCGGGCGCAAGGTGAGCGAGTGCTGAGACCTGGCTCCGGTGCCTCCGGGGACGGGGCAGTAATCGCGGTGACTAAGGGCGTGTGGGTCATGGTCTGGGTCGATTGGTCGGGGTGGTTGGCCACGGCATCTCAGCCCACGTCAGCCACGGCGGCGTTCTGTCTGGTTTCACAAGGATTCGCTCAGTGGGATGTTCCGTTTTCCTGTCCGGAGCTGGAACACAACTGCGGCCTAGATGTTCCCTTCCTCCGTGGTCACTAGACCCCAGCTTTGTTCCTAAGGTCGTTTGATGTCGGCCCAAACCTCCTTGTCCTGAGGACTCAGTGATTAAGGGATGGTCATGCAGGGGAGAGGGAGGTGGGGGAGTCAGGGAGCAGGATGGGGCAAGTTTGATCAAAACGCGGGGGAGGAGAAAAGATGCGATGAAAGAAAATGGGGTTTCTGCCCGGTTACCTGAGTTAAGGGCACCCAGACTCTGCAAAACAACTTCGTCTGTTGGAATAAATACTCAACGTTTAGCCAAAATATAGCTCAAGTTTTTAAACCTTGGTGTCTGTTAGTAGCTGAAGGACCCGCAGTTTTTCCTCTTGGAAGGTACCCATTCATATTGATTGATATTTCCTAACTTGCCCCAAATGCAAGGACCTGCTGTTGGGAAGTTGGGAAGTTGGAATGGAGATGGGAGTAGGGATGCTTCATATTTCCAACCTCGCTGTGGGGCAGGATGGTACGTACCTCTCTTTTTCGAAAACCTATTAGAACATGTAATATGCATTAAGACCTGGGTTTTATTTGAGTTCTCTGATTTTTAGGGAAAACTGAAGTGTCCGAAATATTTGGTGTGGTGTGATCATCAAAGACAGTGTCCATGGGCAAATTATGATAAATAGAAATGGTCAGAAGTGGTGGCTATGTTATAATTACTACTTAAAACTAAGACCCAGTCCCCACGCATTTGAGACGGGTGAGGCCTTCCTCAACAATTTAATACGGGCTGATTCTTTTGAATGTAGAACAATAAAAAGATGAATTCTTGGTTTTCCTTTTAAAAAAAAAAGAAGAATTATGCAGCCCCAAATGTCTACAGTGGGAGATTGAGAAACTGGATTTAAGCCTGGCTTGTATCCAGGATATTCCCATGATGCTTTGCTCCCTGGAGAGGGGAGAGAGGAGGGTGGCTTCCCAACCATCGGTGCTGGAAGCTGGAGGATGCAGAACCAGTCATGACCCCTCCTTCCCCTCTCCCACAGAAATTCCTCTTGCCTCTGGCAGGTAATAATAATAATGAATAATAATACACTGCCTTGGTCCACATGAAACTATAAGCCTAGGAAACTATAAACCCGTAGAGAGCAGAGCCCGTTGAGCCATCCCTGCATGCACGCCAGCACGCACAGGGTGGGTGCTCCGTGCATGTGAATTGGAAGGAGGGAGGGAGCAGGAAGGGGGTAGAGGGAGGGACGCAGGGGCCGGGGCTGAGCAGAGAAGGGGCGAGCAGACTTGGCTGGGCTGAGGTCAGCTGACCCTTCGCTGGGGAACAAAGACCATCCAAGTGGGTCGGAGAGACTCAGAGGTTTTGCTTGAGAAATTGAACCTGACCGCTCCGACTGGGCCGCAGGGTCTTCTGACAAGAGGAGCTGGGAGGAGAGATGAGAAGGTGTAAGGTCAGGGGGAGCCCTGAGGACAGTGCACGATGAATGGGGCCCGGGAAGGTGCGGCACGGAGAGAGCGAGCAGGAGAGAGAGAGCGTGGAAAGGTCACTGAGTCAGGAATCAGTCCCAGCAGAGGTGCAGCTCACGGCGGGAAGAGCAACGCCAGGAGGGGGGAGAGGCAGCATCAGAGAGGAGAGGCAGCGGGTTCCTGGGGGAGCCTGTGGACAGAGGGGGCAGGTAGGGGCTAACCAGGGAAAGGGGGGGTGGCCAGAGGGAGGCAGCCATGAGGGCAGGCACCGAGGAGCCCAGCCCTTGCATCTCAGTGAGGGACCACCGCTGGCATATCTCATCGCTGTCACCTGTCAGCGTCAGCAGAGCTTTCATCGGCGGCTGCAGCCTCGATGGCTGGGAATTTTCCGTCTGCCCCTGAGACATTGGCTACGCCAATTGCCAGCTTGAGAGGGTGGCAGTAGAGGCCGTGCCTCAAGCGTGGGTGCCAGTCTCCAATATTGAACTTGCGGGGAGCCCCGGCCCCCCTCCTCCTGGCACGCCGCTCCAAGTTCAAAAGGAACTAAGACATGACTCTCCTGTCAGGGCCTCGCCTGCAGTGGCAGCTTCGTGAGCGCCATCATGGGGAGTGTGTTTAAATATCAAGGAAGGGGAGAGGGAAGGCTGCCACGTGCTGTGCTGGCCCTTCTGGAAGGTTCCTGGAAGAGGTTGGAAAGGTCCATGCAGTACAGAGCAGGGCAGGGGTGCCGAGCCCTGGGCCATCGCCCGCTTCTGGGGTTACTTTGATGTCCAGGTGGCCGGCGTGTGTTGCAGGGTTCCAGGCACCAGCTCAGCTCTGCCACGTCGGCTCCCCTGTGCCTCCGGAGAGAAGACACTGCAGACAAAGCCAGGTGTCTCCTCTGGGTGATTTCAGGGGACATTGAAGTCCCTGCAAGCCTTTGGGTTTTGCAGGAAAGGGAAAAAAAAACCTGCCAAACAGGGGGTCATTCTGCTCCAGAGGCACAGGAAATGGACCTGCTGGTTCGGCTCATCGCAGTTGGTTTGTGAATTCCTTAGTCAGTGACTGAGCGGCTACCCGGCTGGGGACCATGTTGGGGGTCCTGTCATGTGCTCTCTTGACCTTCGACGACCCTGTCGGGTCAGCATGAAGCTCCCCCTTTTGCAGGCTAGGGTATGAGGCTGAGAGCGTTCTGTGACTTGCCCCAGGTCACATGGTGCTTAAAGTGGCCCCGGGTGGCATTTGAGCCAAGTTCCAAGTCCCAGTCCAAGCTCTCCCCCTCGCCTGGCCGCGGGTGGGCGCGGTGACAGGGGCGTCCTCATCTTCTCCCGCTTTAACTCTGAAATCAGCGCTGCTGCTGCAGACAGCTGGCTGCATCGTGAGCGTCCTTCACGCCTGCAAATACAGCCATTGTGGTTTTTCACACGAGCCTTACACAGTCAACCTTCGGTAGCTCTCTCACTAAAGGTAAATGGTGCGTTTCATCGCGTGCGCTCTCCTGACGACCGGTATCAGCCTGGCCCCGGGATTCCATCTCAGAATGTGGTTTCCCTCCCAGAGCGAACCTTCAGTTCTGGGCAGAGGCCTGCGCAACGTCACTGTGCTCCTGGGCTGTCTCGCTTGTTCAGCACCAAGCCCAGCCGTGGGCCAGGCCCCAGGCTCGAAGCTGGGCGAGCAGAGGACGCTGTCATGGGTCCTCCGCGGAAGGGGGCCCTGGGCAGCCACCGCGGTCTGTGCTCGGGCTGGAACTGCCTCTTCTCTTCACGGCTTTTTCCTGGATGTGCCCTGGTGGCCCGAGGCTTCCCACACCTCCCTGTGCCGAACCTCTGCTTCCCCGGATGTGCCCATGGCTGGGTTCTTATCACTTCAGACCCAGGCCAGGGTCACCTCCTCCAAGGCCTTCCCTGAGCTCCCTGCCTAAGCCCACCCCCCTCCCTCCAGCACCAGCACCCAGTCCTTTCATGCTTGCAGCAGGGCCCCACCAAAAATTACCTTCTTTCTTCAAGTATTTCTAGGTTGTCTTTTCCGTGCTTTTTGAGAGCAAGATATGTACTCTGAACCTAGACCAGCCCCTGGCACATCATGGCTGTTGATAGTTTATCTGTAGAATGAATGAATGAGAGAATGAATGAATGAGGAGTGAATGAATGAACCAATGAATGAGTTAGTGAATGAAGGAGTGAGTGAATAAATGAATGAGTGAATGAATGAAGGAGTGAGTGAATGAGCTAATGAGTTAATGAATGAGTGATTGAACAAGTGAGTGAAGGAAGGAATGAGTGAGTGAATGAGTGACTGAATGAAGAATTGAGTGAATGACTGAATGAGTGAATGAGTGAAGGAATGAATAAGTAAGTACCCTGTGAAGTGAGTACTGTGCTATCCCCACTCATACAGGACACTTCCTCACCCAGCTGGTGAGAGGAGGAGCTGTGAGGGGGCAGCTGGGACCCCTTCTCTCAAGGTCACTAACGTGAACGCCTTGCCTGCTTGGGCTCCACACACTTGCACCCTTTCCCCCAGGCAGCGAGGGGGCGGAGAGACAACGAAGACAGGCACCTGGCTCCTCGAGTCTGAGCCCCGAGTCAGAAGAGGTGCTTTTTTAACTTTTTCCTTTTGGCTCCTCCCCCTCCCCACCAGCTTTCCCCTCACCAAGGACCCTGCGGACCAACCGCCAGAATTAATTACGGTCCCGGGTCCCTAACTTGTCCTCACATCTCCATAGCAACAGTGGTTCGCAAATGCCAGCAAGTGTTTTCCTAAAGGGGCTGTATCCCTTACACAAAGTAGAGCGTTCTGGGCAAGATTGGAACAGTTTTTGAACGGCGGTGCTCTGACTTCTTCACACTTCACAGCCGCTTTCTTTGCAAACATGCGTGGCCCAGTTACCCTGGGCGGTGCCAAGGCCCTCAGCCCAGCGTCTGTCTTCTCAGCTTCATGGCAGCCGTGGTCCGACCCGAAAACAAACAGGAAGAGAGCCCTGGGCCTCACAACTGAGGGTCGTGTCTCTGTGTGTGTGTGTGTGTGCATGCATATGTGCATACATGTGTGTGCATGTGTGTTTGTGTATATATGTGTATGTGCATAAGTGTGAGTGTGTGCACATGTGCACTGTGGTTTTGAGTGTGTGTGTGTACACGTGTGTGAGTGTGTGCACGCGTGTGCACATGTGTGTGCATATGCACATGTGTGCAGGTGTGCGTGCGTATGCAGGTGTGTGAGCATGCACACACACACAGAGACACTGGCCATGTCTTATGGATTGGCAATGGCCCCCAGAACTCTGAGATTCCTGGGACCCCATCTGAGTGCAGAGGGAAAGGGTGCTGTCCATGGTTTCGTGTGAATTTCCAAGGCCAAGACGGGGAGAGGGGAGTGTGTGTGAGAGGTTAGCACACGTCATCCAC
This sequence comes from Myotis davidii, assembly GCF_000327345.1. Classification (NCBI taxonomy): domain Eukaryota; kingdom Metazoa; phylum Chordata; class Mammalia; order Chiroptera; family Vespertilionidae; genus Myotis; species Myotis davidii. Next base: position 8,386,749 of record NW_006293088.1, on the reverse strand, counting down.
GGGTGAGACAGGTGAGCTCGGGTGAAAATGAAGAGTCAGAGGCAGGCCTTCCCTCCGCCTCGGCAATGGCAGGAGAGCTGAAGGGAGGGGTGCTGGGGGGACGGTGGGTGTAGGAGCCACCAACTGGCTGACAGACTTGCTGTCCTTCGGAGCATAGCCCCGCCCACTGCACCGTCCAGGCTGCACACCCCTCCGCCCTGCCCCAGGCGCTCTGGTCAGCCAGACTCTCCGGCCACCTCTCAGGGAATGAATTTCCCTCTGACGTGGGCTCAGCCTCAGGAAGCCTGGGGGCCAGGGAGGGGTGCAGACCTGAGCCCAGAGATCAGAGGCAGGAGGCAGGATGGGCAATGGGGCAGGATGGGCAATGGGGCAATGGCGCTGGGGGTCAAGGAGAATGCGGCCCTTTGGGTTGGGAGGAAGAGGGGAAGCTGCAAGGCCAGCATGGCACTGGAGCTGGGCCTTGACGAGCAGGGGGATGGGGACTTGCCGAGGAGGGAGAGA
>NW_006293088.1:8384020-8386143 GCF_000327345.1 Myotis davidii | reverse complement strand
AACAAAAATGAGTGAGAATGTGTGTGTGTGTTGTGTGTGTGTGTGTGTGTGTGTGTGTGTGTGTGTGAGAGAGAGAGAGAGAGAGAGAGAGAGAGAGAGAGAGAGAGAGAGAAATTCCCAGCCCTGGAGACGGAGCGGACAGAGCAGCCAAGGGTCCCAAGGATGGAGCCAGGGATGTGGGAAGGGGACACGGGACGCACAGACGCAGGTGGACTGGCCAGTCGCCGAGGCCTTTGCTATCGGGAGTGGGCGCACTCACGGGAAGTGGGAGCCACTGAAGGTCAGCAGGGGGCAGGGAGGCGCCCTCGTAGCTGGTACTTGGGAAAACGGCTTCGACAGTCTGATGGGCGGGGCTGGAAGGCCCGTGCCAGGTTGCTGGGTCAGGGAACGAGGACCAGATGGGGCAGTGACCTGGGACCGGGAGAGAGGCCCCGCCCTTCCTACTGTTCCGCTGGCTTTGCAGCGCCTTGAACTAGAGTCCCTGGAGCCCTGTCTCTGGGTGTGTCCCAGCTCTGTGGCTCAGCGCTGCCCCCACGGGCAGATGTGGGTCTGGTCTCTGAGCGCCGTGCTTAGAGGTGCCCGGAGGAAGCTGGAGGAGGCCTGGTCTGTCCCTCACACCATCTGAAGAGGCCTGGGTCCCCCTGGGCCGCAGCCCGCTCCCCTGCTGCCTCAGCATCTGCCAGGGGAGGGGATGTTGAAGGAGGTGTTGGGGTTGTGAGCTCCGCTCCCACCGCCATTTGCAAGGGGCTGGCGTCCACAGCGCAGCCGCGTGGCCCCAGCCGTGGTCTCAGGGTGGGAAGGCAGGATTGGGCCCTGGGTGGGCTGGTGCTCAGGAGGCCCAGCCCCACTGGTTGGGGGATGAGGCAGGTTGCCAGGGTTGCCGGCACGGGCACAGGCCCGGGAAGGGGCGGGCTGCCGCAGCAGCTCTGCAGAGGGCGCCCCGATTCGCCCGAGTCGTTAGAACAGCACGTTCCGTGGTTGCCAAGGCGGCTCACGGGTTATCAGCGAGCCGCAGGAGCCGCTGGAGAGAGGAGGGAGATAAAGAGGGATTTGAAAGGAAAATAACAAAGAGCTGTCATTTCTAATCCAAACCTGGCCCCACAGTCACTTTTTACCCCCAGTCACGCTTCGAAGACGTACCGTCGAGTGCTACCTTCCTTCGTGGTTACACTTATCTCGTCCTGCTGAGGCGTTGAAGGGGAGCTGGGGAGCACATTAGCAAGGCACACAGCCCAATGTCATCACGGTTCCCTCCAACCAAGCGTGGGGGCGCACCGTGCCAGTCCCCAGAGCATAAAACCGTACAGATGTGCGATGGGCGGCAGCTCACCCTCTGCTGCCCCCGTCGGCTCCTGCGTCAGTCCAGGGGGAGCTTTGGGGTTTGTGTCTCTAATGGGATTTAGTGGAGGGGCTCCCCGATGTGCCCACAGAGCAGAGGGAGGGCGACCCAGCCCCCAGCATCCCTGCCTCCCCGCTCAAAGCGCCTTCCCCATCATGACCACCGGGAAGGGGGGTACAGGAAGCACCAGCTCTGTGAGTGAAGCCAGGGCCCCGCTCCAGCCACCGCGGATCTCACAGCCTATTCCTGGTCAAGGTCAGACAGGAGGACGCCGGCCAGGAAGCAGCCTCGTTGTGCGCCACATGGGGTGGGCAGCACCAGCTCTGCCTCCTGCACAGTCTCTCTGCACAGCAAGGAAGTGCAGCCCTTTCGTGGGGTGGTTCCGACCACAGGAAGGGGCACAGCTCAGATGACCTCGGGCTCAGGCAGGTCCCACACACAGACGCTGAGGCACGGTAGGGGGAACAGTCCATTTTATATATATACTAGAGGCCCAGTGCACAAAAATTTGTGCACTCGGTGGGGAGGGGAGGTCCCTCAGCCTGGCCTGTGCCCTCTCGCAGTCTGGGACCCCTCAGGGGATGACCACCTGCCGGCTTAGGCCCACTCCCCGGGGATTGGGCCTAAGATGGCAATCAGACATCCCTCTGGCAGCCTGGCAGCCCTCAGGGCATGTCCACTTGTCAGCGAGGAGTAGCCCTAAGCTGCAGACATCCTTACCACGGCTGAGGAGGCAGGAGAGGCTCCCACCACCACTGCTGTACTGACAGCCCTCAGCCTGGAT
>NW_006293088.1:8370288-8383458 GCF_000327345.1 Myotis davidii | reverse complement strand
AGTTAATTTGCATATCACCCTGATTAGCCAATGGGAAGCATGTTGGAGGTACGGTTAATTACCATGTTTGTCTATTATTAGATAGAATATGTTTTTATTGATTTCAGAGGGGAAGAGAGAGAGAAACATCAATGATGAGAGAGAATCATCGATCAGTTGCCTTCTGCACGCCCCCAACTGGGGATCAAGCACACAACCTGGGCATGCTCCCTGACTGGGAGTCAAACGGAGACCTCCTGGTTCGAACCACTGAGCCACGCCACCTGGGCCAGTGCTTTGAATTGGTGCACACTTAAATACAGAATGTTTTTCTCAGAAACATAGTTTTGTTTTCTCCCAGCACTTAGAAGTTAGCTAAGGAGTGTCTCATGGATCCTGTTTCCATGGGTTTTTGCCCGTGGAGCTAACGCTGGGCCCTCGATGTCCGCAAAGCCAAGAGGGGCTCCTGTGTAAGGAGTTGCACCTCCCTAACAAGCCGTGTCTGAATCCACTTGGTTTTGTCCCACCTACAAGCTCTGTAAGATCTAAGGGAAACCTGGATTGAGGAGTCAGTACGATAACTGCACGTCGGTGCTAATGCTTTATCTCACACAGTCTTCACAGCGACCTCATGGGGCAGGTCCTATCAGCCTGTCCACGTTACAGCTGAGAAAACAGAGGCACAGAGGGGAGCTGGCCGAGGGCCCAGCTGGGACACAGCAGACCAGACTCACCCCCGGCAGCTGTCTCTAGAGCACAACCTGCACCACCCGCCGCACCGTCACCCTCAGCATCAGGCAGACCTGGGGGCAGGGTGGGGCTTTGGTGGCTTTTCTCTTCGTGTCCCTTGTGCGTAAAGTGGAGATAACCATTCCTGCCTCCTATTGTGAGGATTAACCGAGCTAAGTCCTGCGGACACTTAGCACCCAGCATGGAACAACAGGTGCTGAACAAAAGGCAGCTCTCCGTAATCATTGTGACTGTTGTTGTCATGGTAACCAGAGGAGTGTGCATGGCACGGGTGGAGAGAGACTGGCTTAGCAAAAGGAACACCTAGGGCCTGTTGATGAGTTAGGGCTCCTGGTTGATGCAACAGAAAATCCAACTTGAACTGGCTTCAGGATAAGAGGAAATTGGATGGTTCGAGTTACCTGGAGAGTTGAGGATGCTGGCTTCAGGCATGGCTGGATCCAGGTGCACAGTCAGCGTGGAGGCTGAGTGTCTTATTCCCTGGGTTCTGCCTTTTCCGGGCTGGTGTCCTTCTTGGACTCCACATGCTGGCGAGAGGCGGCTTCCAGGAGCGCCGGGCTCCATCATCCCAGGCTCAAGTCCAGCAGGAAGTCATCCCTGCCTCGCAGGGCTCTAGCCACGCCCAGGGGTTAGCTCTGATTGCCTGTGGTTGGAACTCAGGGCCAGTCCTCTGTCCAGGTCTCAGTTTGTGAAGAAGAGCCTTCGCCGAAGGTTTGCAGTTCCCGTTGGGCCCAGCTGTCAAGCCCTGCCGTCCTAGGCCCAGCACCCGCTCTGCACAGTGGCTTCGGGGAGCCCCGGCATCTTCCTGGGCTTGCCGGTGGCACTCGCCACCCCCCCCGCCAGCCTCTGGGACAGGCTGCTTCTTTCTTCCCCGGGACACCGCCTTGCACTTCACCCACACAGGGTCCAGCTGTCCCTCACCACCCACAACCTCGCGAGACCCTCTCGTGACCGATCACAAGGGACCTGGCACTTCATCGCCTATAGCAGTTCCGTGTCACCTGCAAACACGGAGGCTTTATCGGCATTTCTTCCCCCAGGTCAATGAGACAAGGTTGGCCCTGAGCCAGCGTGAAATCGCGTGGCTTCCGTTTGCCCATCCAGGGAGGGGGACGGGCGGCAGGCCTGGCCCCAGCGGCATGCGTCCAGGGGACTTGCCCCCCGGGGCCTGGGAGCGTCTGGGCGGATGGCTCCTCTTCTGGCACAAGCATCTCTATCTGCTCAGGGCGGCTGGTCATCCTCCTGCACTCCCCCGCCCCCTCGTGCCCGGGTGTGGCCAGGACTGTGCCAGGCAGGTTCCCAGTTCATGTGATTTCCCGCCTCCCGGTGGGCAGAAGAGAGCAGAGCCCGCCAGCCCCAACGCCGGCGTGGTCCCCAACCCCCACTCCAGGTGGAACTTGTTTAACTCCATTGCCAGGACTGGAAATTCTGGTAATTGTGTAATAATAGCGGCAGCGGCAGCAACACTCAGCAATTACCCGGGGTTTTCCTCTTCACACCACGGTACCCACATTAACTAGTTAAGTCTCCCAGCCTCCTCCCAAGCAGAGAGGGGCTGCGGCCGACTCCCTCCTGCTCCCGCACCCACCAGCTAAAGGGACCTTAGGGCTTCCCCAGAGCAGCGGCCCCCACTGCTGAGCCTGGCAAGGACGGGAGGTTGTCTGTGTGCCCTGGGACTGCAGCAGGGAGCCCGGCGGGTGAATGGGGGCCTGGCACCCAGGGGCACACAGCTGACGGCTGGCTTTGCCTATATGGGGGGCACCTTTGGTTTCTACTCTTTTTTCATTTTCTCCTTTTGCTTCTTCCACTGCCCCCAGCTTTGGGGACCTGGGTTTGCCTCTGCCATCACCGGGTGCTCAGCTCCTAGCTGTCCTGCCCACCCCACCCCACATCCCTCCCTGCCCACAGGGTGCCCTGTAGTCCCTTGCTGTGGAGATGGTACTCTCCCTCCGTCATGGCCCCGCCCTGAGCAGCTCACAGACCAGCGTGGAGGTCAGGGTTCCAGCCCCGCCCCTGCTCCCACCAGCTCCCCGTGCCCCACCTGCCCCGGCTAATGCCCTGGCCCTGTGATTGCCCAGGCACAGAGGCCACCTGGGCTGCGGCTGCCCAAGGCACCGAGGCTGGCACACGACCCTCCACCCACCACCCAGCGAGCTCCCTCAGAGCCCAGGGCTGGTGGAAAGACCAGCAGCTGGGGCTCAGGACTGGGGCTCGGTCGAGGGTTGAATCGTGGAGTCCTGAACACTGGGTCTGCAAAGGACTCAACTAGGAAACGGAAGTGGGGCTAAGATGGGGGCCTGGGACCCGGCTGACACTCAGAAAGTCATCTTTGCAAATAGAAGCACCGCTGAGAGGTGCATGCTGGGGGTCCGGGCCCCGCCCTGCTCCCTGAGGACGTGGCAGTGAAATGTGGCCATCCATGCATAGGGGCCCACGAGGCTCCCTGCCCGTCTGGGGAAGAGGGAGGAGGAGGGAGGGACAGCCTGCAGGGCAGCCCACCCTCAGAGACCTGAGCCGCCAGGCCACCCGCCTGGCCCTTGGGTGAGGGAAGGGCTGGGCACAGTCTTGCATTTCCCTGTCCCTGGGCCTGCGTGCCCTCCCCCTGCCCGCTGGCAGCCATCAGCGGGGACAGTGGGGATAGAACTGAGCCTGCCAGGGCCACATGACAGGCCTATTCGCCGACGGGGACATCGATCCGCCTCATGCCTTTGTCTGGAGCAGAGGAGAGGTGCCAGGCTGCCAGGGCAGCTGGAGGCGGGCAGAGGGCTGTCTGTGCCTGCAGTGCAGTGCCCTGCGCCCTGAGCCTGGTCTCAGCATCGCTCTTCCCTGACACGTCCTCCCTCCTTTGCACTGGCGTCGCCTCCCGGTCCGTGGCACCTGCCCCGTTTGTGTGGCACCGGGTCCAGGGAGGCTCAGCCCTGCAGATGGGGCGCGTGGGGCTTCCGGAACCGGCAAGGAGGGCGCTCACAGGACAGACGCGGCCCCAGAGCGGCCTGTGTGCGAACCGCGCTGGCTTCCGCCGGCTCCCGCCTCCGCGGGCGGTGCGCGGCCCCGCGACAAGTGGGGAGGTGTGTGGGCCATGACATGCTATTATGACTTTCGGGGTAATGTGTACGTCCCCGCCATCGCCCAGCCTCTCCCCTTCATCTCTCATGAGAACCGGCCGAGATGAACGGCGGCGCCCGGAGGGACGGAGCGCCACGCCGCTGATTTATTGGCCACTTAGCGCTGATGAAGCTGCAGACAAGAGCCAAGCAGATGTTGCAGCTGCATTTTTCTTTATCAAAACCCACCGCTTTTTGCATGTTTAACCACTTCCTGCCCGGCGGCCCTGCTCACGCCACGGAAAGGGGTGCTGCCTCCGGGCCGCGCCCTTCCCCGCAGAGCCCACCCCTGGCCGCCGCCAAGAGGAGGACGTGAGGCCCCCAGACCCTCGCTCGGGGTGACGGGTCCCCACGTGGGTCTCCGGTTAGGAGCACAGGGCTGCCTCGCCCCGTTCCAGGGCCTGCCGTGCACACCCAGGGCCCAGCTCCCTGCAAACGGGAACGCCTCCCCCTCCGGCCTGTCTAGGAACAGGTGACTGACACCCATGTAAAGCGCACGTCGGTGGCCTGGCATGAGGGATGGAATTCAAAGCCGAAGGAACACCTTCAGCAGTTAAGGTCAAGTCCGGGTGTCCGCCTCCCCCTCCTCCAGAGCAGACACTCAGGCTGGCCGAGTGCGCGTGTGCCTGAGTGGAGCACCCAGCCCTCCCTGTCAGAGGCCAGAAGCCACAGGAGCTGGGGTCTCTCTCCGCAGGAAGTTGGGGCTCTCTGATGAAAGCGTGGCACCCACCACCCCAGTCTCTGCACCATCCTACTGCCCCCACCCCACGGCTGCCACCAGCCGGGCTTCCCCACCTCTCCACTGTGCCTCTTGATCTGTTTCTCTCCTTCCTCCTCCCTCCCTCTCCCTCCTCCCCAGCCCCAGCCCTCACCTGAGGTCCAGGCCTCCGGGTCAGGGTCCTGCCCTGGGGCTGAGCCCGCTCCTCCCTGGCAGGGGCTGTACCAAGAGAGCCTGAGGGACCGTTCAGGAGATGGGCACAGGCCTGCCCACCCCTGCTTGCCCAGCCCGCTGGGCCCCTTGTTCCGGCAGGAGGGTTTGAACTGTGTGTTGGTGGCAGGTTTAATCCCGATCACTTGGCTATGACTGGCAGCCCAGCCACCCCCTCTGCTGCCCACCCAGCCATCGAGCACCCTCACAATCTCCTTCCTCAATCCCGCCACCTGTCATTAAGGAGATCAAATTGCCAAGCAGCCACCAGGAGCACCCCCCACGCCCGCCAGCTGCTTATCTCCAGTGTGCCTCTTCCCCCATCTGCACGTGCTCAGCCCTGAGATGGGAGGCTGCCCTGGTACCCAGGTCTCCCCGCAGGGACCCCGCATCCTGGGGTACCCTAGTCAGGACGGACAAGCCTGCAGGTGAAGGGAGACAGTATCCCCCACCCTGGCCTCTCCCTCAGCCCCAGTCTTTCCAGATGAGTGAGCCTCCTGCCAGGCCAGGACAGGGCCCGGGGGCGGGGTAATTCTTGGGCCACTGAAGCCTCACTGCCCAGAGCCCCAGGGCACGGGCAAGGGCTCCCATCTATCAGTAACTGCTGATGGTGCTTCCTTTGGCTTTGAATTCTACCCGTGATTCCCAGACTGTGTTCCAGAGAACACTAAGGTCTCAAGAGGCGCTCAGCCTTCCTGTGCACATGGAGAGACCTTCCTTCATAGGAGTCATCAAGGCTCTGACAAGTCCTGCAGTGAAGGAGCTGGTGGACTTGGGCTGAGCGTTTGCTCTGCAGAACATGCTTAGCCTCTCCTGTGCGTTTGGGTGTCAGGGTCCTCGGCCTGTCCTCCTGAGGGGCTTTGTCCCCACGGGTCAGGATGGGTGACAGGCGCTCCCTGGAAGCGGTGTGTTAGGGCGTGACTAAGTTGGGTTCCTGGAGGTACCTTCCCAGCACCTGAAGGTCCCCAAGGGGTCCCGGCCCGAAGGTCCCGGCAGCCTGGGCCTCGGTCAGCACATTCAAACCTCACGTTTCCAGACAGAAAGGCGAGAGGGCGATGGCTTAAGGGGCTCCTGGGCCCCTCAGGTGCTGGGTGGACACCTCCTCCTCCCATGCCCCTCCTCCCCTCTTCTTCCGTCTGTCTGTCCCCCAGGAAGACACACCTGGAGGGAGCAGGGGCAGGAGGTGAGGGGGGTCCTGAGAGCTGAGTCAGCAGGGAGGAGTCGCTGCCTGGCACCACCTCCCCAGCCCAGGTCAGCGCCCGGACAGGCTGGTGGCCCGGGCCCTGGGGCAGCTGGCTGTCCCCCACCCTCAGCATTCGGCAGGTGAGCCAGAGTGCCCGCTTCGTGCCGCCCCTGCTCTGGGCTCGGAACGCACCGTGGGCAGAGCCCGGCCATCAGAGCTCAGGCTCTGGGTGGGAAGGCAAGCAGGAAACGCTCAGACGTGAGAGCCGGCAGGGCAGCGAAGCTGTTGGACAGAGCAGGCCTGGTGGGGCGGGAGGGGCGCTGTGCCTGGGGAACCGCTGAATGGGGAGCCAGGGGAGGTGGCATTGAGACTTACCCTGACACGTGGCACGGAGCACCTCAGCCGGAGAGAACAGAGAACGGGGAGCACAGCAGGTGTGGGGGATGGGGTGGCAGCCGCCTCGGAGCCTCGGGGAGTGCTGGTGCCTGGAGAGAAAACCGGTGGTGGTTCCTGTAACCCTATCAGGGGTGTGGGTCTCACTCGCCATTGCCGGACTTCTGGGGTCACACCTGCTGGGGTTGGGAGAACTGACTGGGAGTGGGGAGGGGAGACCCAGGCGGAGATGGGCTCACACTCAGGCTGTCAGGGCGGACATGGGTGGGGCAGGGAGAATGCCATGATGGTGATGGGTCGGGAGAGAGAGGGAGGGACAAGCAGTGAGGGTGACTCGGAGGGTCCGACCTGGACGATAGGGGGAGGCGGTGCCATTCCCCGTGGGGTAGAGCCTGGGGCTGGCCATCTGGCCTGGCCTTGAAACCAGGGGTGTTCATGAGGCCCCAACAGGAGCTGTGAGTGGACAATGGGACAGGGGGCCGTGAGCCTGGGCGGGGCAGAGGGCGGGCTGTGGAGAGAGCGCCAGGATTCCTGGGAGCAGAGCAGCTACGGCCAGGACGCTGGGCAAGGGCACCAGGGCCAGGTCCCCCGGACCCGGCCGTGACGGGGCCACATGCAGTGAGAGGAGGATCGGGACACACAGGGCTGTGCAGAGAGCGTCTGCGTTGTGAGTGGGTGAACCGCGGCCGGAAGCTTAGCTCTGGCCGTTCCCTCGGGGGAAATCCATTTTGCTTGGTGTGGGGTTAGGCGGCACAAGGGACTCCATGCTCTCCAGCCCAGCAGCCTGGAGGTCAGCCCCCAGGACAGGCCGTGGGTGGGGGCGGGACAAGAGCATGTCCACAGGCTCCTCCCTGCATACGGGGTTTCCATGAAGATGCCAGAGGTCACCACCCGAAGAGAGCATGACCTTGGAGGATGACACCCCCCGAAAGCCCACGAGGCCTGGCCTGGTGTCAGAGGCCTGGGGGAGGGGTCCCGTGGGCCGGGACCCACTGGGACTCCATGGCTAATATATTTTTCTGCCAAAAACACCCAATAAAATGCACAACTAATGGATGAGATTGCAGCGTTGCCAAGAAGCGACATGTGCCCCAAACATCCAAACGTACCTCGATCACACTGTCTCCAAACCAGCCCCAAACCGGGAAGTCGGTACTTAAGATTCCACCGGGGACTTGGAGCTGCAGGAACCCAAGCCCTGGGGCAGGATCTGTGGTTACAATGGAGACCATGAAGCCGGCTTCCCAGCTTCCTAACCCCAAGCAGTCCCAGCACCTGCAGGGGACACGCTTCCTCCCAACTGTGTCAAGGCCGCTGAGAGGCTCAGCCCTGAGCGGGGCTCCGGGAAGGGCCTGGTGCCTGATTCAAAAGGCTCAGAAGGAGAGCTAGACCCCCAAGTCCATAGTTACAGGTGTGGGGCCCGGACCCCCGGTCTGTGAGCTCCTAACAGGTGGCGTCGCTGTCCCTTGGGGCGTTTTCCGGGGCTGAGAGATGGAGTAGCCGCAGCCTCCATCGAATTCTCAGCGGCCTCAGACCCGGCCGAGGTTAGAGCCAGCCCTGCCTCCCAGCCTCCTAGGAGTGCTGTGCCCCTCACAGACTAGAAAACTGAAGCCAGATGCCAGCGGCACGCAAGCATGGAAAGGGAAGGGCGGGAAGTCCAACATCAGTCTAGCTCAATTCCGCTGATGGAGGTGAACGGCGGTCATTGCTGATGCCATGACAGCTCCGGGCCTTCCCCCGTGGCTGAGGAGATAAAGGAGGCGTACTGACTAAGATACAAACCCCGTCTCCATCCTGATACAGAGGGCGGGGTATCAGGGAGTACTTCCTGGAGGAAGAGGCGAGCGTGGTGCTTGTCCTCAAAGAATAGGTGGAGGCCAGTTATGCAAACACGGAGCTGGGCACTGAAGGGAGGGGCAGCGCTTTCTGACATAGGAGAGTTCGGGTGCTCCAGTGCAGGAATTCCTGGTTTGGGGTTTCGGTGTGTGGTGAAGGCGGCCCTCCTTGGCTCCCATGCCTGTCCTACCGCCTTGGTCTCCCACAGCCTTTGCTGGGTGCTCCTTAGGGCTCTGGGGCAGGAGGCTGCAGGTCTTTCATCTCCCGGGCGGCTGACATCCATCCAGTGTCCCCCGCAGGAAGGACCCAGCTCCTGCTCCAGGGCCAGGATCAGAGGCAGCCCCGGGCGGACGGCCCGCTGGCCCTGCAGCCCTTTGATCCTTCCTCGTCTTGCTCAGCAGCTGGTGCTGCCACCTGCCCAGGCACAGCTCAAGCAGGAGCCCCCAGCCCAGCACAGGCTGGGAGGCCGTCTGCTGGTCCCAGGAAGAACACAGGGCAGGGACTCAGGTATACCCCGCCCCCCGGTCCTGGGCCACCTCACCCGTGCAATGAGGAGACCAGGTCTGCAGCCCACCTCACTCTGGGGCACAAGGCAAGGATGCAGGGAAGTTGAGGCGGGAAAGTGCCGAGACCAAGCGAGACAGGCCAGCAGGTGTCTTGGCAGGACCTGAATTGGGAGTCAGAATGCTGGCTTCCGGCCCAGGCTCCGTCCCTGGCCAGACACACAGCTTCAGGCAGGTCACAGCTTCTCTGGGCTCAGTCCCCTCATTGTAGACACAGGGTACCCTGCCCTGCCCGCCCCACGCTGGCTAGCGCTGGCACCAAGCGAGATGACGCCGACAGTGCTCAGACCGCAGTGCGTGTGCGCCGATGTCAGGTCCTCATCACTATTAAGGAGCATGAGTGCTGCCGTCCAGAAGAACTGCCGTTCGGGGCGGCTCCTGGTCGTGCTGATGTGATCTGCTGGGTAACTGAGCGTTGGCAAGGAAAAACCCTTACTGAAAAGCTTCTTAAATGGCGCCGGTCGATGTTCTTGCCCTGGTCACGTGTCATCTCGAGCCCTTGCTAACGCGTTGATTGACCCCACAGTCACTCATCGCGTGGCTCCGACCAGATCCGAAGGGGTGACTGCAGACGCAGCCTCCTCAGCGGGGTCCTCGAGCCACGGGCCTCGGGGGAACTCGTGGCCGGGGGTCAGGCAGGAAACGCAGAGGCCACAGCTCCGGGAAAGAGCGATGGAAGGGGCCTTGCGGCTGGCTTGTCTGTAGCAGCATCTCGATGTTACCTCATGTTCCCTGACTGGGGAGGTTTTTCTGGGTCTTTCCAGCTGCGTTATAAAGCGACGTGATTGCTTTTTACAAACGAAACCGGCCTGGCCTTCTGGGGGCCACGAGAAGCCCCGGAGGGCGAGAGCTCTGCACAACGAAGCTGCCGCCCCGAGGGGCCTGGGCACATCACTGTCAGAGCTGGTGGCGGGCAGGGGGGGTGGGGGGCCGAGGGCATTTTGAACTGAGTCTGGGGGACGGCGCCGACCCATCTGGGGACCAGCGGTGCCTTCAGGGTTCCCACGGGAGCGTTCTTCCTGTTACGAGCTCCCAGGGGAGTGAGTGACGGCCGCCTGGGTGTCGCTTGGAAGGGCCCTGCTGACGGGACTGTTTGCAAAGGGAGAGGGACCCACCCTTACACGCAGGGCGCCTTCAACCTGGGTACCCCGTTTCCCTGTGGGAAGAGGTGGCGGAGATTCCTGTGTCGGGAGGTCGTGCTGTGGTGAGGACGGGGGTGGGGCACCGGCGTGCCCAGTGCCCCAGGGGAAGCTGTTGGCGTGAGGCCTAAGGTCCGGGGTGTGGGGTATAGATGGGTCTGACCGCGTGTGTGGCCCTTCGTTGCACCGCGTGTAGAGCGGCGGTTCTCCGCTGGGGTGGTTGTGCCCCCCGGGGACGCTGGGCGGTGTCTGGCACCGGTTCTAGTGGCACCTGTAGGCTGGGGGTAAGGCATCGGGCAGGCAGGCGCCAGGGCTGCTGCTGGGCACAGGGCGTTCCCCCGACAGTGCGTGTCAGCGGCCCCGAGTATGAGGAAGCCGGGCGTGCGGACACTCGGCCGGTCTGTGCCTGCTCGCGGGGGGTGGGGGGGCCTGGATGGACTCCATGCCACCTCATGCTGCCAGTCTCTGTGCTCTCCCCCCAGAACCCCGACATCGTCCTGGTGCACTATCTCAACGTCCCGGCCATTGAGGACTGCGGCAAGCCCTGCGGCCCCATCCTCTGCTCCATCAACACCGACAAGAAGGAGTGGGCGAAATGGACCAAGGAGGAGCTCATCGGGCAGCTGAAGCCCATGTGTGAGTAGCCGCGGCCGCCCGCCCAGGTCCTGTCCCGGGGCCCAGGCCAGTGGCATCCGGGCAGGTCAGGAGGCCCTCCGTGGCCTTGGGGACCAGGTGTGGGAGCCCCTTCCCCTCGGATGGCAGTGACACAGTGACCCCGCTTTCCCTTGATCCTCACGCACCCTGTGCGACAGGCAGGGACAGAATGTCGGGCCTATGTGACAGGTGAGGCAGGCGAGGCTCAGAGGCACAAAGCAACAGGAAAGAGGAGCAGAGCCCAAAGAGCGGGGACCGCTGCCCCCTGGTGACAGGCAGGAGTTGGGGGGAGGCCTGGGGATCCAGGAGCGCTGCCCGGAGCTGGGTGCCTCGCCCTCGCCCTCTGCTCCTGGACAGGAGGCCTCGCGCCCTGACTGGGAGGCGCAGGGACCATGCGGCCGAGCTGGCTTTCACGGTGCCGGCACGGCGGTGCGTTCCGAAGCATCTGTCGGGTGCGAACCACCGAGTGCAAAGCTCCGGTGAGTCCAGAAAGCTGGGCCTCGGCTGCCACCCCATTTCCATGGGCCGTGGCTCCCGGCGGCCACTAGTGGGGCTCCATGGCCTCTCCTGCCCCCTTGGACACCTGGGCTCAAGAGAACCAGACTCAGAGCCGGTGAGCGGGTCCCTCAGAGCCCATGTGCCTCGGGAGGGGGCTGTGGAGAAGAAGCCGCTGGGCGCCATGTACAGGGAGCAGCGGAAATGCCTTCCCAGGGGAGTGAGGGCCCCATCTCTGGGAGGGTCCAAGCTAAATCCAGGTACACTGTAGTAGCCCGCTAATCCTGAGAGTCCCACAGTGCTCAGATCGGGGGACCCCCCCGTCATCCCAAGTTCGGGGATGGGGATCAGGAGTGACAGAGGGGTCTGTACGGCCTCAGGGGCTCCGACCAGCTTGCCCCTGATATTGCTGCTGCCACCAGGAACCTTGAGCCAGGTGGCCTGGGGCCTCGGGGCTCAGGCTGCGTCCCCTCCCGATGGACAAGGGGGTTAAGCTCCATGAACTCCAGGGTAGACACCGGGCCTCTGGAGTTTACCTGGAGGGACCCCAAGGCCTGCTCGAGTCTGCGGTGCATCGAGCAAATCATGTAAAACTACAGCAAACCCCCATAAAGCTCATAACCTGGGTTCTCTGGGGTTTGGGGCGGGAGCCCAGCACCGCGCAGACATGTAGAATGCACGTGTGTGCGTGGCTCCGGTCACAGACACGCAGCCTGGGACAGGGCCCGGAAGTGGGGGGATGGGAGCTCTCGGTGCTGACCCGGCCAGGCACAGGCAGGGCACGGCCGGGTGCTGGGGAAGCAGAGGCGCCGCGAGCCAGGAAGACGTCAGATTCGGTTCCAGAAGCAGGCGTGCCACCCGCGCTGGAGCCAAACACATTAGCTTCATTACATTTCCACATAAATCACATTCCTTCAAAGGCTTCACAGTGTGACTTCCCGATGTTTCCCAATTTCTCTGCCCCACAGCAGAGTTGTCAGTGGTTTAATCAAAACGCTGTCTTCTCGGCGGCGAGGGGAGCTCGGACCTGCAGCCTCTGCCCCGGCCGCTGCGAGGCAGGGCTCGTGGTCTTCAGCTCTGGGGTCTCACAAACGCCCGGGGAAGCCAGAGGGGCGGAGAGCCCACCCTGATCCCTGCAGCTGTGTCCTTTGGTCCCTGGGGGCTGCCTTCCACCGGCACCCTGAGGGACGCCTCCTCCAGGTTAAAAGAGGAAGCAGGAAAATGTGATGTCTGATAGGAATCCCCCAGGTGCTTCCCAACGCTGCCTCTCCGTCCCCCGCAAGCCCTTCCGGGGCAGTTAGGATGCGGGCCCTGCTGCTGAGGCAAAGGCCGAAAGACTGGAGGCTTCCATAAGCGAGAAGGAGATTTCCACGTGGCAGGTGGAGGTTGACGTGGCAGCCCAGTGTCAGGGATCCGCCATCAGGGCTCCCACGAGCTGGTCGCTCTGCTGTTCCTAGGGCGTCTCCTTCTCTCACGTGGCCCAGGATGGCAACTCCAGCTCCCGCCATCACAACTGCGTTCCAACCAGTGGAAGCAGAGACGAGAAAGTGGGGGGCAATCGTTTTTCCCCTTAAGAACAGGGCCCAAATGCCCATACTTCTATTCATAGGTCATTGGCCAGGATTTGGTCACATGGTCACCCCTGGTTGCAAGGGAGTCTGGGAAGTGCAGTCTTTTGCTGAGCACTACCATCCTAACATACTTTGGGGACTAGGGTTCTGCGTGTGCGTCGCTCGGGGCTGAGTGGAGCTGAGCTCAAGCCGGGTGCCCCTGTCGGACCTCCACGGAGACCTGCTCAGCTCAGGGCTGAGGGTTAGCTCAGTTCCCGTCCCTGGGCTGGCGTTTATAATCCAAGTGAACGGGACCTAACGCTTAGCGTGTCTCCTCCTGGAAACTGGGGTCTGTTCCAATGCAGCTGCTCTGAGCAAGCACTAGCCTTGGCCCAGCCAACTGCCAGCGCACGGGAGAGGCCTGGGCAGGTGGGGTCCTCCCCGCCCAGGTCCGAGGAGCTCTGTGCCACATCCTGCCCACCCGGTGGGAAACGTGCTCAGTGCGGGAATGGAGGCCGTGTTGAGTGTGGAGGGGATGGAGGTTGTGTTGAGTGCGGAGGGGATGGGGGCCGTGTTGAGTGCAGAGGGGATGGAGG
>NW_006293088.1:8361231-8369898 GCF_000327345.1 Myotis davidii | reverse complement strand
GGGTGCTCTCCGGGCTCCCAGCCATCCTGAGTCACCCGTCACCTGTGGTCCTGGAGCACCTGCAGCCTGCTGGTGTTTGGGGAGCCAGGGTCTCAGCCCCTCCCCACGTGCTCTCGGGGAGCACATTCCCAGCCTCTGCAACTGCCTGGCCAGCACAACAAGCCCCCCGGGGCCCGGCAAGGCCAGTGCTGAGAGGGGAGCTCCACCTGCTGAGGAATGTCTCCGGTGGCAGAGACTAGAAAGGAGCAGGCTAATTAGCAGGCGCCTGCCTCTCCCAGGAGCTCCTCACCCGCATGTTAAGCCACCAGAGCCTGGTCTCCAGGGCCCCCCGGGCCCTCCCTGCTGCAACACCCATGCCCTGGGCTGTATAGTCAGTGCCTCTGTTGTTCTCTCATCCTTTTCCAGACAAAGACCGAAGATGCAGCAAGAGGGGAAGTGTTTATTTGTTTTGCTTTTTTGCTTAGATTGTAATCCTGGTGATTATAGAAATATCAAGAAGTAAAATCAACAAAGGCTTTCCCTTTCCCGACCCTGCACCAAACCCCGTTCCTGGTCGATTAGCGCCACCCGGTGGCCAGTAGCAGCAGAGCGGCTCAGAGAGGCGAACCCTCTGGAGGAGCCAGAGCCCCAGCCAGGCTCTGGAGCCTGCAGACACGGGCACTGTCCCAGCCCTGCCTGGGACCTGGTGCCTGGGGTGTGGTGGGAGGCGTCTTAGACCTGCTCTGCGCCTCTGGGGCTGTGGGCTTGGGGTGGGGCTGGAGCCCACCTCCTTTCCTCTCCGCCTCAGTCATCACCTGGCCTGGCTGGTGCAAGGTGGAGGGGCTGGCGTTCCCCTGACAGAGGGCATGCTCCCACGTCTCAGCCAGAGTCTGTGGGCGATGGAGGGGCAGTTAGCACAGCAAGTCCCAGAGGGGATGGGGGCCACCGGAGACTGACAAGCGGAGAGCTGCCAGCCCCAGTCCTCCCGGCCCGCACAACCTGGGCAGATGCTGGCTCCATGCCAGGGCAGAGGTCCATGTCACAGACACGCGGGCAGGTTGGTGAAAAGGTGGGCTCCTGCCTCCAAGACGCCCTGTCCCACGGGTCTGAGCGGCCCAGGCACCTGCATTTTTAACAAGCAAGACTCTCTTGCTTTTTGAGAGCTCGCAGCCTGTAGCAGGCGCAGCCAAACGCCACCCAGGAGCCCCGTGGAGATCAGGCCACAGGCCGTTACGCATCAGCTGGTTCTCACGTGGCTGGGAAGGAAGCAGACGCGGGCGGGGCGGGCAGCAGTGTGGATCTCCAACATGCAGAAGAATGGGGGGCGGTGGGGGGCCGTGTGAGGCCTCTCCATAGACTCTGGGGTAAGACCTGCGACCCTACCACTTTCCTTGGGTTGAAAGTGAGATGTTAGTGCCAGGCACATACGGGGTCTGGACGGACACTTACGGCCGTGAAGTCCTGAGAAACACCCCGGGGTGCCATAAAGGAAGCACACCTGTGTCCCTGTGGTGGGCCCAGGCCCGGGCCCAGTGGATGGAGCCCACGAGGCCCGGAAGGTTCTCTCCCCGCCTATGTCTGCAGGAGGTGGAGTCACTGCTGGGGTGAGGACAGGGAGAGGGCCTGGGGGACTTCCCTGCCCGTCGGGTGTCCCCTCGGTTAGAGTTGCTGCTCAGGGAGAGGCCGGGTGGGTCCCCGCAAGCCCCCAGTCCTAGCAGAATGCCTTTCGGGCGCCTCCCCGCGTGGTCCCCGGGAGAGCAGGCATGGGCCTCAGGGCAAGGCTCCTCTTAGTGTGGGGCTGCTCCTTTCTCCGCCTATGCAGGGAGGACCCAGGCTTATTTTGCAAATGAGCCTTTTTCCCTCTGGCTAAATTTTATTTAGTGGAATTGTCCCCCACGTAGCAGGAAAAGAGAAATACTTTTGATTTCCTGTCGCTCCCGGCTAGTGCCACTCCAGCTGCTGGGGCGCCACCCCTCCCACCCCCCACCCCTGTTCCCGTCACAAAAGTCCCAGCTCTGCAGTGAGCTTGGTAGGGGCGCCTCTGTGCCGGAGCAGCACGTGCCTGACCGTGACCCGGAGCCACACAGCCCTGCTCATCCTGCCAGTGGTTTCGTTAAAGTGAGAATCTGCTGCAACATTGAAACCTCCGGGCTTTCAGCTTCTCTCTGAAAATGGGAGGTTCTGGGCCCGTGAGGGGCCCAGGGGCAGCTCCCTCCCCCTTCATTGGCACCTGGCTCCCTGTGACTGGTACTTTGGGGCCACCTGACTTGTGTTCCTTTGCTGTCTTTCAGGCTGATTCACCCCCTGAGTGGCCGTTCCTACCACGAGGAGTTCAACCCCCCAAAGGAGCCCATGAAAGATGACGTATGTAGACTCAGGACAGAAAATTTCCTTTTCTTTCCCTCTCCTTTCTTTCTTTGCTTTTTTTTTTTTCTTTGTGCCCAAGGTCTCCCGAGAAGCAGATAGAAACCGTCTGGGATCCCGCTGGGTCCCTGCCAACACACCCCACCTCCTGCCAGGGCCCGAGGGGCGGTCACTCCTGCCCTTTCTCCCCTGACCTGCGTGGGGAGGATGGACTGCCGTTAGCCCCGCTGAGATGGTCCCAGGGCCCACGTGACTCCTGGGTCAGGGGTGAGCCTTCCTCTCTCTTGGCCAAACTGTACCTCTAACATCACTGACAAGCGGAGAGCTGCCAGCACGTTCGCCTTTTACTGCGGCGTGAAGAATGGTGGCCTCCAGGACAGCGACACTGACCGGTCGGGGATTCCCAGAGCCTTGGAGTGGCAGGGCCGCGGGTGAGAAACACCGCCAAGGCCGCTCCGTCACCGAGCCCCTGGGACTCGTCTGAGCGACCACTGCAGAGGCACAGGGAGCGCCAGGCCGAGTGGCCGGGGTCTCCTGACGTCAGAGCTGTCAGGGCTCCTCCTGGGGGAGCCCTGTTCCTGCCCCTCCCCCTGAGGTCAGAGGTCATCCCACCTGGAACAGGACCGGCTGTGCTGAGTCTCAGGCCTCTGCCCCCTGCCCTCTGCCCTCTCCTGCACCACTATCACTGGAGCAAGCCTGTGCCTCCAGCCGGAAGACAGGAAGTGGGGTCCTGATGCCCTGCGCCCCCAAACACCCAGAGCCAGGCACCGCCAGCTCCTTCAGCAGCCGGCACACACGTCCCTGAGCGCACATGCCGCCCGTCCCCAGCCAGCCTCCGAGCCCCTGGAAATGAGATTTCTGAAAACGTCCTCAGGACCCGCGGAGAATGAGAGTTGAGGGCGAGACGGGGAAATTGAATAGCATGTGGGTGTCTGGCTATGAGAAGTTAAATCTAATGAAAATGTTATCCAGTTGAACCAAGAAATCAGAAGCAGGGCCTTTATTCCTGTCAACAAGAATACAGTGAAAATTAAACCAACGCCGCTGCCATTTCCCACTGACCTTGTTGCCATGGAGACAGCCTTCCCGTGTCAACAACCCGGAGGAATCCAATTGGGCTCATTCATGCATCGAAAGGCACACGCGCTCCCCTCCCTCCCGCCTCCGTCTCACGGTCCCTAAATCGGGTGACCACGCGCCCCGGTCGCCGGGGAGCGTCCCCGTTTACACCGTTGTCCAGCCGTGACCATGGCGCCCTGTCTGTCTCCCAGGTGACCTGTCTGGGCAGCATGCTGAAAGGGCGCCCTTTTCGCCTGGCCAGTTTGGCTCAGTG
The DNA here is from genome assembly GCF_000327345.1 of Myotis davidii. Classification (NCBI taxonomy): domain Eukaryota; kingdom Metazoa; phylum Chordata; class Mammalia; order Chiroptera; family Vespertilionidae; genus Myotis; species Myotis davidii. The sequence goes on along the minus strand of NW_006293088.1, from coordinate 8,366,222 downwards.
GACAGAGCATCGGCCTGCGGACCAAAGGGTCCCGGGTTCGATTCCGGTCAAGGGCACGGACCTCTGTGGCAGGCTCCTCCCCAGCCCGGACCCTGGCCGGGGCTTGTTCAGGAGGCAACCAATCAACGTGCTTCTCTCACATCCATGTTTCTCTGTCTTTCCCTCTCTCTTCCACTCTCCCTAAAAATCAACGGAAAATATCCTCATGTGAGGATTAACAAAATACAAATTAAAAAGGTCACCCTCTCCATGGGCCTCTCCTGCGCGCTGAGTGCATGGCAGGAGAACTGGCTGCGTCCGGCTGATGGGGCGGGAGGAAGGGGCACCCACGGGCCCTGTTGGGTGGGAGTTTGTCACCAACGTGCCGCTTGCCACCTGCTCACACAGCACCCAGAACCCTGCCGTGCCCAGAGGCCAAATGTCGTGGCCCAGGCTCCAGCCCTCCCGGTCCTCTGGTAGGAGTGAATGCTCTGGGGTGGGGCCGTGTATGTTCTTGTCCCTGTCCAGTTTCTTCCCAACGTGTTGCCAGCCTGACGTTTCAGAGCAGAAAGGGTCTCTCCCTGGGAGCCCCAATCCTGGCGGCCTCAGATCTCCCATGGGCACCACTGAATCCCAGTCCCACTTCTCTGTATGTCTTTAAAGTCCCTTAGCGAACAGTGACATGGTCAGGGGAACCACAGAGAGGCACGCACCCATTTGGCAGATGAGGAAACCGAGGCCAAGCGGAATCAAAGGTCTTCCTACATCTTACGCATGGGGCCAGCCTGACACAGGCGCTCGGCATTTCTGGGGCCCAGCCCCTTCCTCCCGCACAGCGAGCTCAGGCGCTGAGCTGGGTTCGCTCTGCCCTTCAGTCAAGTCCCACCACCGGTTAGCGTCGCCGCATCAGGGGACAACCAAGAGGAACTGCCTCTGGGTCCCCATCTCTGACGAGGTGAGTCCCCTCCCCACCACAACCCCCAAACGCTGCTCCCCGAAAGCCCCAGCTCCTCTGGAAAGAGTCTTCCTCTGGGTTCTGTCTTCCATAGAAATTCCCCATAAATGCTCCATCTCCGCTATGAGCGTGGCCAGGCTTCCGGAACCCAGAGGCCCAGGTTCAGCCCTGAGCCTGGGTCCTGGCCCAGGCCCCCCTCCCTCTCTTGCTGGCTCCAGACCCTCCAGGGGCAGGTCACAGCAGGTCCCACCCTCTCCCCTGCACCCTGGGGGCCCGGCCGGGGTCCTCTCCCTGGTCTGGGGGGCCTGGCCAGCTCAGGGGCCCACGCTCTGGCCCAGCTGTCCAGCTGTCCTGGCCCCGGGAAGGAAGGTCAGGAGGGAGGAGCCAGGGTTCAGAGCCTGGCCCTTCTGAGATGGTGGCATCCTCAGTAGCCAGAGAGGGCAGGACCCGGCAGGGTGGGCGGCGGGCTGGGGGTCAGCACCTGGCCCAGCCCCAGGTTACTGGGGTTCCTGCACCATCACCAGCAACGCGCCCCCCCCCCCATAAACTGGGCACCCTCTCTCCAGGAAGTGACGTGAGTGTAGCTTTGAGTGAAAGGGATCTCCGTCCCCGGATGGGGCTGCACCCCCTCATCCATCCAGGCGTTCCTGGGTCCCGAAAGGGGTGCAGCAGGAAGAGCCTGGCTCTGCAGCCCCTCCCCGCCCCTTCTCTGCCGTGTCAGTCACGTAACTTCCCGCGTCTTGGTTCTCAAATTAATAAATGCGACGATAATTCTTCCTCAGGGGGTGGTTGAGAGATTAGAGATGTAATCTCTCTGCCAGGGGGTGGAATACCACAGGCTCTGCGGCTTAAAGGAATTAATTTTCTCAGTCCGGAGGCGGAAGTCCAGGATCAAGGTGTCGGTCGGCTGGGTAGGTTTCCGGGGAGGCCCCATTTCCGGGCTTGCAGACGGCCGCCTTCTCGCTGTGTCCTCCCCGGGGCCTTGCCCTGCGTGTGCACAATCCTGGTGCCTCTTCCTCTTCTGACAGGGCACGAGTCCTGCTGGGTTAGGACCCACCCTTAGGACCTCATTTAACCTTGTTCATCTCTGAAAGGCCCTGTCTCCAAACACAGTCACCGTGGGGTCAGGGCTCCTACCTAAGAATGTTGGGGCGCATGAGTCCCAACTCATGTCCATGCAGGGGTGACAGCGGCGCTAGACCTGGGCTCAGGGCCCGTCTGCCCCAGCCACAGCTTTCCACCACTCCCCTGGGCGGGGATGGAGCAGCCAGCCCCATGTGAGGTCACCCCACCCTCCCCCCGGCCCCGCCTCCACATCTCAATTACTCTCTCCCAGCGGTTGGCCGCCTCTCGGGCAAATTGTTCATGAGAAGATGCTCTCCAAAGCTCGGCCACACGCTGCTGTCATTGATTTCATTTTGATTATTCATATTAGCCGGAGCGCCGCTGGCTAGCCATGGGTGGTAATTAGCACAAGTGTTGGGCACAGGCCAGGTCCGTGCTGGCGTGGGCCTGTGGGTTCCTGCGACAGCCACCCCAGCCCAGCCGCCTCTCGGGGACCAGTCCTCACGCAGGGCAGCTGCAGGTGCCCAGCCAGAGCCTGTGTTGGGCCCCGGCACGTGTGGCCCAGGGCAGGGGCAGGACTGCTGGGGAAGCCACAGGAGCCCCCCACTTCCAGGGGCCGGCAGGGCCCCCGGCCGCTCCTGACCTGTGCCGGCTCATGGAGGAGCCAGCTTGGCCACGCTCACTCTCTCTGGTACCTTCCCGGGCCTAGCCTTCCTGGGCAAGCAGGTCCCCTCCACCACCTGAGCGGCCCCGGGACCCCGCCTGGCCGGAACATTCCGGACGTCCTCCATCCTGTCCTCTGGGCCAGGTGGCCGACTGTGGCCTGCGAATGCGGAGCCGGGTGCCTCCACCGAGACTCAGTGAGAGGGGACTGCTGGGACCAGAGCCCCCAGGAGGCAATTTTCTGGGAATTCCCTTTCCTCCTTCGGTGCCCCCACCCAGGTCGTGGCCTTGCCATTTGTCAAGTGCACTTTCGCCGCAGTTCCCGGCTGCTGAGTTCAGGAGGGGGAGGGGTCAGCGTGCGGTTATTAACCGTCCTCTCTCAAAGCACGCCTTCCCCGGGGAACCTCCCTTCCCGCTGATTCATTACCTGGTCGGAAGCAGAGCGTGACACGTTAAAGCCGTCCTGATAGCATTTGATATTCAGCACTAACGACTCCCACACCGAGGAGGGCTTCCCCCAGAGCGGGCGGGAGGCGATCTGCACATTGGATGTTCTGAGACAGTCGGCGATTTGCATTAAGCATCCAGAAACCCTCTGCTTGCAATCTGTCAGCTTCCCTGGTTTCATTTTATAGCCCTCCCAGCAGGAGGGGGAGCAGCAGCCGCCGTGGGGGCCGAGCAGAGCCTGGTCTGAGCACCGTGGTCGGGGTGGCGTGTACCTGGTCAGGGACCTGGTCAGGGAGGACGGGGACCTGGTCGGGGACCTGGTCAGGGGTGACGGGACCCTGGTTAGAGGTGGCAGGGACCTGGTCAGGCACAGATGCCAGAGGTGTCTGCCACGCGGGGATTGGCAAGCTTACCCTGCCCCCAAGACCTTTGGGTGAGGTGTGGCCACGTGGCTAGAAACCAGACGGGAGCTCATCTCCCCAGACAGCCAAGCTCGGATTCCGTGCTTCCCTGAGGACACCTGTCTGGTCCTGTGATGAGTCGCCCAAGGTGGCCGCCCTGTGATGCCCTGGTGATGAGCCCCAGGAGGTCCTCCTCGGCCTGCAGACCTGAGGAGCTGAGGCTCAGGCTGTGTGTGCACTGTCCTGCCTGCATCTGCAGTCTCCTGGGAGCTTCTTCAGACACTTGGGCACTGCTCGGGCCTAGGATCCCAGAATCTCCTGCCGGTGCTGGGCGGATGCGGGACAGACCGTCTGTGTGCAGCCGTGTCGGGGGAGGGCCCTCGGGTCCTGCGCTCTGTCCCCACACCCGGCTCCGTGTCCTCATCTATAAAAGGAGGAGCCTGGGGAGGGTCCTCAGCCAGCGGGCCAGGACCTGGGGCCAGCCAGGGCCCCAAGCCTCACCCCTGCCTCAGCCAGGCCCCCTCTGCTCTCGCCCGGCTTGCATGTCGCGTTTCCGGGAGAAGGTTTCTTTGAGCAAAGGGCTCCGCAGCTGTGATGAGGGTTACAACCCCAGCCTGGCCTTCCCTTCAGCTGCCGGGGACAAGGCGGCTGAGCTCCCCGAGGGAGCCCAAGGCCGAGGCTGCCCACCCGAGGAGAGGGGGGTGGTAAAGCCACCACCAACCGCTGTGTGTGCCCATCCATCGCGCTCTGAACAGGCGCACACAACTGCGCCCCAGATCCAGGCAGCTCGGTGAGCTGGGGCAGAAGCCATCAGCACCGCCCCCCTTCCCCTGACGACCTGCTGGGTGAGATCCAAGAGCCACATGACAGGACCGTGGCCCCCGGTGCTGAAGGAGGTGCTGGAGGCTGAGCCCTAAGGGCGCCAGAAGGGCCTCTTCAGGGTGGCACGGAGGGCAAGGGCCCCGAGCCAGCAGCGCGCAGGCACGGAAAGATCCTGGCAGATCCCAACCCGCAGTCGTGGGGTTTCCTTTGCAAAACCACTGACGTTCCACATCCAGGTGCGGACAGGGAGCGGGGACACGAGGCGCACGCCCTGGAGCTCTCCCTCTGCCCCCGCAAAGGCTGAGCATCTGCGATTGCACAGCAAGCACCCCGTGGCCATAGCATCTGCCGGCCACCACAACTGGCGTCTCGTGCTGGGTGCGACCATCATCGCCGTGAATGGCTGTGACAACAGCGGCTCTTTGCTGGGGACACACGACGTGCGGGGTGGCGGACCGATCGGGTTCCCTCCGCGTCAGCGTGCCGGGCAGATACTGTTAGATTCCCGTTGTACAGATGGGGACACTGGGCTCAGAGAGGCTTAGCGGCTTGCTCAGATTTGCACAGCAAGGAAAGACCGAAATCTGGACCCCAATCCGGGTGTGAATTTGACCGGGCTCCGCCCCTGTGTGGACTGTGTCCTTGGCCACCTGTGTCCC
>NW_006293088.1:8360358-8361101 GCF_000327345.1 Myotis davidii | reverse complement strand
TCCTCGCGGCCGCAACGCCATCGCCTCTCCCTGGCGTGACCTGGGCCCGGCTCCTCCTCCCAGGCCACCTGCACCCAGCGTCCCCCGCTCAGCAGCCGGTCCCTCCTGGAGCCCCGCTGTGGATTCACTGCCTCCAGCGCTGGGCTGTGCTGGGCCGACATGCCACCCCGGGCCTGGCCAGCTCTCGGGGGGGTGCTTGAACCGCAGTCAGTCCACACACTCAGCAGATGAGTTGGTTTATTTTCGGGTCCCGGCCCATACTGCCAGCAGGTGGGGAGACAGCCCTCGGCCCTGCGGGTGCCACTCAAGGTGGCCAGTCACCTGTGGGTACCCACTGCCCTGGCCACATGGGCCCATCGCTCCTGTCCTCTCAGCCCCTCGAGGCCGAGAAGTCAGGTGGGAAGAAAGCGCAGCCCTGGGGCAGGTCCTCCCCAGCCCGCTGCTGCGACCCCACCTGACCTCGCCTCTGGGTCCCCACGACCTGCACTCCGGGGAGGTCCTTTGTCTCCCACTCCAGGGCCCCGTGAGGAGCCACCTGGTGCCCTTGCACTTGGGAAAACCAGAGCAGATCCCTAGGCAGCCCACTGCCGGCTGCATCCGAAGGGAAGGAGGGAGGGGGAGCAGGGGAAGAGCAGGGAGCTCCCCAGGGTGGAGGTGGGGGGGGGCTGGCAGGGCAGCCTGGGCTCCCTCTGACCTCCTCCTGTGTCCCTGGAGCCAGCCTCCCCGCGGGGGGGTGGGGGGGC
>NW_006293088.1:8351730-8360195 GCF_000327345.1 Myotis davidii | reverse complement strand
CATGGGCCCAGGGGCTCTGCCAGCAGCGGCACAGCTCTCCTCGCAGGGGTCACCATGATGGCCAGTGAGGGGAGGGGTCAGCCCGGGGTCAGGCGACAGCATGTCCCCAGGCCAGACTCACCCTTGTCCTGCCCCCCAGCCGGCGGGGGGCCCACTTGAGGCAGAGACAGCAGTTCCCAAGGAGGCAGCTCCCCTGGGAGTGGGGGCAGCAGAGTTGGGGTGCCTGGGGATGGGGCTCCAGGCCTCTGTCCACCCACCGCAGTGCCCTCCAGGCCTCCAGTGCCCTTGGGCCATGTCAGCAGGGGGCCCCGGTCCCTGGGCTTCCCGGGATCAGTCCTGAGTCAATGGGCTACTCAAGCTAGAGGGCTGCCTTTCACCTCCGTCTCCGCCAAGCGGCCAGGGTCCCGCGCTCTCCATCCCAGGGTCTCTTCCTGGTAACAGTTTGCCCTTTGAAGTGTGCGTCCGCCCTGCGCGGCCCTAAGGAGACATTCCCGTTAGAGGCCACCTCGCTTCCCGCCACGTCTGCCTGCATTTAGGGATCACGGTGGCGAGGCTGCGACGGGGTCGGGGGAGGATTCACCCTTTAAAGCAAACTGACCCTTACCAGGCGGGATGGAAATGGGGTGGAGTGGGCGAGGAAAGCGGGAGAAGCGTCCTGGGGTCCCGGCGGGCGTGAGACCTGACCCGCTAGGGCTCGGACGCCGTGTGGCTCTTCCTTCTCTGCCGCTGAGCCGGGCGGGGCTCTGTCCTTGCTGCGTTTTAGAAGGAGTTTGCCCCACAAAGAGCTGAGGACAGGTCAGCCAGCTGGACAGAGGGTGGTGGCCCCGAATTCCTTGCGGCCCACAGAGCAAAGTCTGGGCCCCCTTTGGCCTTGGGGCCTGGGAGCGACCCAGAGAGCAGGCCTTGCTCTCGGGACCCCGTCCACCTCTGGCTGCCGGTCCCAGGGGGCTCCCTGCGCCTGGCGGGGAGGGGCTTCCTGCAATGCTGCCCGGCCTGCGGGCCTGGACACTTCCAGGGGGTGGAGAGGGACCAGGCCACCCCCCCGGCTGAGCCCCGCCAGCGAGAGCCTGGCCAGGGAAGGCGGCGGCTCCGAGGGTGGGCGGGTCTCCCTGAAAGATGGCCTTCTCTCGGTCCTCTCCTCCCGCCCTCCCGTGGTCAGGGCACTGCTGCCACCACTTGCAAAGCGAATGGAGGAAAGGGGGCTGGTGTGGAGGGTGGGGACCGGGACACATGAGAGCCTGGGGCCGGGGGTCAGGGGCCCCAATCCTGAGGGGCTGCTACACGCCAGTCCCAGGGGCTCAGGGGCTCCCGGGAGGGGCTTTGCCAGCTGCCAGCTGGTCAGAGACAGGTCTGCTGCAGCCCAGCTCTGACTCTCTCTTGGTGTGCGTGTGTGTGCGTGCGTGTGTGCACACACGTGTGTTTGTGTGTGTGTGGCATGCGTGTGTGCGTGCTGTGCCTCTGCCCTCTGCAGGAGCGGGCAGCAGCGTGCATCACAAGTGCAACAGTGCCAAACACCGCATCATCTCGCCGAAGGTGGAGCCGCGGACGGGCGGCTACGGGGGCCACGCGGAGGTCCAGCACAATGACGTGTCCGAGGGCAAGCAGGAGCACAGCCACGGCAAGGGCTCGAGCCGCGAGAAGAGGAACGGCAAGGTGGCCAAGCCCGTGCTGCTGCACCAGAGCAGCACCGAGGTCTCGTCCACCAACCAGGTGGAGGTGCCCGACACCACCCAGAGCTCCCCCGTGTCCATCAGCAGCGGCCTCAACAGCGACCCCGACATGGCGGACAGCCCCGTGGTCACCGGCGTGTCTAGCATGGCGGTGGCCTCCGTGATGGGGAGCCTGTCCCAGAGCGCCACGGTCTTCATGTCCGAGGTCACCAACGAGGCCGTGTACACCATGTCCCCCACCGCCGGCCCCAACCACCACCTCCTCTCGCCCGACGCCTCGCAGGGCCTGGTCCTGGCCATGAGCTCCGACGGCCACAAGTTCGCCTTCCCCACCCCGGGCGGCTCGGACAGCCTGTCCATGCTGCCCTCCAACGTCTCCGAAGAGCTGGTCCTCTCCACCACCCTGGACGGCGGCCGGAAGATTCCAGAAACCACCATGAACTTTGACCCCGACTGTTTCCTCAACAACCCAAAGCAGGGCCAGACATACGGGGGCGGGGGCCTGAAGGCCGAGATGGTCAGCGCCGGCGTCCGGCACTCGCCTCCCGTGGAGAGGGCCTTCAGCTTCACCACCGTCCTCGCCAAGGAGATCAAGACGGAGGACACCTCCTTCGAGCAGCAGATGGCCAAAGAAGCGTACTCCTCGTCGGCCGCGGCGGCCGGCTCCCTCAGCCTGAGCGCGGGCCCCGGCCTGCTGCCGTCGGGCGGCGGCCTGAGCCCCAGCACCACCCTGGAGCAGATGGACTTCAGCGCCATCGACTCCAACAAGGACTACGCGTCCAGCTTCAGCCAGACGGGCCACAGCCCCCACATCCACCAGACCCCCTCCCCCAGCTTCTTCCTGCAGGACGCCAGCAAGCCCCTCCCCCTGGAGCAGAGCTCCCACAGCAGCCTGAGCGACTCCGGGGGCACCTTCGTGATGCCCACGGTGAAAACGGAGGCCTCCTCGCAGACCAGCTCCTGCAGCGGCCACGTGGAGACACGGATAGAGTCCACCTCCTCCCTCCACCTCATGCAGTTTCAGGCCAATTTCCAGGCCATGGGTGCGGAAGGGGAGGTCACCATGGAGGCCTCGCAGGTGGCCGAAGGGGGCGAGGGCCTGATCAAGTCCGGGGAGCTGCAGGCCTGCGGCTCCGAGCACTACCTGCAACCCGAGACCCCCGGGGTGATCCGCAGCACGGGCGGCGTCCCCCTCCTCCCGGGGAACGTGGTGCAGGGACTGTACCCCGTGGCCCAGCCCGGCCTCGGCCACGCCTCCAACATGGAGCTCAGCCTGGACCACTTTGACATCTCCTTCAGCAACCAGTTCTCCGACCTGATCAACGACTTCATCTCCGTGGAGGGGGGCAGCGGCACCATCTACGGGCACCAGCTGGTGTCGGGGGACGGCGCGGCGCTCTCGCAGTCGGAGGACGGGGCCCGCGCCCCCTTCGCCCAGGCCGAGATGTGCATCCCCTGCTGCAGCCCCCAGCAGGGCAGCCTGCAGCTTAGCGGCGCCGAGGGCGGGGCCGGCACCATGGCCTACATGCACGTCGCCGAGGTGGTCTCGGCCGCCTCGGCCCCGGGCACCCTGGGGATGCTGCAGCAGAGCGGACGGGTGTTCATGGTGACCGACTACTCGCCGGAGTGGTCCTACCCGGAGGTAAGTGGCAGCTGCCATCTCCTCCCTGTCACCCCTCATCGCGCCTGCTCACCCCCAGCAGGGAGCTGAGGGAGCTCATTTGCATGTGGCTTTCCAGACCACGAAGGCCCAGCTGGCCGTCCCAGGTCACCTGAAATACCTCCCCTCCCCGGCCCGGTGCTCAGCCTCCATCACAGCCAGTAGCTTTAGGCCAGGGGTCTCCGCGGGGGCCGGGGGGCCCTCCGGCCAGAGCAGTCCTCTGTCACCTGGCTCACGTGTTAAGATTCCACCTACATTCTGCTTTGTTTTGGGGGAGGGGGCAGGGGAGGCTCCTAGAGCTGGAAAAGACCATTTGAAAGTCAGCATCATAGATCAGCCACGTCCGCTGCTCATTCACTGCTAAACAAAAGGATACAAAGCAAAAACCAGTTCCCAACAAATGAAGAGGGAGGGCACAGCTTCTGAATAGGCTGCTGTAAGACTTGCTCAGTTAAATCGGACCTTGACCCAATCAAAGTCCCCCGAGCCCAGAGCTGCAGGAAACCTTTGGGCCACAGTAGCATGTGCTTCAGGAAGCGACCTTGGCCTTCTCTCCAGCTAGAATGACGCAGGAAGGGAGATGCCCAGCCTTCAGCTCGCTGCACCCCGGGGCGCGCTCCTCCCAGCCCACCGGCCGGGTGCTCGGGGCCCAGATGGGCCCTTTCTCCCAGTTGGGGGCTGTTCGCGGTTCCCCTGATGCCACTGCCACTGCCATGTTCCCTCAATGTCAGGGCGGGGATGGGGCTGCTGCCCGGACAAGGGAGGGATGCTCTCAAAGACCCTGAACCTCCTGGGCTCCCTGAGGCCACAGACCCCCTCCGGTAGGACAGTGCCCAGGCACCTTCCAGATCCAGGCGCTGGCAGGGGGTCCTGGGACAATGCCCACCCAGTTCGGGACTGGGTGCTGGTGTGCCCTGAGAGGCAATGCACCCCTCAGAGCTGGCACCCGCTGCCGAGTCTCCCGCAGGCTCTGGTGAGGGCACGGTGGTGCGGGGCACGTCCCGGGGGCACGCCTGGGAGGGAAGCCTGGCTCTGCCAGACATGGCCTCTCTGTGACTCAGTTTCCTCACCTGTAAGATGGGGATGTAACGGCACCTGCCTCGGGCGTGCTGCCAGGAGTGCTCGGTGGTCTTTGGCCCGTAGTCTGTCCTCAGTGGATAATGGCCATTATTCCCGGCCACAGTGCTCTCTCCACACCCTCCTGCCTTGGCCGTGAAAAGAGGCTGCTCATTGGTTGACTGCCTACGACCGTGGCGGGGTCACCTGGACGTGGGCCTCCGTGTCACAGACTTGGCCAGGAGGCTCACACTGCTTACCCCCTTCCTTGATGGCAAAGCTGAGATAAAACCTGTGTGCCAGTGCCCCCAGCTCCCAGGGGCCATGTCAGCCACTGGCGGCCCCGCCTCCAGACAGGAGCCTGGAAGTACAGTCGGCGTCGGGTCAGAGCAGCTCCCGCCCGTGCGCTGCGTGTGCGGGGCGTTAACGTCCTCAGGCGTCCAGGCGGCCGCCCTGTGTGGTGAGGGGTCTGGATTCCAGGCCTGGCCCACGCTTCCCACAGTGACGGGGGCGGGAGCGGCCTTCCCGTCTCCACCTTGGTGTGGGGTGTGAGGACTCAGTAAGGTGCTCAGGCAGCACCTGTGTCTCCTGTCCACCTCCCACACTGCCCCCCTCAAGGCTCTAGAAGGTTCCAGCCGGTTTCCCTTGCTGTGGCTTGGGGTGCCTCCCCTAGTGGCACCAATCTCAGTGGCACCGTCCCAGCACCCGCCACGCTCCCCAGGACACTGAGGCTCCCTGGAGCCTGAGTCCTGCAGGAGCTGAAGGGCGGGAGGGGGAGCCCTCTTCCCAGGAGCCACAGCCTGGGCGTGCAGGTCCTGGGCGTGCAGGTCCTGGGCGTGCAGGTCGTGGGCGTGCAGGTCCTGGGCGTCCAGGCCCGCACTCAGGCCTCCTTGGCCCGCGGGCCTTGGCCAGGGGCCTTAGGGAGGGCCCTCAGCAGGCCTGGCCTCCTCTCCGTTCTGCCCCCGAGTCCCAGCCTGCGGCTCCATGCAGTTCAGCCGCTGGCCACCAGAGGGAAGCACGGGAACAGGAACCTCGCGGAGGGAGCCTCTGCCCTAGTTTCCCAGCAGCCCCGGGTGATCACAGCTGCTGGGAACAAAAGCAGCTCAGATCCAATGTGATTTGGAAAATGCACGGAAACCACCCGATGTGGCTGAGTGGAGAGACCTCTGCGGAGGCCCCAGGGGCGCCACCCTCCCACGGTCCCCAGTGGGCAGCAGAGGGGCCCCCCTCCTGGGTCACCCCCTTCTCTACTGACCTCCCCTTTCCTCCCCTCCCTCAAACCCCCTGGCCTGCATGCTCGCCCCTCCCCTGCTCCACCGGCCAGAGGCCTGCTTGCTGACAGGCAGGACCCTGGTTCTAGCCAGGCTCTGCCAGGCTCCAGAGGGCTCTGTGCTGGGACATCCCAGTCTGTACATATGGGGTCAGGCGCACCCACTTTGCAGGAACACCAAGGCTGGGGCCACCTCGCTGTCTCTTCTCAGAGGGTCCCCACTCCCACAGGCAGCTCCCATTTCTGTGTTCTGTTCTCTTAACCTCCAGCTGCAGGCGGCCACACGCACACGCATGCATGCATATACTCATGCACACATGCATACACATGCACACACATGCATATACACACACGCACACATGCATATACACACACACACATGCAAACACACAGGAGGTGCCCCTGGGCCCCAGAATCTGCCCCAGGTGCATCAGAAATCTGGGTCCTTTGTCTCAGGACTCCTAGGACAGGGCGACCTCGGTGGCATTTGCTGCTCCCTCCCCTCCCCCAAGCCCTCTATGCCACCTCCCTTCACCCACTCCTGCGGCACCAGGCGGGGGAGGACACAATTAGGGCCTTCAGGTGCCTGCGTCACCGCAGCTCAGCGCAGCAGGGCAAGGGTTGCCATGGAAACCATCCCTTGAAAGGAAGGATTCTGAGCCCCTCCTGTGCGGTTGCCATGGAGAAGGCCCTGGTTCGCGGTTGCCATGGAGAAAGCCCTGGTTCCGCAGTGATTCCTGCAGCCTGCTGTCCCCCGCAGCGGCCCTGGCTTCCCGCCAGCAGCTGTGGGTGCTGTTATTTTCCTCTTCCTTCTTCCGCACATGGTCACCGCAGCCTTCTGAAGCCACTGCGCTTTCCCTTCCCAGGAAGCAGCAGGACGGCCCCCTGAGCTGGCCGCGTGCTGCAGGCATCCCAGAGTCGGCTCTGCCTGGGGCAGGGGGCACCCGCCCAGCCAGCACCCACTCCCAGCCCTGCCCCTCCCAGAGCCCCAACTCTCCCGGTGGAACCCTAGATCTGAGCCAAGAGAAGCAAGGCCAGGGGCCCTGGAGATCAGATCCCACCAGAGAGGCGGGGCCCTGGCCTGAGAACACTGCCACCCGGCCTCCTGCTCTGGGCTCCTGTCTCTCTCCACTGCCCTCCACACTGTGGTTGCCTCGCGGTAAAGTGACATCTCCAAAGCCAGACCTGCCCCTCCTCGGCGATCCCCACCAGACCTGGGGTCCTGGTCCCTTTGCATTACCCACCAGGCATCAGTCTCTGCAGGACACTGAGGCCTCAGGCCTCCTCAAACCCGAGCCTCCCGCAGTCTGCCCACAGCCCGGACAGACCCGGCCCCCGCCCTGTCCTCCCCTTTCTCCCAGGGGTCCACCAGGCCAGTTCCCAGGGGCTGCCGGGGCCGAAAAGATTAGAAAACTCTGCTCCTGCCTGGAACCGAAATGAAGCAGGAGGGGTCAGGGGTCAGCCCTGCGCCCGTGCTGGATGCCAGCTGAGGGAGCGAGGGGCCCCGGGGCCCCAAGGGACCAGGGCTCCCCCACAGAGGGTGTGTCCCTCGACCCTCGGCAGCTGACGCTGTCCCCGCTGTCTGTCCCCTCCAGGGAGGAGTGAAGGTTCTCATCACAGGCCCGTGGCAGGAAGCCAGCAATAACTACAGCTGCCTGTTCGACCAGATCTCAGTGCCTGCGTCCCTCATCCAGCCCGGCGTGCTGCGCTGCTACTGCCCAGGTGAGATGCGGGGCCTGGACGCGGGGCACCCTGAGCGAGCTGAGGCGTCGCTCTGGGCCTCACCCCCCCTCAGCTGTGAACAAGTGGGCCCCGATGGGCTGTTATAACGGCCCCTGTTCTGCTCATGGGCCCCATATGGGGCAGGGACAGGCGGGGACTGGCCACTGCGGAAGCTCTAACCTCCCAGCCCTGACGGGTTGCGGGAGCTGGTGGGAGTGGGGCAGGTGGGGGCCCCACAGGAGCTGCGTAAGGTCAGGGGCCGCCTCTGCAGCACGCGGGCCTCTCTCCTCCTACGCGCTCACGGCCCGAGCCAACCAGGTGCCGTATGAATAAGAGAGTCCAGGCCATGGGCGCACAGGGCCAGTGCCCCTGGGGCGCAGGGAGGTCAGAGGCCTGGTGGGCGATGGGGGAGGGGTGTCAAACTCAGACTAATCCACACAAGCTCCTTGGAAGTTTGCCGAAGGCCTCCACCCACCCAGTGCCCCGAGAAGGTGCCTGCACAGAATTTGCTCCCAGGTTCAGAGGTGGGAGCCCCAAGGGCTGCCCCTCGGGGTTCATCATCCTCTGCTTAGCTGGTGACCTGTCTGACAACTCATCCTCCCCAGGGGCCTGTCAGCCCCACACGGGCAGAGTCTGTCTTTCTTGGTCACTGAGTCCCCCGCGGCTGGAAAGCGGCCCCAGCGCGGCACGGTGAAGCGAGGAGCGTGGTTTGTGCAGGAACCTGTGTCTAGAGCCCAGGCTTTCCCCGGGCTGGTGCTGGGACCACCCTGCCTGGCCCCTCCCATACCAGTCGCCCCAGGGATGACCTGTCCCACTTCCCAGGCAGTGAACGGAGACACAGGGAGGTAGGTGGCAGGGACGGAGGTCCACCCTGTGCCATCTGAAGCCCGGGCTACAAAGGAGAGAGCGCTCTCTGCAGAGGCGGCAGGTGGGGAAGAGAGGCGGGGGTGGGGTCGGCCGGTACCAGTTTCCACCAGGGGTGCTCCCAACAGAGCCTGGCCCTCCCCCCACCCCCCTCCCAGCTGTCTGCCTCCCCAGCCTTCCCAACCCCCCTGCCCAGGCTCCGAGCTCAGGGCAGAGTCTCCTC
>NW_006293088.1:8345402-8351700 GCF_000327345.1 Myotis davidii | reverse complement strand
CTCCCCGCCCTGCCGCCTGGCTGCCTCCCCAGGACCCACTCAGCCCCCTTGGCTCCCCGCAGCCCTGCCCGGCCTGGGTTGGCCTTCACAGCGGGGCCTGAGCCGAGTGTCCCAGCCCCTCGGGAGGAGGGTGCAGGGGGCCCGGGGAGAGGGTGGTGTGTTGTTAAACTGCCCACTTATCACCTGCTGCCGGGACAGGACTGGCCTGGCCTATAAATAGCCCCACTTCCTATACCTGGCCCTGCCTGGCGGGACCCGGGCCTGCCCGTCCTGAGTTATCTGACCCTCAAAGAAAAACAACTGGCCTCTGCGTGCCCTCTGGACAGTGCCCTAGGCCCGGACGGGCAGATCCTGGGGCTGGGCTGGGTCGGTCACACTGCAGCGCAGCCCCGACCAGCCGGTCCGTCCGTGTGACCAGCCGGTGGTTGATCTCTCTCAGCCTCCGTTTACGCATCTTTCAAACCCGCTGGGCGGGTGAGAGTGCCGGTGCGGGCGGCCCGAGGCACCTGGCCACGCTCAGTGCCCGCGCGTCCGCCACGGGGTGGCTGGAGAGAGGACCGGACCCAGCGGGCAGTCCACCTGGCCCCCGAGCACGTCTGAGTCCCCGAGCCGGCCGGCAGGCTCTGCCGGCCACCGCCACCCGGACTTCTAACAGCCTACAGCTCGGACCAACGGACACTGAGCGACGAGAGCCACAGCCTCAGAGGCCGACAGAGCGGGCCCTGCGGCTGGAGCCCAGCATAGACGGGGGCCCCTGGGACACCTCGCTTTGAGGCCCGCACTGAAGCATGCCAGCCTGTCAGACAGCTCTGCCTGCACTCATTCAGTCCTTCATTCATTTCTCCATTCATCAAATACTTTGCCAGGTACCGGGTCGGTGCCTGAAACGGAGCAAAGCGTAGAGCCAGACGTGAACCCTGACCCTGACCCTGACCCTGACCGTGGGGGACGGTGCTGGCTGCCTCAGGGGTCAGCACTGGGGGAGCTGAGCTTGAAGAAGGAACATGTGAAGCCAGAACCCAAGCAGCCTGACTGAAAGCAGGGCTCCGAGACCCCTGTGCACACGCCGGCGCCCGAGGGGCTGAGGGTGCCATGGGAAGAGGGCACCAGGAGGGGGCACCACCCACAGCCGGGCACACCCGCCCCAGCCAAATGGGGGCGGGGAGTCCACCCTGACCGAGGACACTGGACCCCGCCGCCGGGCTCAGCAGACACACGGCGTGGGCTCTGTCTCCCTCACGATTCCAGGCCCAAGGCCGGGAGGGCGACAGGCAAGCCAGGCCCCAGCGCAGCCACAGCAGCGGTGCGGGGACAGGGACTGGGAAGGGCGGCCGGGCTCGGGAGGACAGAGGAGCCGCCTGCAGGTCACCAAAAGGCGGAAGATGCCCTGGGGGCTACGTCCGAGCTGGAGCTGAAATTCAAGCCCGGTGCGTGGCTCTGTGGTGGAGCGGCAACCTACGAACCTACAGGTCACAGTTCGATTCCTGGCCAGGGCACGTGACCGGGTTGTGGGCTCCATCTTCAGAAGGGGGCGTGCAGGAGGCAGCCGATCGATGATTCTCTCTCATCCATGTTTCTATCTCTCTCTCCCTCTCCCTTCCTCGCGCTCTAAAATAATCATTAAAAAACATTTAAAAAAAAAAAAAAAGATGACATTCATAAGGGGGTGAGCAAGTGCCCTGCGATTTGAAGCGATGCGCTCAGCAGTTACTGAGTGGCCGCCCCAGGCCAGGCACGGACCTTGGCCTTGGGCTTTAGAGGAAATGGAGACAGACCCAGTCCCAGCTCTCACAGAATTGCTGCTTCCTGCAGGAGATAGAGAACAAGGGAACACAGAAATGACCAAGAGGCTGGAGGAAATCATATCGGGGCCCTAAAAACGAGGTGACCGGGTGAAGCACCTCGGGAAGAGGGCAGTTCCTTCGGAAAGACCGACAAGGGCCGGCACCTGAGTGATGAAATGGAGCCAGTCATGGGAGGGATGGGGGAAGCACTCAGGCAGAGGGCAAAGGACATGCAAAGGCCCTGAGGCAGGAAGAGGCTTGGCAAGTGGGGGGAGCTGAACACAGAAGGTTGGAGGAGAAACTGTGTCCATCCTTCTAAGTCCTGGGGAGGAATCTGGTTTGGTCTTACTTGCAGCAGGAAGCCATTAGTTTTAGGTGGGCAGTGACGTGATGTAAATTCTGTCTTAAAACGCTGATTCTGAGCGTGTGGGAGAGTGGGTCCCAGGGAGGAAGAGCAGAAGCAGGGAAACCACAGGAGACGGCAGAGGGTGATCTTTCCTGACTCAGGGAGGAGGGCTCCCACTGGTTTAATGGAGCATCGGCTGTGGCCCCGACACCTTCCCAGCAGGCACAGGGCTCAGGTGTGCTGAGGGCCCCAGCAGAGGCCAGTGCAGGAGCCTGAGTGGGAAGTGATGCCGCGTGGACAGTGTGGTGGCCGTGGGACGACAGAAGGGCATGGACCCAGGACCCACGGATGGCCTGGCTCAAGGGAGGGAAAGGGAGTCCAGGAAGCATCCCGCGGGATGGGCCTGCGAGAGTGAGCGGCTGGATGGGACCCAGGAGGCCGTGCCGGGTCCTCGCCATTCATCTCCCTGGAGAAGGGAGGCCGCCTTTGAATCCGCCACCTTCCCGCGCACGGCAGGGTGTGCGGGGCCTGGAGACTGTGCAGGGCCAGGAGACAGAGGAAGAGCAGCAGCTGAGGAGGACCCTCCAGCCGGGGTGTCTAGGACAGAGGACACTTGAGCCCCCCGGGGGCCAGCCGAGGGGCAGGAGGCTCCCCCCAGGAGCAGAGCTGAGCGAGCTCAGATGGTGTGCACTGACCATCCTTTCTTCCTGTGGGCAAGTCAGGCTCACCCCCAGGGCAGGCGGGTGACCACAGCACGGAGCCAGCTGGCCCAGCCTGTAGCCTGGAGCTGAGGGACCCCATCAAGGTGCAAAGCCCAGGGGACCCTACTGGTCATCCCTGGCAGCGACTTCCTGAAGGCCTGCTCCGGGGACGATGGCATCACGCGGCCCCTGGCTGCTCAGAGGCCGCAGGTCAGACAGCCAGTGTCCCCACGGGAAGTGAGGCCGGGGAGCCACCGTGGAGGGAAGCGGAGCTCTGTTCTGCCCTGGGGAGCAGCTGGCTTGGACGGCCGCCCCCAGTCTGAGCTCCTGAGACCAGCAGGCCAAACAGTAACACGATCCCCGTGTGCGTCCTCCTGGGAATCTGTCCCGGGAGGCCCCGGGCACTGGCATCGGCGGTTCCAGAAAAGCAGGGCAGAGAGCACAGAACCCGATGCTTTCGGGGGCGAGGCCACCCACCTGCACAGCCACCACGGCCTCCAGGCCACAGCCCCCCAAGATCTCAACAGGGACCCAGAGCCACAACTTCACCCCCAGAACAAAGCGGGTCTCCGCCGGGGCCGGGCTCGCCTCTCGCTGATAGAACAGCCCATTCATTCACTCAAACAGCCGTCTTCGCCCCCCTCGGCGGGGCCAACGCAGCCCAGGAGGCCTCCCAGAGCTTGCTGGCCAGGCACTGGAGGGGGCACACGCTTCATGCCAGCACCCCAGGGCCCAGGGCACCGCCGGAGCTCTTGCTCATCAGGGAGGCGGAAGAACTTCTAAAAATACATGCGAGGCCGTGTAAGTGAGTCAGGACGAGCCAGCAGGGGAAGGTGAAACAGAGGAATGAGCACAAAGGACACCGAGCCCTGCCCGGGGATGGGACAGGGGAGAGGTCAGCCGCAGGGGCACTCACTCACTCACTCACTCATTCACTCACTCACTCATTCACTCATTCACTCACTCATTCATTCATTCATTCACTCATTCACTCACTCATTCACTCACTCATTCACTCACTCATTCACTCACTCACTCACACACACATGGAGCCGAAACAATGACACACGGGAGTGGAGTGATCCGGGCACCTGGCTGAGCCGGGATCCAGGGAAGGCTCCTGGAAGCAGCAGCACAGCCTTGGGACCTCAGGGAGGAGCAGGACCGGCTGGGATTCCCTGGGAAAGGATCCTAGAGAGGAAGATGCAGGGTGCCCATCCCCATCCTGACCGCTCTTTGTTTTCTTTCAGCCCATGACACTGGTCTCGTGACCCTACAAGTTGCCTTCAACAACCAGATCATCTCCAACTCCGTGGTGTTTGAGTACAAAGCGCGGGCCCTGCCCACACTCCCCTCCTCACAGCATGACTGGCTGTCACTAGACGGTAAGAGCAGTGCGCGCGGTCACTGTGCCAGGCGCCGTGGGAGAGGGACACGGAGGGACCAGGTGTGGGAAAGGAGGACGTGTCCGGGTGTCCACGGTCCTGACCAGAGTAGGTGTCCACTCCAGGAGGCCGGACTGGGTCTCTGCCCTCAGTGGGTGTCTCCCGGGGAGAGAAGAGCATGTGAGCTTGGCCTGCAGCTGTCACTCCTGGCAGCGGATCCGAGTGGCCAGTGGCCGGACAAGCCCCCTGGTCGCTGCGAGGCCAGACCCCGAGCAGCAGGGTCCTAGCACCCTCTGCTGCCCCCAGGGCTGTTCCTTGAAGCGCCTGGAGGCCACCATCCAGCCCCCAGCGCTCAGAGACAGAAGCGTGTGGGAGGCTGGGCGAGGCGTGGGGCTGGGCCGCTCTCAGGTTCCGAGCCTGGCCCTCGAGAGAGGCTGTGTGTGAATGCTCCTGCCTCTTAATGGTGAGGAGCCAAACCTCCTCAGGGATGCCCGGAACGCCCGCCCCCCGTGTCCAGGCCGGTTTTACTTTCCCTCTGCCCTGGAGAACCTCTGTAATACCCCAGGATTATGACTGTGGCTGAGGGGGTGGGCCAGGGAGCACCCATGGCTCCACAGGGGCGGCAGGACTTGCTGGCCAAGGACAGGCCCCGAGAGCTGCTGGCCGTGTCCTTGGGGCTGGTGACTGTTAGCTGCGCCCCCTGGGGCACCAGGGCCTCCGCACACAGAAGCTGCCAAAGATGGGCGGGGCCGCGAGCTCAGAGGGTGCCTGCCCTTCCGGGCATGGACGTGCGGAGAAGCCCGGGGTTGGCCTGGGTGCTGGGCGATAGTCTCTGCACCCGGACTGAGGGGAAGGGGAGAGATGGCTGCACGCGACCTCAGTTCCAGGACAGCCCGCAGAGCGCCAGCCTGTGGGGTACGGAGCTGGAGCCCTCACCAGCCGAGACGCTGGGTCCTGGCTAAGCTGACCGGGCCCGCTGCAGGGTCAGTTTCTGAGCACCCGCCTCTCCAAGGCCCTTCGCCTTCTCTCCCCAGACTCCCCTTGCTGCCGACTGCCTGCCGGCGGGTGTCTGGGCTTGACACACGTCTGGCCAGCTTTCCTGAGCCCCCCAGGGTGCCAACCTCAGCACCGGCCCAGTCCCGGCCCAGCAGTGACAGGGTGCCTGGCAGCCGCCCTGGCCACTGAACCTTCTGAACTGTCCCGGGAGGTGGCTTTGGGTCAGCGGGCATCTGCACCCTGGCAGTGGCTGCCTGGGAGCACCAGGCCGGCCTTGGCAGCGACCCTGGCTAAGGCTGAGCCAGCCCGAGCTGCGAGGATGGCCTGCGGGGTGTAACAGAGAAGGGCAGGCTGACCAGGGGCTCTGGCTCAGGAAATCCGGTTTCAGTTTTGCAGGACAAATAGGAAGCGAGCAGGGAACTCCACCGAGCCCTGAGTGAGCAGGTCCCTCGCCAGGTGGCCTGGAGGATGCTGGGACCAGTGTAGGCAGGACCCGCCTTGGAGATGGAGTCCTTTAGAGCCAGATCTCAGCCAGGTGGTGCCTGGGAGCGCAGGGAACACCAGCAGCCCGGGGAGCCCAGGAGCCAGCTGCACCAGGCGGTTGCCCGCAGGGGGAGAGGGGTGCTCTGATGGAGGCCTCTGGGAAGGAAGCCACCCTAACTGCTTCACAACAACACACCCAGATCCTCGGTCATACCAGCCCACCCCCGGGCGATGGGCCTGCTGCCAACTGGCCGCTGGCTCTCCAGCAGCCCCCTCCCTGGGCCCCAGAGCTCTGGCCTCCAGTTGCCATCAGCATCCCCCAGCCCTGGCAGAATCCACAGGCCAGATGGCAGGTTTGGGGAGGGGACGTGCAGGGGGCGGAGCAGATCATCCCTGAAGGCCCCGGCGTCCCTTTCCCTGGGTCTTGGCCAGGTGTCCTTTCTAGTAACGGGAGGGGAAGGGTGGCCAGGACAGAGGCGCCTGAGACCCACCCTGCGTGGGAGAGCAGTGACATCCCTCTCTCCTTTTGTTCCCTGAGCGAGTGAACACAGTGACTGACCCACCCAAGGATCATTTTCCCAGCCCTTCCCCAGTCTGATAAAT
>NW_006293088.1:8345141-8345354 GCF_000327345.1 Myotis davidii | reverse complement strand
TAGGCAAAGTCTTCCCGAGAGCTGGGAGGTGCTGATGGGAAGGGGGGTGGGGGGGGCGAGGGACTGCAGCGCCCAGCAAACTGGGACTCGCAGCCCGGAGCTCGGGAGCGCGCAGGGACACGCGTGCGCACACACGTGCATGGACACGCGCACATACATGCACATGCACACACACATGTATGCCTCTATCCCGCCCCCCACAGCTGCAGTGCA
>NW_006293088.1:8339124-8345087 GCF_000327345.1 Myotis davidii | reverse complement strand
AGGGCCGGCGGAGGGAGGGCCGGCGGAGGGAGGGCCGGCCTCCTAGCCTGGGGACAGGCAGTGACCGTCCAGCCGCGCGCTCTCGCCGGCTCAGCCCTTCTTTCCCTCCATCTGCAGCCCCGCTCTCAATCCTAGGGATGCTCCCGTTTGGGGAAGAAAATGTCTGCCTTCATTTGATTTCTTTAAGTGGCTTTGTTTGCAGACTAAAGCCTGGGGGAGGGGCAGTGCGCAGAGAATCCCCCAATGGCAGCAGCCACGGTGCACCCTTTGACCCTGGACACAGCCTTTGTCTGAGCAGCCAGCCTGGTCGGGGGCGATCATCCCCCTGGAGGGGCTTAGGCGCAGGGATCCCATGTCCCCCAAGTCTCAGCTGGGTGCAGCCAACCAGGCACCCGGAGGAGACAGAGCAAAGAAATGGGGGAGGGGGGAAGAGGGGGGCGCCAGCGCTGGGGCCATCTAGCTGGTTCCAGGCCAACCTTGGGGGGCTCCGCCCTCTGGGTCACAGGAGCTGCAGCGTGTCCCCAGACCCAGAGGACTTCTCCTGCTTCTCCCACCCCCAGTGTGAGCTCTAGGGTCCCCGGGCCCTGCCTCGCACACGCTGGTGCACACCTGTGGGCCACAGCATTGCGTGTGGTGAATGCTTGCGGGAATGAATGGGTGCGTCCCCGGCGGCACAGAAACAGAACTTAATCCAGCCCAGTGGTCAGGAAGGGTTCTGGAGGCGGTGGCCCTCACTGAGACCTCGGCCCTGAGCAGGCATCAGCCAAGCTACAGGGGACAGGAAGGAGCACCCAGGAAGCAGGGAGGGGGAGCAAGACACCCAGCACTCCAGGAGCTAGTTTTCACCGTCTCTTCCCCCAGCGGTCCGGATGGGGAACAGACTTTCCCAGGCCCTTTGCACCAGGACCCAGCATGCGTTTGGTGACGTAATGGGGGCCTCTCCCAGGACAGAGGCAGCCAGGCAGCAGGTGTAACCGGGAGGCGGTTTGGGGAGGGACTCTGGGAAATGTCACTTGTCTGCTCTGGGTCCTGCAGATACAAACGGCCAGGGCAGTGCTGAGCGCAGAGAAGATGTGCTGTCTGTTTAGAGCAGTGATGGCGAACCTTTTGAGCTCGGTGTGTCAGCATTTTGAAAAACTTGAACTTAACTCTGGTGCCGTGTCACATATAGAAATTTTTTGATATTTGCAACCATAGTAAAACAAAGATTTATATTTTTGGTATTTATTTTATATATTTAAATGCCATTTCACAAAGAAAAATCAACCAAAAAAAATGAGTTCGCGTTTTATAGGTTCGCCATCACTGGTTTAGACGGTCCTGCCTGAGTTTGCAAAGAGAATAAACCAGGCGACCCACACTGGGCTCTGGAGCGGAGGGGTGGGGCAGGCCCACAGCTGGCTGAGGGCAGCTTTAGGTGACCCCTGTTCCTGGAAGAGAGGTGAGTGGAACCTCTGGTGCCCTGTGCCTGCTCTCACAGCCACTGAGTCCCTCCAGGGCTGGCCCAGCCCCTACCCCGCGGACCCCCATCTCAGAGCCCCACTAAGCCGCTTACACATAGACTCTTTCCAATTGCTTGTGGGCATCTGAGCCTCCTGCCCGGCGAGAGGCCTGGAGTGAGGTGTGGAGGCAGCTTTTTGGGGTTCAGCCAGTGGCCCCCTGGGCAGGCCTCCTGCTGACCCTGGATCCAGGAGGGGCCTTGTCATCCCAGGCAGAGGGGAGATCAGGGACAGGAGCTCACACTTCACCCAGGTGCCTGCCAAGGCCTCAGGGTAGAGCAGCTGCCCAGGCAGTGCCCCTCCAGCTGGGACCAGAGGAGCTTATCTGGTCAGCTGACCTCAGGGGCAGCCTGGCTCCGGGTTAGATGTCCCGGAAGACCGGGCCTTGCTCTCATCTGAGGAGGTGAAGAGGAGGAAAAGCACCCTAGCTGGTGTTGCTCAGTGGATAGAGTGTCAGCCTGCAGACCGAAGGGTTCTGGGTTCGATTCTGGTCAAGGGCACGTACCTCGGTTGTAGGCTCCTCCCTGGCCTGAGCCTTGGTCCGGGCACATGCAGGAGGTAACCAATAGATGTGTTTCTCTCACATCGATATTTCTCTCTCTTTTTCCATCTCTCTTCCAATCCCTCTAAAAACCAATGGAAAAATATCCTTGGGTGATATTTAGAGAGAGAGAGAGAGAGAGAGAGAGAAGGAAAAGCAAGATTTGGCCTCCCAGCTTGGCCCTCTGGTCAAGCAGATGGAAGACATGCGGCTAGGGTGGTTCCCAGCTCCGCCTCCCTCACCACAAGCTGCCTGTCCCTGGCACGTGGTCCTGCCCGCCTCGCCCCGAAGGCTGGTGTCTAATAGCAGCTCCCCCACCAGGCGCAGAGACCACACGCTGACCCAGAGACCAGGGTGCGGCCCAGTGGCATCAGGAGAGGATGGTCCCCCTCCCTTGCTGACATTCAGGGCGTTCCGCTGGGGTGCCCGCGCCTCTCCTCCTGGCCTGGCTCCCTCCCTCCGCGACCTGCCAACCCCTTCCCATCACCCTCTCGGCCCATAGTGTCCTCAGCCGTCCACAGGGGAGAACGCGCAGGACCCGAACACATGCCGGGGCGTCACGTTGACCAGATGATGTGGGGGAGGGACGGAGATTCCGTCATTTGGTTGTCAATCATGTAAATGCCACCGTTTCGCCGAAGCAAAGGCAGCTTGTGTCACGGAGCAGAAGACAGAATTCACCGGCGTTTGTAAGAGAAGGCGCCGGCATCCTTGAATGGTCTTGGCTTTGAAGAGCCGCCTTGACCTGGACCCTCAGTCAGAGCCGAGGACCCACCCTCTCTTGCATCTGGGAGCACTTTGGAGGCGACGTGGGAGAAGCAGCGACATAGGGGGCGTCCCCGTCAGTTAGAAGGGGGCGGTCGCCTGTCCTGGGCCTGGGGCACGCGGAGGCGGTGAGCTCCTGGGTCTCTGTGTGTTTCCCGGCCCCGCGGTGACCCAGGAGGCAGGATGGCGGGGGAGAAGCTGGTTTGACCAGCCTCACACTTGGGCCTGGGAGCCCAAGGGCAGGCCTCGCCGCCCTCTGAGCCGCAGCCGCCCAGCCGGGCACTGAGCCAGCGCAGGCTTCCTCCTCGGATCCCCTGCTCCGTGGGGCCCGTGTCACCGCGGGCTGGGATGGTCTGTCCTGAGCCACAGACCAGGAAGCCCCGGGGGAGCACCTCACCCTGCAGCTGGGGCCACGCCACGTGGCTCTGTCTGGAGCTGCTCTGGGTGGCCGGGAGGGGTCACCTTGGGGTGGCCTCGTCGCCTCCCTGCAGCAGTGACAAATGGCGCTCTGACAGGAGAGGCGCGAGGAGCAGATGCCGAGGTGGCCTCATCCTGGCTGTGGGGCAGGACGCCGGGTAAACGCCAGGGGGGTGGCCCCGAGTGCGCAGACCTGGCTGCCTTGGGGGACGGCCCGGCCACCTGGGGGTCAGGCAGCTCACCTGGAGGTGTGACGCAGGACCCGCTGTGGTCGCTAGCAACCGACTCGTCCTCGCCCTTCGCGTGGCTTCCTGGGGCGGCTGCGACAAAGGGCTGCGCACTCGCGGCCTCGGGAATGTGTTATAGCGCAGGCCTGGCGGCGGGAGGCCCAGCCCAGGTGCCGCTGGGGCGCCCCTGAGCTCCAGGGAGAGAGGGAGGGTCCCTCTGGCCTCTCTGGCTCCTGGCGGCTCCGCAGCCCTGGCCGCCCTCGGCCGTGGGGACATCACTGCCGTGTCTGCCTCCGTCATCATAGACATCCCCCCGCTGTCTGTCTCTATTTTCTCTTCTGATAAGGGCGCTGGTCACTGGGTGAGGCCCCATCCAGCAGGAACCCTCTTCGCGAGCTCAGTCTGTAACTCATTCATTAAAGGCCCTACTTCCAAATAAGGTTCCATTCTGAGGCCGGGGGGAGAAGAGGGTGGCCCGGGAGAGAGCTGACCACATGCGAGTTAACAGAACATTCCAGAAGGAGGAGCTGGTGATGGAGACTGAGGAGGGGCAGCCACAGGAGTCAAAGGGACTCCAGAGAGGGTGGAGTCGCAGAGCCTGGGGTCCGAGGGCGTCACAAGGGGACGGGTGGCCACGTCAGAGGTGCTGACAGTCCCCAAGTCAAGTAGGTGCCCCGCGGGCCCCAGTGAGCCTCCCCGCCCGCTCCCCCTTGCCCACTCCCCTGAGGGCTCATCCCTGCCCCCGGACTCTCTACCTTTGAGTGTCCAGGTGAAGGTACCCGATACCCACTCCCTGTACCTCTCCTCAGACCCAGGGCCGCCTGCCTGCTGCACAGAGATGCGGGTTCCTCCTGGCGAGGCAGAGTGCCGGGGGGTGGGGGGGAACCTCACCGGTCCTTGTCCCCCCACTCCCACCCCGGGCATCTGCAGTGTCCCCACCTCCATGGGCAGCCCCACCCAGAGAACCAGGCTCATCCCCCACCTGCTCACTCCTCCCCACCTCCCGCCCCCCCTGGGTTTCTCTCCCCAACTCCCCGCTTCTCTCCATCCTGTGCCCCTGCATTCAGCCCAACTCACGCGTCCCAGCCAGTCTCCTGCCACCAGGCCATGGGTTCTCCTGTCGTCCGTCCGGGGCACCAGGCGCTGCCCCGGCTCCGAGACCTTTATCCTCTCTGTTCTTGTGGCAACTCTCAGGCGCTGAAGAGGGGGGGCCTGGAGGAGGGTGCCAGGTGGCCCCCTGAGGTCGGGGGTCAGAGGAGGCCTCTGTGGGAAGACGATGACAGGAAGGAGCTGGCCGCTAAGATCATGTTCAGGGAGAGGGAAGAGCAAGAGCAACGTCCTCAGAGAGGGAAGGAGCCAGGTGTGCTGGGGGCGCTGAGGGGGCACTGCAGCCGAGGGAGTCTGGGAGGCACAGCAAAGAAAAAGGGGCCCCTGCTCCGCCCGCCACGGTCTGGAGCTGGGTTTATCCTGAGGATAAAATCGGGGGCCACGCGGCAGGTTCTAAGCAGGGAAATGGGCATCCTCAGGTGTGTTCAAGCCCCCAGGGCTGCATGGAGAATGGATGCCTCGCTAAGACCCCCACTCACTCCTCCCACCTCCCAGCACCAATGAATGGCACCACGCAGGCGGGAGGTGATGGCGGCTCCAGGGGGACTGGTCATGGTGAGCCCCAGAGACCATGGGAGGCGTCCGGAGGCTGGGTCACCGTTGGGCTGGTGATGAGTGTGGAGGATGAGGATGGGGGATGGGCATGACCAGGTGCAGGGCTAGAACAGCTGGGGTCCGTGGATGGGCCATGTCCTGAGATGGAGGAGCTGGAGAAGCAAGTTCGGGAGGCAGGGAATCCAGAGTTTGGTTGGGTCCTGTCTCAGTTGGCGGCCTTATCAGCGTCGCCAGGTACATGGTTGGGTTTGAAAGTCTGCAGGCCAAGGAGAGGCCCAGAACGGAAATAAAATATGGGAGTCCTGAGCTCAGAGGTGGAATTTGAAGTCTAACTGTGCTTGTTCCGTGAGAGAATCGGGTAAAGGAGGGGAGGGGTGCAGGGAGCCACGGGCTCCCCAGTATTTGCATGTCAAGCAGAACGGGGGTGGCAAAGGGGCTGACGAGCAGCAGCCAGCGGCTGGGAGGAAGGAGAGGAGGACCCCGGCCAGGCTAGGGGCCTTTCAAGGAAAAGGCTGTGGCAGACGCCAGGAGAGGGGGCACAGCATTCCGTAAGGAAGGCGCACGTAGGAAGACCGAGGCCAGAGGGAGCAGCGTGAGTTTAGAGAACCCGAGAAGCGGCCGTAAACTCCGGATAAGATGGTGCCAGCCTGTCTGTGAGCTCAGAGCCGTGCCAGCCCCCGGCTGGGCCCATAGGAGGACCAGGAGCCTCGCAGACTCACCCGGCCCAGCAGATCCCGTGTCTCCACCACCTCGGCCCCACCTCCTGCAGCGAGAGGACCGGACCTGGGCCTGCTTCTCCCGCCCGACCTCTGATAGACGGCTCCACCCCCAGGCCCCGGGACCTCCCCCCCT
>NW_006293088.1:8338347-8338906 GCF_000327345.1 Myotis davidii | reverse complement strand
CTGGGCCTCCAGGAGGAAGCGCCCCTGGCCCCAGACCCCGTGAGGGGAGACACCTCCCGCCCCCACCCCCACCCCAGCTCCACGCTGGCCACTGAGGACTGAGGAGGCAGAGCAGCCCCTGGCGGGGCCACGCAAATGCCTCTCCTTGTAAAAGCTCCTAAAAACACACACGTTTCTCATCCCTTCCAAGCAGCCTAGCGACCTTGCACCCCTCCCTCGTGACAACAGGACATTGAAAATCGCCCCGCGCAGCGGCCTGCAGGCTCTCTCACTGGACACAGAGCCCTTTGTCCGGGAAGAGGCACAGGCGGGTCGTGTCATGCTCCGTGTTCACTAGGAGAAGCGGCCGCCGAGTGAAAAGGCCGCGGCGGTGGCACTAGTCATCCACCGGAAACGAACTCAGAGCCTGGAGAGTTAGGACTCGAGGGAAGCTCCGCTGTCTCCTCGTCGCTCTGCTCGTCCTCCCAGAAGGGCCCGCGCCCCGAGAAGAGGGTGGCGTGGTCCCCACCTTCGCCAAATCAGGATAGAAGCCCCTCCTGACTTAGTTCGGGATGCTACC
>NW_006293088.1:8337605-8338178 GCF_000327345.1 Myotis davidii | reverse complement strand
CCGGGGGCCTCGCAGCCTCACCCGGCCCAGCAGATCCCGTGTCTCCACCACCTCGGCCCCACCTCCTGCAGCGAGAGGACCGGACCTAGGCCTGCTTCTCCCGCCCGACCTCTGATAGACGGCTCCACCCCCAGGCCCCGGGACATCCCACCCTGCTCCAGCACCCCGATAAAACGCCCCCTCTGCTCCCCATTGGCGTGCAGGAGCCAGAGGTGAGCCCTCAAACAGGAACAGACTGGGCCTCGCCCTCCAATGCTGTGTGGATGTCAGCCCCTGGAGCCTGCTGTCTGGTTGCCATGGATGCAGGAACCAACCCTGCGGACGGGCCGGGAGACGAGACGGCCAGTTGCCCGCCTGGGCAATGGCACTCGCTCTGGCGTTTGACGCCGGACGCCATCTTCCTGCCGCAGTGTTTGGGCCCAGGTCAGCTGCCTTCAGAAGGAGGGAGCCTCGAAGAAAAGCCTCCGGCAAAACTGAGACCCGGGAGACGGGCAGGGGGGGACGCTGCCAGGCCAGGCCCCGTGTTGTTGGTGCCCTGAGCCTCTCCCAGGGCCTGGCTCCCTAAGGGGCCTC
>NW_006293088.1:8331344-8337471 GCF_000327345.1 Myotis davidii | reverse complement strand
GCTGCTCCCCTGGCGGGGCCACGCAAAGGCCTCTCCTTGTAAAAGCTCCTAAAAACACACGTTTCTCATCCCTTCCAAGCAGCCTAGCGACCTTGCACCCCTCCCTCGTGACAACAGGACATTGAAAATCGCCCCGCGCAGCGGCCTGCAGGCTCTCTCACTGGACACAGAGCCCTTTGTCCGGGAAGAGGCACAGGCGGGTCGTGTCATGCTCCGTGTTCACTAGGAGAAGCGGCCGCCGAGTGAAAAGGCCGCGGCGGTGGCACTAGTCATCCACCGGAAACGAACTCAGAGCCTGGAGAGTTAGGACTCGAGGGAAGCTCCGCTGTCTCCTCGTCGCTCTGCTCGTCCTCCCAGAAGGGCCCGCGCCCCGAGAAGAGGGTGGCGTGGTCCCCACCTTCGCCGAATCAGGATAGAAGCCCCTCCTGACTTAGTTCGGGATGCTACCCTCCCTTCTGCCCCCTTCCCCATCCCCAGCCCACTCAGTGCCACCGACACCCGGAAGCCAGGACACGGGGCTGAGAGGAGCCGGCCTGGCCCCCGGCCGATGGCAGACTGTGGGTCCTTTGCTGGTCGATGTCCACCTGTCCTGACTGCAAGACTGTTGGCACCGACAGACTGGCTCCCACCCTGCGCTCCACGCCCCTCGTGGCATCAGGAGGTGGGCTAAGGGGTGTCCTTTCTCCAAGAACGTGAGCAGGGACTCTGCCCCAGACCTCGCCCCATTCAGGGGAGCGCACGTGTAGAAGAGCTGGCGACGTCTTGAGTCATTTCCGCGGCACCAGACTGCACCCATGTGGGGGGTGCGTGTCAGCCCAGCAGCCCACGCGGTCCCCATTCCACAGATGAGCCTCTCAGACAACAGCAAGCAGGTGGCACAGACTCTCAGACCCGGGGGCCTGGTCCATCCACCTGACCTGACCTCCGCGTGCGTCTTCCTCCGAGCCTGTGCTGCAGCTGTGCCGCGTCTGACCTGTCCCCAGTTCGCAAATTCAGGCCTTCAAACCCCACAGAGCTTCCTCCTGCCGGTCCCTCTGCCATTTTCCTGTCTCGGGCTTCTATCGTCTCATACCTGGGCTGGGGGGCCCCAATCCTTTCCCTGCTGTACGTGCTGTACGTCACTGATGGGTCAGGAAGGTTTGATGGGCGCCCAGGTGTGCCAGGCGCTGCGCTGGGTGCTGTCCACTAGGAGAGACGGGCCAGAGCACCAGCGCCTATAACCCGGGGTACGAGGGCTAGGAGAGGGACACACAGGGCTGCTGGGGGGGCAGGGGCAGGGGCATCTGCTCTGTGGGAAGGTCGGGGTGAACGCTGAGTCTCCGGATGGAATACAGAACTTTATGAGCTGACCTCACCCGTCTTTCTCAGCCCATCGGTGGCTCTGCCTCCCCCACCTCCCCCTGCACAATGCTCTTCACTCCACTCCACTAAAGGCCTCAGGGCTTCCCAAACATACCATGTTGCTTCTTTCCTCTGAGCCTTCGCACATGCTATTCTCTGGCTCCCCTGCAGTCGTTTTAGAGAAGTCCTGCTCTTGAAAATGTCCACTCTGAGGCCCCAGAGGCCACTGTAAAAGCTGACTCCCCCTCATCCCATCCCCCACATGCCGGGCGCCTTCTTTCTCATTGGCCTCCGCATCCACTCTGTCAGTTCCTCCACTAGCAAGGTTCTCTTTGTAAGCACTTAGTCACTCACTGTTCATGCAGGTTGGGTGCCAGGCGTTGGGCTCAGAGCTGGACTCAAAACAGATGAATAAGAACAGACGGGGTCCTTGAGCTCCCCCAGCTCCCCACCCAGGGGAGGGAAAGTCAGACCTGACCCCCAAGCCTTTGCACAGAGAAGCACGTGGGCACCTTGTCCCAAAGCGGGGAAGGGGCAGGTCCTAGGCAGGTCTTGGAGGGAGTCTGAGGACACGAGCCTAAAGCTACGATCTGAAGGAGGAGCGGAAGTTACCTCCAGGAAGAGGAGAGGCAGAGCATTCCAGGCAGAGGGAGCAGCAAGCGCAGAGAGCTCTGTGGTGGAACGGAGCCCGTGAGGGCCAGGGAACGGGAGAGGGAGGCCCGGCAGGTTGGAGGGACACTCAGGTACAGACCCTGTGGCCCCGGCTTTATCCCCAAGGAGCGGGCAGGCACTGAGGGTTTGGGAGGCGGTGACGTGGCCGGGTTGGCATTTTGAGAGGTGCCCTTGGCCACCGCATGGAGAATGGATGGACGGGGACTGGAGCCAGTGGGGTAGACCAGTTAGCTCTCCGGGCGGAGATGCTGCTGGATCTGGAGGTTCTGGAGAGAGGGGACAGGCAAGAGGCATTTAGGAGGTGGCGCCAGTAGGCTTGTAGGTGGGTTAGAGACAGAGAGGACCAGCCACGAGTTGGGTGGAGTTTGAAGGACCTTTGTGACCCCACCCCCGCAACCCCCCGTGAAAATCCAACGGCAGGTGTGTGGACCTAAGCTCCAGAGCTCGGGGAAGCACGGGGGCAGGAGAGAGAAGTCTGCGGCCTGCAGGGAGGTGGCATCGGGTGAAATGGGTCAAGAGGCGTGGATGAAGGGACAAGGTGGGACTATGCAGAGTCCTGAGGCTGAGCACTTTAGTCTTAATTATCAGTGTGTCCCAAGAGGCCAGGAACACAACAGGTGCTCAATAAATGCTTCTCAAGGGATAGACGGGTGGGTGGGTGGATGGATGGATGCGTGGATGGACGGACAGACGGACAGATGGATGGACGGAAAGATGGATGGACAGCCAGTGGTGTCTTTGTGACCATTGTCCTCACTGCTAACTGATTGCAGCTTTAAAGGGCTGGGGCATCCCTGATGTCAGAACCAGACTGGGGAGGGTGTCCAAATCGGACCCAGCACCATCACCTCCTTCTGGTCTCCCCGTCACTGGACAGGTTTCAGTCAAATGACCCCAGACAAGAATGCAGAAGGTTGGCCCCAACCTCCTTTATTCGAGGTGCCCAGGGCGGGCTGCGTCAGCTCTTTTAAGGGGACACCTGCTGAGAACAGAGAGCTCCCCTGGAGCTGGAAAGGGAGGGAAAAGCCAACGGGGTGGGTGAATGCTTTGTCTTCTGCAGAGAACACTGTGCAAAGTCCCAGAGTTCCTGGGCAGAGATGTGAAATTAACTGAATTGCGGATCAGTCTGCCCAAATGTGAAATCAAATGAGAAATTCCAGGCGGCTCTGACGGCTACAGTTATTCTCCTAACAAACTGCTGCAATTACCTCTCTGAATTGCTCACCTGCGCCACAGCGCCTGGCGCTCACTCGGTAAACCAACTCCATCCTCAGACGCCCCCTGGCTCTGGCGGCCAGTTCCTCCTCCCTGAGGGCTCTCCCATGGCTCCCTTTTCAGCTGCAGGGTCATGCGCAGCTCCACTCGGCCTCTCCTCCCTCTGTCCCGTCTTCCCGCCCTCTCCCATGCTGGGGCCTGGGAGCCTGGAGGAAGCCCCAGAACCAGTGCCCCCTCTTCCAACAGTGCTGCCCTCCCCATCCCCCAACACCCGTGGGAAGGGGGCTCACCTTGCAATGCGACCAGCTGGGCGCACACGGGGATCTCAGAGCCGCCAGGGAGGGGACCAGGGCAAGAGCATTTCTGCTCAATAATTCACCTGTAAGAGAAGGGAAGACATAGACTCAGCATTTGGGCATCTTCTGAGATGCTAACAATTGAGTGTGATTCTCAGGGCATAAACAATGCACCCATGCTCCAATTCTATATGCTTGACAAGGGTTACAGCGAATCGGAAGGCCTGGCCTGGGCCACGGGAGCAGTTGAAGCCAGTGGAAGCTCGCCCAGTGTGCCGCTCCCAGCACGCCCTGTGCAGAAGTGCTATGTAGCAGCCCCCCAGCCCCATCCTGCTGGCCTAGGGGGTGGGCCTGATGCCCTGAAGCCCCCAGGGTCATGCTGATGCATGTGTGACGAAACCCTTGAAAGGCAGCAAGAGCTCAGGCGCGAGCCTGCGGTTCCCCAATGGTACTTGCAGACCCCGTAACTCCGTGGCTTTTGCGTGGCTCCAGCAGGACAGGGAGCGGGTGCTCCTTTGACATCTGGGGAACGGCCCTGGCGTTACTATCAGTTACTGGAAAGTGCGTTAAATCCCAGCGGATCGGGGGCGGGGCTGTGTTTCTGAGACAGGGTCTCCGGGGGCTCCTCTAGGACACGGGGGTGTTTCTCAGATCCCTCGCCATCACTGGTCCCGACGCCAGTGAGCTACCGTCCTGTGCGGGGGTCCTGGCCACACTGTGGGGGGCCATGGCAGAAAGTGACCCGGGGTGTCCAAGAGAGACGACTTGATGACTTGAGTGACAGGCAGCTCCTCCCTCCTGACCTCATTGCTCCCCTGAAAGGGGCACTTCCCAGCTCCTGCCACCGGGCACGAGCTTTGGTGTTGGTGGCAGAACTGCCAGCTCAGTGATTTCAAAGTGGTTTTCTGCGTAAACATTGGGTCATTGGCTCTGTTGTCACCCGGGAGGCAGCGCATTCACTCATGTATCTTTGGTCAGATTCTTGCATTAAGAAAATGGTGTCGGCCTCGAGGGAAAACACGTGGTGCCGTCTCAGTGAGCGAGTTCTGAGTGCTTCTGGGGCAAACACGCCCTTCCCAGGTGTCATTCCGCTGGACGCGGTGCACACACGGCCTCTCCAACGGCTCTCGGGGTTTCCTGCCTCGTGGAGAGGCCACCGCCAGCCCATGGGCCCCTTGATGCTCTCTCAGACCCCAGTGCCGGCGCTGCCTGAGCTCCTCTCCAGCGGGCTCCAGGGCGGTTGGGCCCTGACTTGGCAAGAGGGGCCTCGAACCAGAGCCGTGGAGGCTCCTGAGTTCTGCACATGAGGGTCTGG
Source organism: Myotis davidii (assembly GCF_000327345.1). Classification (NCBI taxonomy): domain Eukaryota; kingdom Metazoa; phylum Chordata; class Mammalia; order Chiroptera; family Vespertilionidae; genus Myotis; species Myotis davidii. The sequence continues at coordinate 8,332,632 of NW_006293088.1, read as the reverse complement.
GAGCCCCTAGCCAGGCCGAGGTGTGTGGACATGGGGAGCCGCGCTTAGAAGAAGGTGCTGATCTCAGTCAGCTCAGGCGGCCACCACAAAATGCCACAGACCAGGCAGCTCAGACAACAGGCGTTCATTCCTCACAGTTCAGGAGGCTGGAAGTTCAAGATCAAGGTGTTGGCAGGTTTGGTTTCTCTTGAGGGCTCTCTCCTTGGTTTGCAAACAGCCACCTTCTCACCGTGTCCTCGCATGGTCTTGTGTGTGTGTGTGTGTGTGTGTGTGTGTGTGTGTGTATGCACAACCCTGGTGTTTCTCTGTGTCTACATGTCCTCTTCTTACCAGGACACCAGTCAGATTGGTTAGGACCCACCCTCCCAGCTTCATATGCAGCTCTTCTCTACAAGCCCCAACTCCCAATACATTCCGCGGTGCTGGGAGTCAGGGCTTCAACATAGGGGTTTGGGGAAGACATCATCCAGCCCATCACAGAGCTGTTCTCCAAAAGTGAGGTGTCCTGCCTGAGGGGACCTCATCACTATTGTGAGGGCTTTCCCAAGGCCCAGCCCTGCCCTCCGAGACTCCATGGGCTGGGGGGGGGGTGGGGGGGGGGGGGGGGGGGAGGGGAGCCTGAAACTCAGACACCCAGACTGGGGCTTCTGCGTCAGTTTTGCTGGCTCTGTTGGCCCAGGTGTGGACTAAGTCACCTCGCCCTATGGTGTAGCTAAGATGAGGTGCTAACACCTTCTGGGCCCCAAGCTGTGAGATCCACAGACACCTCACTGGGACATGATGCAGCCACTGAAACACCAATGCCACGCCCCCCCGCCCCCCCCCATGTTCCATGTTTCCAGATGTTTCCATCCCCGCTTCACTGAGGAGAAACCTGAGTCTCAGAGGGTCAGGTGACTTGTCCTGTGTTCCAGGGCTAGGGATTCACTCTCAGGACCGTCAGACGCTGAAGCCCATTGGGTGCGTTATGGCCAAGCACTTCAAATTTTTCATATAAACTCCTAAAAGTAAATTACAGTAGACAATGGCAGCAATAGTTATTTTGAGATATTGCTAGAAAAGTCCTGCTTCTGAGACAGAGTCCTCCAATTACAGCTACATCTTGGTTTTGTCTCAAAGAAAGTTTGCTCCCCAAATTTGGCTCATGGCAGTTGGGATGTTTGGTTAGAAATAAATAGAGAAAGAGCAACACTCCCCTTCTAACTACATGAAACTACAATCAATGCTTATTGCTCTTGCAAGTATGCACTGGGAAGTAAATGAATGGAAACAAGGCAATGGATTTTAG
>NW_006293088.1:8322387-8328784 GCF_000327345.1 Myotis davidii | reverse complement strand
CCCCCCATGTTCCATGTTTCCAGATGTTTCCATCCCCGCTTCACTGAGGAGAAACCTGAGTCTCAGAGGGTCAGGTGACTTGTCCTGTGTTCCAGGGCTAGGGATTCACTCTCAGGGCCGTCAGACGCTGAAGCCCATTGGGTGCGTTATGGCCAAGCAGGACCACTTCCTGGGAGGTTGGGTTGCCCACCTGTGACCCCGCTGCCCCTGAGAGCAGGGCCTCTTGTGCAGTGACTGGCACGTATTCTATTGTCCAGCACAGCGGTCGCTAACTGGTGGTCCGCGGAGCACTGGTGGTGCGTGAGGTCCGAAAAGTTGGCGACTGCTGGTCTCGCATGCATGCAGACCAGGGGGCAGCGAAGGGGTGACTGGGCCTGTGTGAGCCACTGGGGAGAATGAGGTCACGGTGTGTTCACCCAACTCCTTCCAATTCTCTTTCTACATTGGGTCCCTCAGAGAGTTCCCTGCATTCTCAGCCGGTGGTCAACGCATCTCTTCCTTCCCGCATGTCAGAGCTGGCAGCTGCCCCAGGCAGCACCAATCATGCCCGCCCGCTTTGCCCTGGCAGCAAACACCTTTCCTCCCACGGCCCCCACACCACTGACCCCTCCGTCACCACCAACCCCCGAGCTTAGTGGCTCAAAACGACAGGTCTGCGCTCATTTCTTGAGCTGCGGGTTGGGTGGGCTGTTCGTCTGCTGGTTCCGCCAGGGCTCACGCGTGCAGCCGCGTGCCCAAGGATGGGTCATCTCAAATGCAGAGTCCCTGCAGCCGGAGCACAGGGCGCTTGCTGTGTCAGGTCACGCTGCACACGCCCAGGACCACATTAACACGGCCTCAGACCTCATTCGCAGAGGAGGAAACTGAGGCACAGGAAGGGAAAGAAGCTGGGCCTCCAGGTAGTTAGTGGGGAGCGCAGGCCTGGGCCCTTCAAGGTCCATCCATGTTGTAGCATCTACCAGTTCATTGCCTAGGAAATGTCCATCTGGACGGACATATGTGTTCATTTCTCGCAGGCACATGCCTAGGAGGGGTCTTATGGTAACTCTATGAGTAACCCTTGGTACGCATAAGCGTCTATAGACGTAATTAAATTCAAAAGATCGTGGCATGTGGGGTTGGTTTCCGTGTTGGACATGTGGCAGTTAACTGGTTAACCTTTTGAGGAACTGACAGACTATTTTACATTCCCACCAGCAGGGTGTGAGGGTTTCGATTGCTCTATGTCCTTGTCAGCATTTGTTGTTGTCGGTCTTTTTTATTAGCCATCCCAGTGGGTGTCAAGTGGTGTCTCCCTGTGGTTTTGACTTGCATTTCCCCATTGATAATGCCGTTGAGTCTGTTCTCATGTGCTTATGGACTATTTGTATGTCTTCCTTGGAGAAATGTCTCTTCAGATCCTTTGTCCATCTTTTTTTAAAAAGGGGGTTATTTGCCTTTTTACTTTTGAGCTGTAAAAATTCTTTTTATATTCTAGATACATGTCCCTTATCAGATATACTAGAGGCCCAGTGCAAGGATTCCTGCACCAGTGGGGGCCCTCAGCCTGGCCTGTGGGGATCGGGCTGAAACTGGCCCAGTGCAAGAATTTGTGCACCGAGCCTCTAGTATGCATATAAGATCTTTGGTTAATCTCTTCCCTTTCCTCTGAGATCCATCAGTCTGTTCCATGTTTCCATGCCTGTGCATTGAGCGTCTGCCCCCTGGTGGTCAGTGCACATCATAGCTACCAGACGAAGGGTTGCTTAGGCTTTTATATCTATACTAGAGGCCCACTGCACAAAGATTCACACAATAGGCCTTCCTGCCCCTGGCTGCCAGCACCGGTTTTCCTCCGGCACCCAGGACCCAGGCCTTTGGTCCAGCCGCAGCAGCGAGGCTAGGCTTCTCCGCTCCAGCTGCAGCGGATAAGCCAAGCCTCTTCAGTCTTCAGTCATCTTCAGTCTTCACTCAGTGCCTGCATATGCAAATTAACCACATTTGTTGTTAATTTGCATACTCGTCCTGATTGGCTGGTGGGTGTAGCAGAGTAACACGAATTTGCATGTCTCTCTTTTATTAGTGTAGAAAGATGATTTCCAAACGTGTCCTCCCCTTCAGCGAGTGGTCTTTTTCACACTTTCCACACTTTCTTTGTGACATCCTTGGAATCACAGCCTTAAATTTTTACGAAGTCCAATTTACAGTATCTGTTTTTTCCTTGGTTTCTTGCTTTTTATGTAATATCTAAGAAACAGTTGTCAAATCTGAGGATAGGAAGAGTCACCTCTATGTTTTCTAAGAGTTGTGGGGTTTTTTTAGTTTCAGCTCTTACATTTATGTCTTTGATCTTTATATATGGTTTTTTATTGATTTTAAAGAGAGGAAGAGGGAGAAAAAGAAAGAGAGGGGGAAACATCAATCGGTTGCCTTCTGTATGCACCCCGACTAGGGGGGTCAAACCCGCAACCTAGGTATGTGCCCTGACCAGGAATTGAACCCACAACCTTTTGATGGACAGGTTAACGCTCCGACTAACCGAGCCATCCGGCCTGGGATGATCTGTTTTAATTTTTATATATGGTGTGAGGTAGGGCGTTGACTTCATTCTTGTGCTTGAGGATGGCCAGTGTCCTGGCAGTGTTTGTTGAAAGGCTCTGCTTTCTCCATTGAATTGCTTTGCCACCCTGACCTATAGTTGTTAAAAATGTGTTTTTTAAAAATGCATCTTGCACTTATCTTTAAAGTGTTACTTCCTTTGGGGAGAGTCCCATTTGATTTTCAACTGGAAGCTGACACAAGCGGAAACATCTTTGATTTCTTCCAAGAGGAGAGGCCAGGTTCTGGTGCAGCCCAGTCTCAGTGGTTTCTCTCTCACTCTTGCCACAAGTTCAATGCCAGTTGGTAGTGGGGGCTCTACCCATCACTGTCACTTAGGGACCTGGCCCGGCAGAGTCGACATCTTCACAGAAACAAGTGTTCACCGTTGCTGGGATGGGGGGAGTGTGGTGGGCAGGTCACTGCTTCTGGAAATTGCCAGGCTGCTTTCTTAACCAAATGGTACCTGAATGACCCAGGAGTCTTCAGGGACTTGGAGAGCCATCATAGTAGGGACTTGAACCCCAGGTGTGCTGCTGACCATCTCTGTGTCTTTAGCCAAGTTATCTGACTGCTTGAGTTCTTCGTTTTGTCCTCTATACACTATCCAGCGTGCAGGAGAAAGGGCAGCAGTGTGTGAGTGTCTAGTGCAGGAGTGGGGAACCTTTTTCTTACTGAGGGCCATTTGGATATTTATAACATCATTCTCAGGCCATACACAATTATCAACTTAACAGTTAGCCTGCTGCCCTAGCTGGTTTGGCTCAGTGGATAGAGCATCAGCCCACGGACTGAAGGGTCCCAGGTTTGATTCTGGTCAGGTGCACGTATCTTAGTTGCAGGCTTGATCCCTGGCCCCTGTTAGGGTGTGTGCAGGATGCAACCAATCGATGTGTCCCTCTAACATCGATGTTTCTCTCTGTCTCTCCACCTCCCTTCCATTCTCTCTAAAATATCAGTGGAAAAATACCCTCGGATGAGGATTAACAACAAAAAAATTAGCCTGCTCTATTTGGTCATTTAATTAACTCACCCCTAGCACCTTGGCAGGGCCAGACCAAACGATTTCTCCGGCTGTATAAGGCCCACGGGCAGATATTCCCAACCCTGGTCTAGCCTAACAGCAGGTGGACAGCAGGCATCCGACATCCTTCTTCCTCCCCTGCCACAGGATCCACACCTGCTTGGTTCATCGCGAGGCCCTCCGCAGAGAGGAAGGGAGAGGGCGGGATAGAAACATCAAATGATGAGAGAGAATCACTGATCGGCTGCCTCCTGCACGCCCCACACTGGGGATTGAGCCTGCAACCCGGGCATGTGCTCTGGGCAGGAACTGAACCGTGACCTCCTGGTTCATAGATCGATGCTCAACCACTGAGCCACGCCGGCTGGGTTTCTTTTTCTCTATTTCAAAAAATGACCCAGGCATCCTCAAAGCCCCATAAAATGCAGTGTAATGACTTGCTGGAATGACGGGCATGCCTTACCCTGTCATTTCCTACCCTGAGAAAAGGAACACGAACACCCCCAAGGGAAGACAACCTGTGGGTCTTGGTTCTGGCATGCTGTCCCAGCTGAGCCGGCTCAGACACCCAGCCCGCCCCGCCCAGCTTTGTATGCATGGGCCTCCGTCCAAGACAGGGCTGCAGCGGGGGAATTGGTGTGGGACCATCCGGGAGGGAACAGCCCCACCCAAGCGACAGGCAGGGGATGTGCCTTCTGCAGAAACGCCCCCTGAGGCTGCCTGCACGGAGGCCTCCAGGCTGCTGAGCCCACCTCTACCACCTGGCACAGCCAACGGCCTGAAGCATCCATGACCCTACCTTTCTCGCATGCCAGGCGGACATGGGCTGCTGGAGGAAGGTGAAGGGTCATGGGTTCCCCACGGCTCCTCAGGCAGCTGGATGCCCAGGTCTGAGCCCAGGGCTAACCCCCTGCCTTTGCGAACAATCCCAGGAACAAAACCCTCCCCACCTGAAAGCTACGAAAGCCCGAAGGACTCCTCCTTAGCTGGGGCCCAGGTGCCTGAACCTGGGTCCCGCCATCCCCGAGTTCCCTGGTGCTGAGGAATATGAAGGTGGGCGAGGCTCCTCCTCACCCCTCCCAGTTGGTCTCTGTGGCTCACCATCCAATCAGGGCGATTCAGCAACTAGTAGCCGAGCACTTACGGGGGCCCGCATTGTGCACGGTGCCAGGATAGGCGAAGACTTCATTTCTCTTCTCACGGAGATTAGGCCTGTTTCAGTTTAGCTAGTGACAACTAACTTTTCAAACCCCCTTTTACTAACATATATGTACACAACATACATATGGAAAAGTGCACATATCATATGTGAAACTTCAGTCACCAACTAAACTGACTTTTCACAAACTAAAACCACTGTCCAGGTCACAGAACATGATCGGAAACCCAGAAGCCCCCTCGCCCCTGCTCCAGTCACTACCCACCACCCCCAATGCCCCGCCTTCTGAGAGCTAACCTGTAGTGAGTGTACTTGTGTGCCAGGCACCTTGCATCTACATATTGACTCATGCCATTCTCACCCTCAGGCGTGAAGGCAGGGTGAGGGGAGCACAGCTAGCAAGCGGGAGAATCTAACTGTGCATGTAGGCGGCTTGTGTCCAGAGCCCATGCCATTGACTACAACCGTTGCGTTGCTGCCGGGAAACAAATAGACCCCCTTTACGAATGCATTTTTAACAGTGCTCCCAGGACACGTTGCTCAGTCGGGGAAAGCCGGGAGGTGGGGCGAGGTGCGATTGGAGTCCGGCCTTAAGGAATGGAAAGGAGTGTGGCTAACAGAAAGGGGAGAAGGTGCATAAGCAGAGTTGGGACGTGCGTGGGGTCCTTTGCCGTGAGAGGGGGAGGCAGAGGGGGCAGGAATATGAGGACTTGATGGAGCAGGACTGTGACTGTGTCCCGTGTTCTGACTTCACCCGGGGCTGCTGAGGGACGTCCTGAGGTTTAGAATCGGTGTTCAGCCCCCAACAGCGAGAACTGGCAGGCCCTGGCTCTGAGGTGTGGGGCAGGCTGGGACCCTGCCTGGGGTCCTTGGCTTGGCCTCTAACGGTTCCATTTTGGCTGCACAGGCGTAAGCGCTATGCAAAATCCTGTGGTTGTTTGTGTGTGTGTGTTTCGGGTCAGAATAAAGAGACGCTGTCCCCATCTTTTGAGAGTCTTTTTAACCCAGATGGCAGAAAGGAGACCCAATCAATTTTAAAGATAACGGACAATATGAGGGGGAAAGATGACCTCATCACAAGCCTGCATAGGTCAGCGGCTCTGTGTGCGTGGCCAGCGTGTAGGGGTGGGGGCTTTGAATAGCATCGGGGTACAGATTTTATCCCGTAAACAGAAGGGAGGGGGTGGTGTCCACGCGGGGTGCCTGGAGAGGCTGCTGGGAGATGCCGAGCTTTAATGGAGAGGTGTGACTGGGGTGTGGGGCGGAGGCTGGAGGCGGGAGACCAGGGCGAGAGGCTATTCTGCAGAAGCGGCCGGCTGGGAAAGCTGACACACGTGAACTTGGGGACACCGGGGCTAGACCAGAGGAGCGGGCGGGGCTCTGCGACTCCAGCTAAGGCGCTCAGAACCGCGACCTGGGAGCTGCCGAAATCCCGGGGGGGCCGCTGTTCTCCGTCACTGCGCAGACCTACTCGGCCCCACCTTGACCGACGCCCAGGGCCCCTTCGCACTCCGCGCCCTGCGCCCCTCCTTCCCGCCCAGCCTTCCCGCTCCCCCGCTCGCGGCTCGGCCTGCGCAGTGCCCGCTCCTCCCGCGGCTGCATTGCAGACGCTGCCGCCGCAGGGTGCGCCAGGGCCG
>NW_006293088.1:8316228-8320987 GCF_000327345.1 Myotis davidii | reverse complement strand
GGCGCTCCCTTGGTGGGGGCTTGCGTGTGGGGAGAGGCCAGAAGGGTCGAGACAGTGAGGTGCGAGGGGCCGCTGGGCGCCTCTGCAGGCCCCGGTTCGGTTTCGGGGGCTGCCTCTCCGAGCAGGCCAGGGGACTGAATGAATCTTATGAATCCGTGCGTGGAACTCCGCAGGGAAAGTTGGCTGAGTTCAGGGGCTGAAGGTCCGGAACAGCTTGCTGAGAGCTTCCTACAGACAGACCCGGGACTGAGTGGGGGGGCCTGGACCCTCGCTTCCACCAGGAAGCTCAGGGGCCGGAAGGGAGCTCAGTGTGGCCTTGCACTTACAGGGTCTCGTGATGTGGTTTCCTAGCTATTGCACGTCGTTAGAGGCAGCCCTGCTAGTGATATTCAACGTTTGAGACTGAATTTCCAAGGATTTCTATGGGCGTCAAAACGACTTTATCTACAAATGAAGCAGCAAAATAAATTTCTGAAACTATAATACTCTTGCAAATTATCTTGAGCAGTTGCTTCAGGGAATGATAACAGTTTTAAACTCTTATATTTCCCCCAGTCTGCTGGGGAGATTGCTCTTGGCCTGAAGTCTGGTTAGCAGAGCAGATGCAGTGAACGCGAGAGGGCTCTCAGATCATCACAGAAGAGCCTCTTGTCGTTGGTCGAATGCATTATTTTTTTTTTTCACCAGTGAGGCCAAAACCCAAAACTTTAAATGTACGCTCCCAACATTTTGTCAGACATGGAAAATATCTGGCTCTCTATAATGGAGCCCTTTCCTCTCGCCGCGTAAGGAATCTCTGTCCTATAGCGAAACGATAGCCTGGGAACTTGATAGAAATACACGAAGCAGTAGCCCTTTGCGTGGTGTGTGTTTATAGGAAAATATCTATTCTTTTAAGGTTAGCATTAGATGATGGTAAGTAAACTTATGTTTCTCTTTATTTTTACATGTGATTTAGGGAGTAAAAATGTTTGATGTTCTAGAATATATAGCATTTACTTACAAGGATATGCATTTTCCAAATAAATTTAGCTTAGTTACAAAAGCAAGCAGAGGGTGGCTGCAAATTCTGAAGGGACCTCGATTTGCTCATGCTGATTAATTATATTCCAAAGACTCTGAGAGGCGACACAGTATTTAATGCCGCCGTTCACAACAATATTGCATTATGTAAGGGTGTGTATCAGTGCTTCTGCTTTTGGGATAAACACAGACATTATTATTTCCTTCAGTCCTCTGTTCAGGACTGTGCTGGCCTTCCCGCCGTGACGGCAGCTGTCCCCACGCAGTGCGTTCACGGTGGACTGTTCTGGAGAACACAGATACCGGGTGCACCCGAGACATTTTCGCCTTCTATGAGAAAGAGCGAAGTTAAAGAATTGGTTGACGTTGAAAGTTTCGCGGAGTGAAAGACGTGGAGCTTTTATTGATGGCTAAGAGTTGTGCGCTCAGTTCACGCTCCCTTGCCTTCTGGCACACGGGAAATGGACATTTTGGGGACGTCGCGTGTCTTCTGGGGATGGTCCGAATTGTTCTTGTGTTTTGAATGTCATGAACTTCTGGAGCTGCAGAGCTGTGCTTATAGGCTGCCTTTTCTTTTGTTTGTTTTCTTTAATGTTTATAGAAAAATTGTAAATACATATACTTAAGACACAAATTTAGGTACTACCCAGAAAGGTCCAAAAAGGCCATTTTGGCCCTCACCAGTTTGGCTCAGTGGCTAGAGTGTCAGCCTGCGGACTAAAGGGTCCCAAGTTCGATTTTAGTCAAGGGCACATGCCCGGGTTGTGGGCTCGATCCCCAGTAGGGGTCGTGCAGGAGGCAGCCAATCAATGATTCTCTCTCATCATTGATGTTTTTCTCTCTCTCCCTTTCTCTCTGATATCAGTGTATGTATAGTATATGTATATATAAAAGGCCATTTTGTTAAAGGTGGCACACTTCTCTAGCCCGGGCAGTGATTTCTGGAAGTCCTCTGTTCTTCTTGGTGCACATCCCCACCCCTTCCCCCAGCTGTCCAGCGTCGCCTGCGTGTCTTCTCACAGTTAAAGGCCTCAGAGGGATTGAATGTTTGCTCCATTGATCTTTTCAATAGGAGACTGAGTGGTGCCAGGTCAGTATCGTTCAGCATCAGCCACGGCCTCCTGTCCGCGTGCGGGAGCCCAGGGTTTGAGAGCTCACTTCACTTACCTGTTCTTTTGCCAAAAAGCTTTTGGCATCCCCACGGTACAAGTTGATTCATGTACACCTCAACTTCTTTTTCAAAAAGTGGTTGAAGGGAGCTTCCAGAGACACATATTACACAGTGAAGCAAGACGAAGAGACACAGTGAGGGTCCGGACAGGGAGACGGAGGGACTGGTGAGGTTAGTCAACAGCATTCATTCCCTAAAATCTTCCGCACTTCCTGGCGGCAGGCCGTGAGCGGGTTCCCGGCCTCCCTGCCGTGGTGGGAGCAGCGCTGTGGGCTTCGCTTTGCCTTCTGACACCTTCATACAGGGAGTTTTCCCATGTCCCATGCGCTCTGACAGCCAGTGGTTGGTTTTCAGTGATGACGGGGGACGTCTGGATGAGACACAGCGAATCACATTAAAGACCCCATGCTGACGTGGGTCACACGGAACGTTCAGGAGGTGCCCGGGAGCCTGCAGGGCAGCACACACGGGTGTCGTCCACTCACCGGGAGGATGTGAGGGTTCGTGACCACGAGGGTCCTCGGGGATGGGCTTACCCCCTCCCCGGACGGACTGCCCTGAAGCCACAGGACTGCGTGTTCCTTCTGTTCTCTGACGGGCCTAGACATGGGTTTGCACACGGCAGGCAGGTAGGGAGATGCCTTCACCACCAGGAGGTGACTGCTTACCACCCCTAAGCGATACAGCACCGGGCGAGTGGCTTTTTTAAATGGGGGTGGAGGGAGACAAGGCCAGTACAATCCCGTCCGATGCTTCATTTTAGGGAACTTCCTCTCAATGAAGCAGGAGGAAAGAGATGACGTGAAGGGATTCGCAGAAGGAAAATGAGGATCCGGGAAAGTGATTCAGGGGGTAGTTTCGAAAGCACAGCATGGTCTCTATAACTTTATTATTTTTTAAAAATATATTTTATTGATTTTTTACAGAGAGGAAGGGAGAGAGATAGGGAGTTAGAAACATCGATGAGAGAGAAACATCGATCAGCTGCCTCCTGCACACTCGCTACCGGGGATGTGCCCGCAACCGAGGTACATGCCCTCGACCAGAATCGAACCTGGGACCCCTGAGTCCGCAGGCCGACGCTCTATCCACTGAGCCAAATCGGTCAGGGCGGTCCCTATAACTTTAGACGTGAGACGCATGGAGAGATCAGCCGGCACGTGTGAAGCGCCTCCTCTGCATCAGTTGTTAAGCAAATTGTAATTAATAATGAAGCATGGATGTGAGGAGGTAAGATGTGGGCGGAGTTTAGCCAGGGCAGACGTTTGTAAGAGGTAAGCTTGCTGGCGCTAAACTTACATAACATATTTGTAATGTGGGAAAAGATGGCAAGTAATGGGAATAAGTTTCTCCAAATATATTAACATTTAGCAACTACCCACATTAGCCAGTTAATCTGTATTTTCTTTTCACTTTTCTTCTTCTATCTGACTTCATCCCCCTCCAAATCTGACCCCACTCTCTGAGCCAGCCTTCCCCTGCCCCCCAACAACCGCTCAGCATGAACCCTATTGCTGCCTGGCTGCTTGCCCCGCCCCACACCCTGCTCTAAATTCTACCTCCTTAATCTCTGAGCCCAACTCACATCTTACCTCCTTAATGAAGCCTTTTCCCTACCCCCCACCCCGCCCCCAGCCCCAGATTGGATTTTCAGCTCTTTGAGGGGCCGGGGGGGGGGCGGGCACCTAAGCTGTACCCCCTACTGCCCCACCATAATGAAATTGGGGGGCGGGGGTGAGAGGGGAGTTTCATCAATGCTGTTAGTCAACAGAGAGATTGTACGTGTGGTGCTCCTCTTTGGATAGAGTGAGGAGCATGGAATGAATTTTTTCAAGCCTAAAACAGACTCGCCTCTGATCCTCCTCTGTGCATTCATTTCAGCCTTGTCTGTCGGTAATGTCGGCACAGACTGCGAAGGCTCTCCCATTGAGGTCAGTTCAAGGTCCCCGGGCGGCTTGGGTTTTCGGTGAAGTGGTCTTGAAGTGGCCTGGAGCCTCGGCCTGAACCCGTGTGGACAGATAGCTGGGTGGCCACCTGAGTCATCTCTCCGGCTGTCCTAAGCCGGGTCCGGAACTCGCTGCCTGAGAATGTGTACGAGAGCAGCTGTCTGCTTTCAGATCACACAGTAGGGTGAGCGCGGGGGTTTGTTCCAGCTCTGCCACTAACCCAGTGAGAACGCTCAGGGACATCGCCTTACATCTCTGCCTCTCAGCACCGCCCTGTGTTCTTCTTTTTCATATGTTTTTATTGGTTTCAGAGAGGATGGGAGAGGGAGGGAGAGAGAGAGAAACATCAGTGATGAGAGAGAATCGTGGATCGGCTGCCTCCTGCACGCCCCCTCCCGGGGGGGATCGAGCCCACAACCCGGGCCTGTGCCCTGACCAGGAGTTGAACTGTTACCTCCTGTTTCCCAGGGCGATGCTCAACCGCTGAGCCATGCTGGCTGGGCCGCCCTGGTCACTTTTAAATGAGTGACCAGGGCCCACCAAGTGTGGGAGGAGAGAGCACTGCATACAGGGCAGCTTAGTTGCTGGACCAAAGGGAGCCTGGGGGTCCTGTGCGGGT
>NW_006293088.1:8315791-8316199 GCF_000327345.1 Myotis davidii | reverse complement strand
GTGGCCGGGGGGGGGAATCCAGCCCTTTCAGACAGATCTCTGCGGCTGCGTAAACCAAGCCTGTTTGGAATTTGTCTGGCGTCTTTGTTATTGTTGTTGTTAACCTCACCCAAGGATATTTTTCCATTGATTTTTTAGAGAGAGGGCAGGAGAGAGAGAAAGAGAAACATCAATGTGAGAGAGACGCATTGATCAGTTGCCTCCCAAACATTCCTCGACTGGGACGGGGGATCCAGCCTTCAAACCAGGTGCGTGCCCTTGACCCCTGGGTGGGAAGGCCGATGCTCTAACCACTGAGCACACTGGCCAAGGCCCCAAGTTCTCTTTAAACCTTAGTGTTCAGAAGTGATTCTCTCCTGTGGGATGTGTCTGTCAGTCGATCGGGCAGCAACCTAAGGTGACTGAGCT
>NW_006293088.1:8297483-8298404 GCF_000327345.1 Myotis davidii | reverse complement strand
TAGTTTCATCAATGCTGTTAGTCAACAGAGAGATTGTACGTGTGGTGCTCCTCTTTGGATAGAGTGAGGAGCATGGAATGAATTTTTTCAAGCCTAAAACAGACTCGCCTCTGATCCTCCTCTGTGCATTCCTTGTCTGTTTGTCTGTCGGTAATGTCGGCACAGACTGCGAAGGCTCTCCCATTGAGGTCAGTTCAAGGTCCCCGGGCGGCTTGGGTTTTCGGTGAAGTGGTCTTGAAGAGGCTGGGGCCCTCGGCCTGAACCCGTGTGGACAGATAGCTGGGTGGCCACCTGAGTCATCTCTCCGGCTGTCCTAAGCCGGGTCCGGAACTCGCTGCCTGAGAATGTGTACGAGAGCAGCTGTCTGCTTTCAGATCACACAGTAGGGTGAGCGCGGGGGTTTGTTCCAGCTCTGCCACTAACCCAGTGAGAACGCTCAGGGACAGAAGGGGCAAGTGAGCTCTCTGGGTCTTCTTTTGTTTTTAATATATTTTTATTGGTTTCAGAAAGGAAGTAAGAGGGAGAGAGATAGACACTTCATTGATCGGCTGCCTCCTGCAGGCCCCACACTGGGGATGGAGCCTGCAACCCGGGCCTGTGCCCTGACCGGGAATCGAACCGTGACCTCCTGGTTCATCGGTCGGCGCTCAGGCGCTGAGCCACACCCGCTGGGCCCTGCCCTGATTTCTAAACCTGTCAGTAATGGTCCAGGATACTAACTTAGAGGCCAGCACCAGCCATTGTTAAAATCAAAGCGCGTTGCACACAGCGAGGGTCAGCGGGGGTTGGGGAAGTTTTTGTCTCAAAGAATGAGTGTGTGTCTGGAGCTCTATTTCTTTCTGTGGACCACAGTCGAGGGCTCATGAAAGCCCCCGGCCGGGAAATTCCCACGTTCTCTTTATTATTTTATTATTCTTGTTC
>NW_006293088.1:8294325-8297454 GCF_000327345.1 Myotis davidii | reverse complement strand
GAGGGGGGGGGGGGGGGGGGGGAGAGAGAGAAAGAGAAACATCAATGTGAGAGAGACGCATTGATCAGTTGCCTCCCAAACATTCCTCGACTGGGACGGGGGATCCAGCCTTCAAACCAGGTGCGTGCCCTTGACCCCTGGGTGGGAAGGCCGATGCTCTAACCACTGAGCACACTGGCCAAGGCCCCAAGTTCTCTTTAAACCTTAGTGTTCAGAAGTGATTCTCTCCTGTGGGATGTGTCTGTCAGTCGATCGGGCAGCAACCTAAGGCCTGACTGAGCTAAGATGCTGCCATATAATTCAACAGCAGCTGGTCTCCAGCGAGGCCGGGGCTCAGTATACCTTTTCCTGGTTTTCTGATTTCTTTGGGTACTCACAATTTTTCCGATAAGCATGACCACTTCCTGCCACCCTAGTTTATCCTGTTTTATAGAGAAATTCTAATGACATCTGTGGACTACTACCAAGGTGTACTTAGTGAGGTTGAATTTTTTTAGTTTGTCAGTGGAAGCAGAACTTTCCCAATATATATTTAGCGAAAGGATCCCCATTTCAATTAGTAGATTCACCTCAGACCCCTCTTTCAGCTGTGGCAGAGCTCACACTCGAACTGACCTGTGTGCACAGGGAATCCATGGACTCTCACGGAGTCCAGCTCTGGAGCTGGCTTCAGGTACCGCTGGTTCCAGGTGCCTAAGGGGTGTCCTTAGGAGCCTGTCATTCCCTCTCTTGGCTTGCCTCTCCTCTAGGTCCATTTTATCCTCAGGCAGGGGTTCCCAAAGTGGTAGCAAGGTGTCCCGCTCAAAACTCTAGGCCTCTCTCTTGCCATTTTTAGCAAATTTCCCTGGGAAAACGGCGCTTTTTCCCCAGTAGTTCCAGGAACTGCTCTGTTCTCCTTAGCCCAGCTGGATGCCTGTGTCCAGGCACTTGAATAGGAGGGGGCAGTGCTCTCAGCAGGGCCTGGCCCCGAGCCAGGAATTGAGGGCAGCACCCCCTGAGCAGAGCACTGGGCCCCCGGAGGACCAGCAAGGCGGGGAAGGAGGAGGGACGCTGACAGCGTCCTGCGAGGGAACCAGCGCTCCTCCATCTTCCCAGAGAAGGCACCATTCATCCCGAAACCGCAGACTCCCGGGACTCACTCCATCACTCTGCCCTGTGGTCCTGCTTAAACCCGACACCAGAGCCGTCACCTTCCAGCGAACCTTTCAGCGGACACTGCTGAAGTTCCTGGGCCCACTTTCCAAAAAACATGATTCATGTCCTTAACATTACGCGCTGTGGTTTGGATTCATCAGCAAAGTTATTTAAACATCCATTTGTCTTTTCTAGTAGAAGACACCATCCATTCCACGCTGGCCAGAATCGATGCCCCTGGCATGTGCGTGTGAGTGTGTGTGTGTGAGTGTGCGTGTGTGTATGTGTGTGTGTGTGTGTGTGAATGTGTGTGTGAGTGTATGTGTGTGTGTATGTCTGTGTGTGAGTGTGTGTATGAGTGTGTGTGTGTGTGAGAGTATGTGAATGTGTGTGAGTGTATGTGTGTGTGTATGTCTGTGTGTGAGTGTGTGTATGAGTGTGTGTGTGTGTGAGAGTATGTGAATGTGTGTGAGTGTATGTGTGTGTGTATGTCTGTGTGTGAGTGTGTGTATGAGTGTGTGTGTGTGTGTGAATGTGTGTGTGAGTGTTTGTGTGTGTGTGGGTGTGTGTATATGTGTGTGAGTGTGTGTGTGTGTGTGAGTGTGAGTGTGTGTGTGAGTGTGAGTGTGTGAAATGTTTTATCTGATGTAGGAAGTGCCCCACCTGCCATTGACAATATCCTCAGCTGTGGGCCAGTTGTTCCCAGGTAAACAGTGCAGCAGAGGGCAGGTGGCACCCTGCTAGCCTGGGAGCAGAAGCCTTTGTGAACCCCTGATAGTCTGTATTTACAGGAGAAAAATAATTAAAATAGCGTGTACATGCACCTTTCACCTATACGTCATGAAACATCAGGTAGGACGCATAATCTATGTAACACATAAATATGTAATACGCACTTACGTTACAGAACAAAATAACGAACTTCACACTTGCATAGTAAATGATGTTCCTAGGATAAAAATAAGTGTATTAAAAAATGAAGTAAAATAAAAGTAAGTGTCTGTAAAACAACCAGCCATGGGAACTTCTTGGGGAAGAGTCTTAATTCCTAGGCTGGAGCTCAGGCTGCTTCTCTGAAGTCACAACGTCTGGCCCCTCCTCCCTTTATCAGGCTAAACACAAAGACAGTCATTTAAGTTTCCTGATAACCCTAATAGTCTTATAATGTTTAAATTTATCTTTATTCCTGAAAGTATTACAGATGCCCCCCCCTTTCCCCGTTGGCCCTTCCTTGTTGGTAATTTTAATGACAGCCCTGTTTTTATTCCCGGATGGAACAAAGGAGAGAGAGTGAAAGGGAAGGGGGTGTTGGTTAAGGAGGTGGTGGCATGTGCCAGTGGTGGCTGAAGTGGAAGCGACTGAACCATGAGCAGTAATGGCAGGGCAGACTGAGAAAAGAGAGGGGATGGTGGGAAGAGGGGCGATGATGGTGGGAAGAGGGGAGATGATGGTGGGAAGAGGAGATGATGGTGGGAAGAGGGGAGATGATGGGGGAAGAGGGGAGATGATGGGAACTATTGGGTCAAACAGTTTCCCATACTGGTCCCTGGGTGGCATTCACCATTAAGTCCGCATCACTCTTGGTGGTCTGTGTTGGCTGGAGGGCCATGATGGTGGGAAGAGGGGAGATGATGGGGGGAAGAGGGGAAATGATGGGGGGAAGAGGGGAGATGATGGGAAGAGGGGAGATGATGGGGGGAAGAGGGGAGATGATGGTGGGAAGAGGGGAGATGATGGTGGGAAGAGGGGAGATGATGGTGGGAAGAGGGGAGATGATAGAACTATTGGGTCAAACAGTTTCCCATACTGGTCCCTGGGTGGCATTCACCATTAAGTCCGCATCACTCTTGGTGGTCTGTGTTGGCTGGAGTGCCATGAAGAGGGACATGAAGAACGTGGACCAGGACTTCACTAACTAGACTGTCTCCCCACGGCATTCTTTAGGACTAGCCTTAGTTCCTACACTCTCCTGTGGGAGCATTAGTTACAGGAAAT
>NW_006293088.1:8280318-8294295 GCF_000327345.1 Myotis davidii | reverse complement strand
CCGCCCCCCCCCCACACACAAAATGTCCAGTAGGTTTAGGAAACTACCAGCAAGTGACAGGGCACGTGAGCATAGGAAGGTCCAGAAAAGGCGTCCATTACAGACGCGTGCGTGTGCTTAGCCATGTTTAACGTATTCTTTTCAAAACACCTTGGACCAGCGATGGGTTTGCGTGGTCTACTGAGCAGCGTCTCTTGGGGACACTCCGGAGCATGCAGTCTTGGGGAGTGTTGCAGTGGATGGTCCCCACAAGATGGCCCGGACCTGAAATCTGTGGGTCCCCGGAAATCAGATGTAAGCGTTTCCGTGCACGTATTTTCGGGGGAAGGATTCGCAGCCCCCACCCCTGTGGCAGAGCCCATGAGCACAGGGTTAGAGCCCTCGTTACAGGTTCTTTCCTCACCGGTGGCCAAGGCCAGTTTCTCTGGAATGTCTCTCGTGCACGTCTTACGAGGGCCGAGGGTATCACTCGGTGCGCGTGGGCAGTCACGGGGAGGCTCACAGACAACGGAGGGGCCATGCTGCGCGCAGGGGGCCGGCGAGGCACTTGAGTGTTGAGTTGATTGAAAGACGGGAGAATCGGCAGCTCCTGTCTTTCCAGGAAGAATTGTGGGGGGAAGTCACCTATGCAGGACGCTGCCTCGTTGCTACACTCCAGACGTGTTTACTCAGACAGAGAGGAGAGAATGCGGCCTTTCGCTGCAGTGAAGAGGCGTTTCAACGTCCAGGGCCCCTGCCCTGCGGTGGGGTTTGCTTAGTGACAAACCACTAGAACCCCACTAAGCACGGAAAGCTCTGCCTTCCAGAAATGGAAAGCACGCGACACCGATTTTTAGATCAAGAAACCAGGACCGTGCGATCGGGCTCCGGAAGGAGCGGGCGGCGAAGGACAGTGTGCATGCCCCAGCGTCGCTTGGACACCAGGTCCTCCGGGAGCGGGCAGGTTGGGCCGCACGGACGTGGCCGCGTTCCTTCTGTGAGGCGATGCGTGTGGTCTTTCATCCTCGGTGGCCCCCGTCATCAAGGCCAGCGTGGCCTTACATTCCAGGGTGTCCGTGTCACTGGTGAAACCGCTGGCTTTGCTCGCGAAGTGCAGCCAAATCTGAGGCTCCCAGTTCACCATGCTGTCCATCGCGTGGCTGAGAAAAGCGCATCGTAGAAATGACTAAGGAAGCAGTTTGTTCTGCACGGTATCCTTGACCTTTTCCCTCGTTGAAATTCACATTTCCTATTTCAAACAGATGCAATTAAATCACTCATTCAGTATGTACGTATTGGGGACCTACTATGTACTGAGGGCCTACTGTGTGCCAGGCATCCTGCTGGGCCTTGGGAATGTAGTCAGGAACAGAACGGACACAGTCGCTGTCCTCAGAGAGCTGTCACTGCGTCCCTTTGCCTTTGTGTCTGAATGAGGATCTTGAAATAAAGGCTCGTATCTTCTTTTAAATTAAATCTTTATTGTTGAAAGTATTACCTATGTCCCCGCTCTCCCCCCATTGAAGGCTTGTATCTTTTTGGGTGGCTACCACACCTTCGCTGCCTTGGTCACCGTCACATCCCAGAGCCGTGGCACAGGTGCCGTGTGGTGGCGTCCTCGCAGGGGGCGCCCAGTAGACATGCGCAGGGCGAGTCCGTCTGTCCCTGATGTTCTGCGGTGGTTCCCGAAGGATTTTAAGTGGGTTTTTGTCACGGCTGCGCGCCAGAGACCAACCTGCCTGTGGTTAATTACTGCGCTCTCGCCTCCTGACGGTTCCTGTGCGTCTTATACTTTCCATGTTTCAGGGTCAGGATTTTCATTTTCCCTTTCTCTTTATGCATTTATTTTTTAAAAACATTTATATTGATTTCAGAAAGGGAGAGAGAGATAGAAACATCAATGATGAGGGAGCATCATTGATCGGCTGCCTCCTGCACGCCCCCCACTGGGGATCGAGCCCGCAACCCGGGCATGTGCCCTGACCAGGAATTGAACCGTGACCTCCTGGTTCATAGGTCGACGCTGAACCACTGAGCCACACCAGCTGGACTCTCTTTATGCATTTAAATGTTGTTCCTCTGTCGCCTCTTCGTGACCAGGTTAGATTGCGGTTCGTCTCCGGGGCTCAGTACATACTCCGAAGGCCCTCCTTCGTCTTTGTGGCGACGTGCTTTTCTGAGTCTCCGGCTGCTTCACTGTTGCCGCGGGAGATGCCTCAGTTCCTGCCTGTAATGCTCCTTACCTCACTGTGCGCTGACGGGGGAGGCTTTGGGGAGGGTCTGCCCCTGGAGCCTGTGCCAGGGTCGGTGCAGACCCCCGTCAGCGCCCCCTCCTTCGCCCGCACACTCAGGAGCCGCGGCTCTCCCACCACTTGTCCTGGCTGCGTTTGCGGCTTCGTTGACCGTGCCGTTGGCATGGCACCGTTTGGGGTGCTCGGCTGTGCTCGGTGCCATGTCCTGAGTGTCCTTGCAGGGTCGGCTTGCCAGTTTTGCCCCCCGACACGCCAGGCTCTGGGGTGGGAAGGTTTCAGGCGGCATCCCTGCCGATGTGCTGGCTGCCCTGTGACTGGTTGCCTCAGCATCATCCGGCTTTTCCCTGACGCGGCTAAGACTCGCGTTTGTGAAGACGCAAAACTCAGACCGAGGAGAAGAGATACCACAGTCGCTGCAGGCGAAGGACTCCAAGGAGAATGGCGGGTGTCCGCTCCTAGGGTTGCAGGACCTGGAGTCGGGCGTCTTGGAGACGTGGCGGATGGCCGTTCTTTCCGAGGCTAAATTTAGCCGCTGCTTTGGAAAATCAGAGGTACAGCGTGTGCCTGCTCTCCCGGCCCTCACCCCGCGCCCTGCACTTGGACATCGCAAATGGCTGGCCGCGCCGTGCACTCCGGGGGCCCGTTTATTCTGGGAAGGAATTAAGTGCCTTCGTTTTCCCGTCTTCCCAAGCAATGCAGGAGGCTCCCTCAGCGGCAGCCAGGGATCTCTACAGAAATAGTTCGAGTCACGCCTCCTGTCCTCACCGGCCTTTCCTGCCAGCGGCCAAGATCTGGACAGGGAACAAGAGAGGGCTCTCCCTCCCGGTCCACATAGCAACAGGAGGGCACATGTGCACTTGAGCTACAAATAACGCGTTTAAAATAGCAGGTGGTATTTGGTGATCGCTCCTCCATTCATTTACCTGCCACGGCAAGGCTTTCTCTCCGGCTCCGGCAGCCAGGCCCGGCGGCTCAGCGTTGGCAGGTTCTGCCCGTGCGCCCGCTGCCGGCCTCCCGGCCCACGCACACCCTCGGAGCCGGGTCTGGAAACGTGTCTTTGGTTGAACACAATGCCCACCCTCGTCATGCTCATACCACAGCCTAACCTGACTGACTTGGTAAGCACTTTGGTGACTAATTATAGGCTCTCGTTAAGGTGTGTGCCAAACAGTTCGTTTCCGGGAAACGCGGGAGTCCGTGTCTGTGATGCGAAGATCAGGGGGAGAAGGAAAGTGACCGCACTGGGCAGGTCCAGGTGCCTATGAAGAAGTGGGGTGTTCCTCAGCCTTCCTGCCTTCTCGCCCTGACACAGTGGTTACCCAACTCCCTTACCTGAGCCCCGAGGAAGTGGCAGGCAGCCGGGTGAACTGACAGCACGTCTCCCACACGCCCAGGGAAATCAAGTGTGTATATTTGTGTTTGCGTGTTTTTTAATGTCTTTTTTAAATACAAGTTTTTACTAGCGGCCCGGAGCACGACAATTGTGCATGGGGGGGGGTCCCCTGGGGGGTCCCCTCAGTCTGGCCTGCACCCTCTCACAGTCCGGGACCCCTCGGCAGTCAGACATCCCCCGAGGGGTCCATGAGCCCAGCTTCTGGCTGAGTGGTGCTCCCCCTGTGGTAGCGCACTGACCACCAGGGGACAGCTCCTGCGTTGAGCGTCTTCCCCCTGGTGGTCAGTCCACATCATAGCAACCAGTCATTCTACTGTTTGGTCAATTTGCATATTAGCCTTTTATTATATAGGATTGATTTCGGAGAGGGAGAGAGAGAGACATTAATGATGAGAGAGAATCATTGATCGAGCCCACAACTTGGGCATGTGCTCCGACCAGGAATTGAACCGTGACTTCCTGGTTCATAGGTCAATGCTCAACCACTGAGCTACTTAATCTTGCCCGAGGGTATGTTTTTTATTGATTTTAGATAGAGGAAGGGAGAGAGACAGGGAGAGAGAAACACCGATGCACGACAGAAACATCAATCAGTTCCCTCAGGTACGTAACCCTGACCAGGGATCAAACCTGCACCTGAGTATGTGCCCTGACTGGGAATCAGACTTGCAGCCCTTCAGTGCACGGAACGACGGTGCAACCAACTGAGCCCCACCAGCCAGGGCTCCATGGGGCTGTGCTCATTCTGACCACTCTCTCTCCCCCGGGATTAAGTAGTAAAACTGCTCGTTGGCGTTGTCCACCCGCGGCGGCTGCTCAGAGCCCCAGAGGTTGGTGACCTCAGCCATAGATTGGCTTCCAGAAGCTTCCCTAGAAAATCCCATTTCTTTCCATTCACTGAGCATGCATTCAGATCCCGGTGCCAGGGAGACAAGACAGGGCCCCTGCTTTCAACAGGTTCACTCTATAGAAATGGCTCCTGTAGGGAGAGAGCCATCCGTCCATTCGCTGAGCACCTGCTAGGACACGGCGCGAATTCACCGGGTACGGGAGGGAACATGCCTCCGGGTCCGCCTGAGGTCAGATCCTGCCCCGATATTACAAGCAGGGTGACCTTGGGGAGTGACGCATTCTCTGAGCCTCCGTTTCCTCAACTAAAGCGAAGAGGAAGACCTTCCTTGCAGAGTTCTTCTGAGGATCAGGAAGAGCACGTGGGAGTGCCTGGCCCACTGTAGACGCTCAGTAGCAGCCATCAGTCCTGAGGCTGTAGTGAGTGTGAGCCACACTCGGAAGAATAGGAAACTCCCAGGTGGATTTGGGGGGAGGTTGGCATTACCAAAGGCCCTGACGGTGGGTTTGGAGAACAGCGAGCACCCTGTGTGCCCTACCCGGTTTGGTTTAGTGGATAGAGCACTCGTCTGCGTACTGAAGGGTCTCGGGTTCAAATCCAGACAAAGGGCACATGCCCCGGTTGCGGGCTCGATCCCCAGTAGGAGGTGTGTAGGAGGCAGCCAATCAATGGTTCTCTCATCATTGATGTTTTAATCTCTTCCTCTCCCTTCCTCTCTGAAATCAATAAAAATACATTTTTTTTTAAAAAGAGCACCCCGTGTTCCACCAAAGAGTTTAAATTTTATTTTGTAGGTTAAAGGGGGGGGGGTAACATGTTTTTAAAGTAGATTCTCTGATAATGTCAGAAATGCATCGTGTTGGATTGCTCCACACAGCCCCGGAAATGAATTAGGTTCTGAGATTTCAGGTGAGCCGTGTGTGACCCAGAGGCACAGTAGGTGCGGCCGAGCCTGGAGCCTGGGAGGCCCGACTGGTGGCTGGTGTCCTGGTTGGAGATGTTTTCTTACAACTGATGCCCAGACACCTGGGTTCTCCACTTTCACAGCAGCAAGTCCCACACTTCCTAAGCTCAGAACATGCCGTGGGTGTCCGACTTGGGGAAATGCGCTCTCTCTCTCTCTCTAAAACTTGGGGATTGCTTAGGAATTTTAAATGGTTAGGGAAATGTTAACTTGGGACATTTTAAAATGAGTCACTTTGAGGGTTAGGCGTCCCTATCAAAGAGAAATGAAAAGAGGGCCCCTGGTGCTCTGTGCTCTGGGACACTGTGTGTTACAGCCCGAGAGGAGAGGCTGGGACAGGGCGAACCCGGCCCAAGAAAAGGGGTCTGAAGCCCCACTAACCACTCATTGCCTCTCGCGTGGGAATGTTTTTTCATCTTGATCTTTGAGTGAATCCCGAGCCAGACTGTTGCTGCAAAGCTGTCAGAATCGTTGACTTTTTGTCTGGGGTGCAGGTGTGTGTGCGTGTGCATGCGTGTGCGTGTGCATGCACGCACCTGGAAGGTACTGGAAGGAAGGTACAGCTGTCCTGGGATTTGAGTACATGCCCCTAGAAGGCTGGGAAGACCACATTGCTGTGTTAGATGCGGAGACTCCAGGACGAACTCGGGTTTATGGTCATGGGTATGCAGATAGTTACAGAAGTCATCATAGGTTTGTGTGCATGCGTGGACGTCACACCAGAAGCAGTGACGCCCCAGCAGCAATGAGCACAGCCAGCTCCCAAGTCTTGGTTCCTAAATGCTATTCTCTAGTTAAAGCAACCGGGGCTCCCTAGAGAAACAGCTGGTGGTGGGGCTGGAGGGGCCCGGAGCATCTTGTAATGCCAGCAAGTAAGGACGTGCCCAAAAAAGAAGGGGAAAGACGGAGGGTGTGGCAGAGGGACCCCTGAGCCAGCCTGAGAGGGCTCCCCTTCCCCAAAGCCGGCTACTCTGATCACGAGGACGACTCAGTATTGGATCAGGACCCAGGGTGTAAGATAAATATACATCGTTGTGCATTCGTACCGATATGCACAAATGGTTGCCCACAGACAGACAGAGGGCAAGTCGCCTTGGAGGAGAAGGACAGAGATGGGAAGAGAACGGGAGCAACTGTCCAGAGCAGCCCCGCGGACAGCGCCTTCGCCGGGTGACGCGTCCGCAGCAGCAGAGCCTCGCAGGTCACCTGATAGCCTGTGATGAGCAGACGCTTCAGCTCCTGATGTTCTTCCCAAAACCTCAGGGCTCCAGCCTGATCATTAGGAAACGACAAACTTAACCCCAGAGTGCCGGGAAGTGCGATTGCGCTCCTTCTGTCTTTCGCCGAAAGTGCCGGGAGCGCTATCAAAGCTTCGAAATGGCGTCCAGTTCTAAGTCTGCTTTTATTAGTGATGATGATATTGCTAAATATGTCAATGTAGTAAAGGTTTCCTTAAGTTTTTGAATATGTAACTTCATTTACTTGCAATTCATAATTTTTTTCCCTAACCTGCTGTAAAATCAGCAAAAATGCCTTGGCAATTTTACCATAGTTCCTAGGATATTGGTTGGCACTCAAAGGGTTAAATCCAGGGACAGCTACCAAATACCTGACCGCAGTCTTCAAAACCTTCAAAACCGCTCAAGTCATGAAAAATAAGGGGCTAGCAGGAAGCCGTCAGGGAGCAGACA
Organism: Myotis davidii; assembly: GCF_000327345.1. NCBI lineage: Eukaryota > Metazoa > Chordata > Mammalia > Chiroptera > Vespertilionidae > Myotis > Myotis davidii. Next base: position 8,287,166 of record NW_006293088.1, on the reverse strand, counting down.
GGAAATGTAACATTTCATTGCAACGGGGTGTCCTGGCTGGGTCCTGGGACAGAACAAGAACATCAATTCTCATCCTAAGGTGCAATCTAATCTGAGCCTGTAACTCAGTTACTAGTAGTGATGTGTTTGACATGTGCGCCGTGGTTATATAAGATGTTAATAGGAGGGGAAACTGGGTGAAGGTTCATGGGAGCTCTACCTTCTGCAGCTCCCGGTCCAGCTAAAATTATTCAAAACATTGTAAACTCTTTTTAAATGCCCCCATAGCTATGGCTAATAATAACTCAGACTAAAGAGACACTGACCACTAAAGAGATTTCACACAGTCGTTTATTTCGTCCTCACCAACAACAATAAGATAGACAGTACTGTCCCCATTTTACAGATGGGGGAGTTGAGGTGCAAAGTGGCCATTATTTTTCCTAAGTCGCACGGTGGCAGGATTAAACCCAGGGCTCCAGCTCCACTCCAGTGCCTTTCCCGCCCTCTCAGAGCTGCCCAGTCTGAAAATGCTTCTTCTGCCCGGCCGGGGGGCTCAGTGGTTGAGCATCGACCTATGAGCCACGTGGTTACAGTTTGGTTCCCAGTCAGGGCACATGCCCGGGTGTGGGCTCGATACTCAATGTGGGGCGTGCAGGAGGCAGCCGATCAATGATTCTTGATCATCATTGATGTTTCTCTCCCTCTCCCTTCCTCTCTGAAATCAATAAAAATATATTTTAAAAACATTTTTTAAGTAAAAATGCTGCTTCCGCTCAAAGGGGGTGCAGGTTGGACAGGCCCGTGAGGAGACTTTAAGCGAATCCCAAGCCAGACTGTCACTGCAAAGCCGTCAGAATCGGTGGCTTTTTTTCTGGGGTGTAGGTGCATGTGTTTGTGTGTGTGTGTGCACGCGCACGTGCACTGTACACCTGGAAGGTACTGGAAGGAATGGCGTGTCAATTGAAAGTCCTCATTCCCTGAAACTGGGCAGGTAAATGGGCTGCTTGCGAGAAAAGCCAGAGGCACCGGCAGACACCTGGAAGGCGTCCCACAGGTCAGCGGAGAGAAGCAGGAGGAGGGGCCGTGGTGGGCGCTGAGGGTGCAGAGCAGCGCAGGTGCGCGGAGAGGGTGCAGCCGGCGTGTGGACCGAGCCGTGTGCAGGGGCCTGGCGTGATTACAGGAGGTCGGTCTCCTGTGTCCCTGGGTCGGAACCTGTGCTGCTGCTCCACCAGGTGGCTCTTCCATCCTCTTTAAGCCGCTCCTGGGGGGCAGGTTCACGCTCTGGAAGGAGGCTTGGTCGTGGCACCGCGGTTCCGGAAACGCAGCCTCAGTGTCACCCGAGAACTTGTCAGAAAGGCACAGAGGGTGCCCAGACACCCTACTCTCCCCCCCTCTCCCCCCGAGATTGCACTGCAGGGTGGAGGCTGCAGTCCTGGCCCTGCCGGTCTTTGAGCCGGGGCTGAGAACGTGGCTTACCCAGGGGTGTGAAAAGCGGGAGAACCTTGCCCGGCCCGTGTGGCTCCGTGGGTTGGGCGTCATCCTGTGCACCAAGTGATCGCCAGTTTCATTTCCAGTCAGGGCACGTGCCCGGGGTGCGGCCTTGGTCCCCAGTAGGGAGCGTGCAGGAGGCGGCCCATCGAAGTTTCTCTCTCATCAGTGTTTCCATTTCTCACCCTCTCCCTTTCTCTTTCTCTGAAATCAATAAAAAACTATTTTTTAAAAACTAGAGAACTTTCTGCACTGGCAGCGGCGTGTTCTGTGGTGAGACGAGGTAGCCAGAGCTTCTCGCCGAGAACCGAAAGCCAGGCGGCGCCAGGCGGGAGCCCGAGCCCGGACAGCGGCCGGCTGTTCCCTGCGCTCGGGACGTGCTCCCGCGATGCGTGGAATCCCTCAAGCGGAGTCACGTGGGCTTTGTTTGAACGTCATGGGCGAGACGTGGGCCAGATCTCTGGGCCCCTAGGATATTATTTGTTTTCTCTCTGACCCCCAACATGTTGGTTGAAAACTACACCCCCCCCCCCCATTCAGGCTGCGGGAGTTACTTGTTGGCCAACAAGTGCGGGCAGGGCTATCGTCACTGATGGTCAAGGCGCCCCTCCCAGGCCTGGCACACATCGGTGCCCAGCAAATATCTGTGCGGGAATAAATGAGTCTTCACATGTGCTTTTCTTACTCCAGTGTCATCAGGAAAAGTTTGTCTTCTCAGAAATTATATTTCCTTTATCCTGTAATCACACACATACGTACAGCGAAGGTGACATGCTGAATTTGCCAACTATTTTACGGTCACGTGTTAATGGCCATAATGAAGCTGTCAGGCCAGACCAAGCGTAAAGTTGCTGTTTCACTTGCCAGGAAGGGAGATGTGAGGACCGCGTTTGTGTGTGTGCGTGAGCCTTGCAGGCGGGCAGCTGTGCCCACCCTGTTCGCCCCTGCCTCGCCCCAGGAGAGGGCACGGGACCACAGACTCGGCCTCTCGCCGCGCCCTGGATGCGGCTCCGTTGTTTCCATGCGAGATGGCTCTGACATGACTCATCTCCCCAAACCACCCCCTTTGGAGCCGAGAGGCCCCGAGATGCCTTAATGCATGATGTAACTTGGTTAAGAGGCAGGTAATTGCTGGAGTGTCTTCATGAAGTGCTTCTCAGAGCAGCTTAATCGCATCTGAGAGCTCCCTGCAGAGCGAGCTGGGGGGATGGCCGGGAGCACAAGCCCCAGAGCAGAAGCCAGGGACGTCGGTCCGTCTGTCCGTGGCAGACACCGAATCACCACGTCGGCGTCGGGGCGACTGTCAGACGCTTTGACGGGCGATGCCGTGGGCAGGGCCTGGTCCCATGGTGTCAGGAGGGCTCTGTCTGTCTCTGCAGTGCCCACAGCCAGTGGTGGGGAGGGGCGGCGATGACAGGCCAGCACACCAGAACAAAGCCACTCGGATGGACAGGGAGGTGGCCACGGGCACGGCCACAGGGCTCCCTCGGGGCTGACCACAGCTGGGCAGCCCTCCTGTGCCTTCCGCTCCTTCCCTGACAGGGTTCATCTTGGCCACCAGCTCCAAACATGGGCACATGTGCTCACAACAGTCATTTAATAGACGCAGCGTCCGTGGGCTGCCAGAGAGACAGTCGGAGGGCGACAGAGGCCTGACCAGGTCACTGGGGCGCGGAGCTTCCGCACGTAGGTGCAGAGGCAGGTGGCTGTCTGGGCGGCACCGTCAGGAGTAAGGGACAGTCCATACAGATGCCACGAAGGACACCGCCACACCACCAGGAGTCAGGCTCTAACCGGAAGATGAAACTCTCAGCCTTCAGCCAGCTCCACATGCAGGGGCCCTGATTCTGCAAAATGTCCGTTTCCTAACGGGGAAGGGGTTGGCACGAGGAAGGATTCCGGCGCCACCTCTGGGGTCGTCCCGCGTTTGCCGTTGCTGGTCCCGCGTGACGTGGGCCGTGTACAGTCCGCCCCACGGGCCGCTTCCCACGGGTGACAGCCACGGAGACGCCAGCGGCAGGCTCTCACATCTGTTGTCCGTCGGCTGCGCGACTGGCCTTTCACGCTGAAAGAGGAGGGGCTCTTCTCTCGGTGCTGCTCCTGGAAGTAGCTCACTGGGAACCAAATCAGTTCCTGAGAAGTAGTTTTCCTCCTTCTGCTCTTGTGGCTGAGTGCCGTGAAATGCATTCACACCCAGCACTGGAAGTGTTCCTGGGAAACGGGAGAGGCTGTCTCACTGTGAGAAAATGTTCCGCTCCCTGGGCTCAGACTCTGATCCATGCGCCTCTTCTCTTCCCCATAATCTTCCTTCCCGCGGTTCCCACACAGCGGGGAAGCCCGGTCCTCGAGCCAGATAGATGGTTATCTCCCCGGCCTCAGTTTCTGCATCTGAGAAATAGGGTCACAACCGTCCCGACCTCACCTGACCGTTGTTCATATTTGTAAAGCGGTGACGGGCACGGAGGAAGCATCCGGTCCATTGTTTGATCTCCAGTAGAACCAATAAGCCTTAATCACTGTCAGGGTTTACAGTCAGGACGGCAAGGGATGCCGAGAAAGTGTTTCTTTTCCGGGTTATTCCTTTTCCTGAGTCAGACGCTGTATTTGGAAAATCGTTCTGCCGTGAGCCACGGGAGGGGAATATCTGTCACAGCTGTTGTCGGTGTCCAAGGACATTTAGGTCGTGTGTCTGAAGACGCTGATGGCTGGCACGCACATCTGGGACTTAACCGTGTTCTGAACCTGCACGAATATTAACTCGTTTAATTCTCACAACATTTTCCCACCCTGGCCCCTGTGGCTCCCTGTTGGAGCATCGCCAGTGCACCAAAGGGTCAAGGGTTCGATTCCCAGCCGGGGACACGTGCTTAAGTCGGGGCTTGAGCGGGAGGCAGCTGGTCAATGTGTCTCTCTTGCATCATCAATGTTTCTCTCTCTGTGTGTGTCTCTCTCCTCCTCCTCCTCCCCTCTATCTGAAAAGCAATGGAAAAAATATCTTCTGGTGAGGATTAACAACAAAAAATTTTTTTAAATCATTTTCCCCAGTGTTTGGGTAAAGCAGCTGATACCTCAAAAATGCGTGTCTGTAGACCCTTCCCCACTGATTTAAATGAAGTTGTACTCATTCCATTTGTGCTCAGGGCCCCTCCCCCCTATCTCTTTAAGGTTTCCACTGGGGAGTGGGGTGCCAGGAACCCCAAAACAGGACTTTGACATAAAGGGGTTCTTCTGTTCGAGAACCTGAGAACGTGGGGCCAGAGAGATGCCCCATCTTGTGTGCAGCGGCAGACTCGCTGCCACAGGACGAACCCAGGCCGGACGAGCCTCCGTGGCTGGTTCAGGGAAGGAGACTCCGGCCCTGCCTGCGTGGACAGGCCACGTGCGAGCTGCACTTCTCCCAGCACCAACCTCCCTCTTCCTCGTCCCGCCCTAGACAACCAGTTCAGGATGTCCATCCTGGAGCGGCTGGAGCAGATGGAGCGGAGGATGGCGGAGATGACGGGGTCCCAGCAGCACAAGCCGGGAAGCGCAGGAGGCGGCAGCGGCGGGGGCGCCAGCAGCGGGAACGGCGGAAGCCAAGCCCAGGTACCCCCTGTAGTGACTGTCGTCTTCGGTTTTGTGTGATTTGTTACTGATGGGGAGGCAGGCAGTGGCCACAGTCCCTTTGCTGGTGCTAGGTCATTGCTGGCTGAGGCCGAAGTCGGAGGGCTGCTTCCCGGCCCCGCGCTTCCTCCCTGGGCCTCGGACCCTGTCCCTGGTCTCTGGCCGCCCGCTGTCGCCTGCCGGGAGTGAGGCCTGCAGTGACTCAGGGCTGCGGGCGCAGACTTCAGTTAGAATCCAGTTTGTGTTTTGTAGTCTGTCTCTGTCCTAGCTCTAGATATACACCGGTGTTGAGTTCAATTGGTCATTCATGAGCCTGTAGAAACTCAAGAAGACCAACGGGAAAAGGGCCCAGAGAAACCGTTTGGGTGATTTTTCAGTAAAAAAAGCATTGTTCCTTCTGCCATCTTCCAGGCACATGCCTATTCATCGATTTCACGAAGGGCGCCCTCTCCTGCCCAGGACGGGGACATCACCACATGCTGTTTGAGGGTCCTGAGAGTCTCGAAGGCTTTATGTACATTTCATTTGGGAGCCTCATTCGGGAACCTCTCCGAGGGAACAGTGATCTTTCAGGAGACCCCAGAGTAAATGCAAAGGGACTGCGAGTTCCTTCCCTCGGCTACCGAGTCGTTGCCAAAACCTCACATAAATTCCCCCCCTTCCTCTTCAAAAGGAATGATTTTCTTGAACAATTACATGAAGTGAACACTGAGTTTTATGATCCTTGTGAATATCAAGGGTTTGGTAATACTTGTAATAATAGATGAAAGCAAGGCATGATGTACCACGCCCCAAGAGCTAGCCTCCTTTCTCCCCCTGAGCTTTCCTCTCATTTCTCACCTACCTTCAGAAATCGGTGGAAAAGGAAAGACTGGGCACGCCGTAGAATATCCCTCAGGCTAAGATAGGCTTCTTTTCACCGGTTCCATGAAGGTTTATAAAAGAAGTAACCGTTGTTTACTATGCTCACGGCTAAAGTAAGAGATTCCCTTGAAATCCCTTTCCTATAGTCCACACAGGTTGCCTTCAGGGAATAGGATGTCATTTTCCAGCTGGGCCGCTCAGCCACTGTCCTGGTACAACCTGACCCCGTCTTAGCTGCTGGTGATCGCACGTTCATCGATTGAACTTGGCTTCAGGGAGCGTCAGTGTCCACCTGACGTGCTGGAGACGTGGCTGTTTTTGCTGAATGCAAAAAAAAATCCCTCTCGCCCTGGCCAGTTGGTTCAGTGGTTAGAGTATCCGCCCTCAGGCCAAAGGGCTGAGGGTTCAAGTCCCTGGCAAGAGTCTGTGCCTTGGTTTCAGGTTCACTCGCCGGGCACGGTCTGGGCACATGGGGAAGGCAACCAGTTGATATGTCTCTCTCACATCGATGTCTCTCTCTCTCTCTCTGTCTCGCTCCCCTTCTCTCTCCTCTCCCCCTCCTCCCTCCCTTCCACTCTCTCTAAAAAAATCAATGGAAAGAATACCCTCGAGTGAAGATGATTTTTTTAAATCCCTCTTTGCTCACGCCCTGGTGAATCCCCCGTGCTTGTGGGCATGCCCACTGCATAGGAAGCAGCTCTGCCCGGCCTCGGGGTCAAGGTCATTCTACTGCAGGTCAAGGTCGCCCAGCTGTGCTTTCAAAGATGCTCTTACAGCTCTAGTGAGATGACGTGATTGCCGTCTTCTGCCGCTCTATTCTTGCAGGTTTTTCCCCCCAGACCTAACGGAAAAGCGATGAGGAGCAACAGCATTTCTGCAGCCGTTGCTGTTGCTGTGGCTATGGCGGCGGG
>NW_006293088.1:8277482-8279904 GCF_000327345.1 Myotis davidii | reverse complement strand
CCCCCCGCCCCCCGCGGCTCACCAGGGGACAGAGGTCTGGCCACTCAGGGTGCGGTCTGGCCTGTGAGCCAGGACTTCTCTGGGGGCGGTTTCCAAGGGAGTTTTATGAGCTTCTGCCCAAGAAACACTCAGGGAGATGCCAACTGAACGTTGGGCCTTTTCCTTCCCCTGGGGGCCTCGCCAAGTGGAGAGACTCCAAACCGCCCTGTGAAGCTCAGAGTCTATTGCACACCAGGGGTTAGAGGCTCCATTCGGTTTCGCATCTGTGGGGCTCCGTTTGGTTTGTGCCTGTGAGGGTGTGCACCTGTCAGGGGTTTCCTGTCCACGTGGATTCACTGGGCGGTCACTGCTGGCCCCTCCCTTTGCAGCACGAAGCATGCGGACAGCATTGATCTGGAGCTGGAAGTTGACCCCTTGAACGTGGACCACTTCTCCTGCACCCCCCTGGTAAGAGGACGCTCACTGGTCCCCACGCCGCTTCTCCAGGCCGGGCCCCCGCGTGGTCCCTCACGGACACGTGACGTCTATCCGAGCTACTTTGCGACGATGATGTTTCGTGGCCCCGTGGAGGGAGCCAGCGAGGACCAGGCCGCAGCGGCCGAATGCAGTCTGTTTGGAACTCGCCGTTAAGAGCGCCGCTCTGTCTCCGTCTTTCAGATGTGGGCGTGCGCCCTCGGGCACCTGGAGGCCGCCGTCGTGCTGTACAAGTGGGACCGGCGGGCCATCTCCATCCCCGACTCCCTGGGGAGGCTGCCTCTGGGGATCGCCAGGTCGCGGGGCCACGTGAAGTTAGCCGAGTGTCTTGAGCACCTACAGAGAGGGGAGCAGGCTCCGCTGGGACAGAGCCCCCGAATCCACTGTCCCCCGAGCGAGGAGCCCCACGCAGACGGCTGGATGGCCCAGTGGCACAGCGAGGCCATCGCCTCTCCAGAAATCCCCAAAGGCGTCACCGTCATTGCAAGTACCAATCCGGGTAAGAACTCAGAGTTACCACATCTCAGACGTGCCGAGTCCCCAGGTGCTGTCCCTCAGGAGAGGCCTTAGGGTGCTCACTGATGGGTTTGGGGGGGTTTCTATCTCTGAGTTGCTTTTTAGCTGTAAGAATGCCTAGTGTGACTCCCCTAGCTCCCTGCCCCCCAAATGCAGAAAGTAGGAAAAAAAAAAACTATGTCCGTGCAAGAAAGAACTGCAGTGATGGAGGAGGAGGATCTGAGTCCACTAGATGCTTCGGGGGGGTGTGTAAATGGCAGGGACGTGTCTGAGGCCCGGCTTCGCCCTGGTGTCTCCCGGGCCTAGAGGGCGCGTTAGCTCGTTAGGGCTCCTGGTCTGATCGCCTGTCCTGACTGTCCTTTCTACTGTGCTTTTCAGAGCTGAGAAGACCTCGGTCTGAACCCTCTAATTACTACAGCAGTGAGAGCCACAAAGATTATCCAGCTCCCAAAAAGCATAAATTGAACCCCGAGTCCTTCCAGGCGAGGCAGGAGGAGCTGCTGTCCACTGCACTGAGCCTGGAGCAGCCCAGGATCAGGAAGCAGAGCCCTAGTTCTAAGCAGGCCGCCCCCGAGACTCTCAGCCCCAGGGAAGGCGCGAGGGCCTGCAGCCGGGCACCCTCCCCTCCCTCTCCGGAGCCGGCGGGACTCCGAGCCGCTGCGGCCCAGCCCCAGCCCGTAGTGAGGTGGAGTCCCAAAGATCTTTCCATTGGTGTGTCTACAGTGCAGGTGACGGGCAGTCCGAAGGGGACCAGTGTAGGAAAGGAGGCAGCACCTGCACAGGTGCGACCACGGGAGCCCATGAGCGTCCTGATGATGGCTAGCAGAGAGGTGGCGCACACAGAGATGGGGCCCTACCGGGACAGTGCGGAGGCCGAGGACGGCTCGCAGCCCATGGATGACATACAGGTGAGCGCGCACCAGGTGAGAAGCCTGCGAGGCCGGGATCGTCAGGCTTCCTGGATCTTTGTGTTGTTCTTGTTAATCCTCACCCAAGGATATTTTTCCATTGAGTGGAAGGGACGGGGAGAGGCAGAGAGAGAGAAGCATCGATGTGAGAGAGACACATTGATTGGCTGCCTCCCACACGCACCCCAACCGTGGCCAGCGATCAAGCCTGCAATTGAGGCATGTGCCCTTGACCGGAATTGAACCATGACCCTTCAGTCTGCGGGCCGATGCTCTAACCACTGAGCAAACCGGCAGCTCTGAATTACTATTCATGACCATGAAGCTGGGGGGGTCCCCTCTTTCGAACCAGAGTAACGACGAGGGGCCACCCCTGGATGGCTGAAAGCATCGATGTGAGAGAGACACATTGATTGGCCGCCTCCCACACGCACCCCAACCATGGTGGGGATCGAGTCTGCAACCCAGGCACGTGCCCTTGAGTGGCATCAAACCCAGGACACTTCCGTCCGCACCAAGGCTCT
>NW_006293088.1:8267582-8277260 GCF_000327345.1 Myotis davidii | reverse complement strand
GCAGAGCCCTCCCTCTTGGCACCAGCTCCTCAGACTCACCCAGGGCCCTTCTCCCTGGCGTCTGGGACTCCACTGGTTCTGGATTAGCTCTGATCGAGTCACCGCCTGGCACAGCTAGAACAGAGGCCTGCGGAGAGCATGTGACGGATCGGCGCCACCATCACCTCGCCATGAAGGGCAGGTGGCACCAGGCTCTGGGGACAAGCACTGAACTACCCCTCGGGCTGCTGACCGACCGACCGCTGGATCTGGAAGGTCCAGAATCCTCCTGGGCGCTACACTTGCAGAGGTTAGGAGGCTCTGCCCTGCAGGGAACCTGAGGTGTGGCTGTTAAGCAAACGCAGTTGGTTCATCGAAATGCACTGCAGCGGAGAGGACCGAGCAGCCTAAGGACACGTGCTTGGCTTTCTCCCTTCCAGCCTCCCAGTGGCTTCACCCAGAACAAGGGTAAAAGGGAAAGACCCCGCGAGACACTCGCTAGGGCACCCGGCCTGCGGCGTCGGTGTGATGAGAGGGGGGCCCGCAGGTCGCACAGCCCGCAGGCCGCACAGCCCGCAGCGCTCCCAGGGAGAGGAGCTCCCGGGAGAGGAGCCGTGAGCGGCTCCTGGGGTCGCATCCTACCTGCCCTCTGTTTAGCATAGGTGAGCCTCGCACCTGAGCAGGGCCCTCCCATCCCTGTGGGTGGGTTGGGGGCTCCACTACGGATCTACCTGCCGGGGAATCAAGTCATAGCTTAGACCAGGGTTGGCAGTTTTTTCTGTAAAGGCCAGATAGGAAATATTGCAGGCCGTGTGGGCCATCAGACTTGTCATGACGATTCCATCTGCCTCTAGTACAAAAGCAGCCTCAGGCAGTATTGGACCAGTGGGTGTGGCTCTGTGCCAATAAAACTTTATTGGCATCAGCAGGTAGCTGGTGGGTGGGCTGCCACAGTTTGCCAGGTCCTGGTGGAGCCCGTGTCAGACACCAATAGTAAGTCATCTAGGACAGTATTCACGACATTTAATAATAAATCACCAGACTGTGAAAATCAGTAGCTCAAAGGAGGGGCACTGAGGAGGATGAACAATAAAACAGAAAACCGATCCGTCTGCGTGATCATCATAGTGGGGTTGTGTGTGAGGCAGTTGTTAAGAGGGGGCTCGTACTTGAAAAAGGAATAGTGTTTAAAAAATAACCCGGAACTAAAATTCTAAATTAGTATCTTAGCAAAACCGGGGGATAGGGAGGTGGAGGAGGTAACGTGTTCAAGCAGCGCCCCTGTCCGGCCGCCGGTGGGCTCGGTTCCGCTGCTGATGCCAACGGGTCCGTGTGGGCCGGGACGTGCTGTCAGATGCCATGCTCGTGGGCAGCACAGAACCACTGCGTCGCTGTGGGAGAAAACGCGTCTGCCCCGTCGGGGGAATTCAGGAATGGCAACAAAGGGACAGGCAGCCACAGAAATAATAAGTGGAAAACATAACAGAGGATTATTTTCCAACGTGATTCATTCCCACTTTGGTAACTGATGATTCTATGATTAAAAGGTGCTCAGATTGAGTTTAAAAAAAAAAAGCAAAATACACTCTATGCTGCTTGCACAAGACACAACTAGAATGAAATGAAACGAGAAAACAAGGTGATGGGAAAAGATACAACAGACAAATATATATAAAAAGAAAAAAAGGCAAACAGGGTAAATAGTATGCATATGTATATAAATATGTAATTTATATGGTGTCAGTGAAGTTCTGTGAACCTAACCACACAGCTTCTACATGTGAAGCAAAAGCTAGGAAACACAAAGAAGGCGGAACCACGACCTTCATCGCCGTGTGAGACGAATGCCCCGCCTCGGACTGAACAGTGCAGTGGGAAGCTTGGCTTCCGGTCTGTGTTTACAGGTGACAAATATTGATGCAGACGCAGGTAATCCGGACCCAGAGCACATGTCTCTCTACAGTTGTTCCCTTTAGGGACTCCAGGCACATCTCTGAACGTTGCTCACGTGCCAGGACACGAAGAGAATTTAAATGAAAACCCGAAGCTGCCCGTTTAAAGGCGATCTTTACCTTCTCCGACCCCCAGCCCAGAAATTTAGAAATGAATGTCGTGATTTTTTTCAGGCCCAACTGCTGAGCCTGTTACTTGGTTTAAAGTCATCTAAATGTCACTGCCTTTTTGCAGCAACAAGAAGTCAGCTACGTGGTAGTTGAAGTGTGCACTGCGGGTCTTGAGCTGTTCTCACGCTGCCACCTAGTTACGAAACGGAGGATTTGGGGGGAACCGTAGGGCCAGGCTCCAGGTTCCTTAGTCTCCAGAAATTCCACTTTGCTTTGAATAAAATACTTGAATGCCTCCCTGGTAGAAAAAGAAAATCAAAGCAGGACCTACTTCCTCCTCAAATCAAGAGCCAATATCAAAGGGAAAGAAAAGCTGTGATATCTTCCCCCTAAATGTCTTCGTTTTTCTCCCTGTTACAGAAATAGTTATTGTTCTATGTAGAAAATTGCCCAAGATCCGCGTGTTTAGCAGCTTGGTTGAGATGGACGTAACGTGCATAATACTCAGCCTTCCTACGTCCCACTGACGGGGTTTGGTGAAGGGACACAGCGGTGCAACCATCGCCAGGGCCCCCTGAGAGCTCCCCCTTCACCCCACGCCCCTGTGTCGGCGGCCGTCACTCGCTCCGTCCCAGCCCTCGGCAACCACGGATCTGCTTTCTGTTCTCAGAGTTTTGCTTTTTCTAAAAATGTTGTAGAAATGGAACCTAAAAAGTGTGGTCTTCTGTGCCTGGCTCCTTCCCTCAGCAGGATGTTTTTGAGGTGTGTGTCGTAAGATAAGCCTTTTTTCACCCTTGCATAGATCCGCTTACAAACCTCAGCTCTTGCCCTGATCGGTTTCTCAGTGGTTAGAGCATCAGCCCTCAGATTGAAGGGTCGCAGGTTCGATTCCGGTCAAGGGCACGTTCCTCAGTTGCAGGCTCGATCCCCGGTCCCCGTTGGGGCGCAGTCGGGAAGCAAGCAATGGATGCGTCTCTCTCACATCGATGTTTCTCTCTCTCCATCTCTCCCCCTCCCTTCCCCCCTCTCTCAAAATCAATGGAAAAATATCCTCAGGTGAGGATTAACAAAACCTTCAACTGTTGTATTTCACGTTCCGTTATCAAAAGATGTGCAAGGACGTTTTAAAAACAAGGTCTGTCTCTAATTCTGGAAGCATTTCTCCCTCCAGACTCGTTTGAGGCTTCTTGACGTAACTATTAGGAATGTGTTTGGGGTGCCAATCTCAGCAACCTAACTAGAGTGATTTAATTTTTAAAAATTACTTTTCTGTAGAGGCTCATTGTCCAGAAGTAGGTCCCCAGGTGCGTGGGAAGGGGGGAAATCAAGAAGAGGGTGATCATAACTGCTTGTCACCCACCAGCTGTGCCGGGGGCCTGGCTCACTGCTGCCCCCTACAGGACTGGGGTTTTCCAGGCAAAGGGGTTAGGGAGCCCCTGGTGTCACCCCATTCATACAACTTGCTGGAGAACTGCCCAGCACAGAGCCGCTCAGAGGGTGGCCGCAGCTGAAAGGAGCGAGCAGGCACCAGCCAGGACTGCTGTAAGACGACTAAGGTTTTAGCCAAAATAGGACTTGCAGGGCCGGGCCGGTGTGGCTCAGTGGTTGAGCATCGGCCTATGAACCAGGAGGTCATGGTTTGATTCCCAGTCAGGGCACATGCCCGGGTTGCAGGCTCAATCCCCAGAAGGGGGCGTGCAGGAGGCAGCTGATCCATGATTCTCTCTCATCATTGATGTTTCTCTCTCCTTTCTCCCTTCCTCTGTGAAATCAGTAAAAATATATTTTTTAAAAAGTAGGACTTGGAGGTAATGGGGGGAAGGGTGTGAAGCTTGACAGCGACACTGGAGTGGGTTGGGGGGAGGGTAAGCCGCTCCCTTCGTCCTCTCTCTCCGAGGCGGGCGGGCGGCGGGCTCTGAGTCCCTCGAACCTGATGCCCTGCCCCCGCTGTCCGTTCCAGGTGAACATGATGACCCTGGCGGAGCACATCATCGAGGCCACGCCTGAGCGCATCAAGCAGGAGAACTTCGTGCCCATGGAGGCCCCGGCCTTGGAGAGGACGGAGGCGGCCACCATCAGCAGCACCATGAGCTGGCTGGCCAGTTACCTGGCGGACGTGGACCACCTGCCGCACGCCGCCCAGCTCAGGTCCGACGCGCGCGAGAAGTTCCTGGGTCTGAGGTCCTGGGAGGCGAGCGGGTTTGAGGATGCCGGGTGGTTAGACCTCACTGAGCGAGGGAGGAAGCTGCGACCGTCAGCAGTCAGCAGATGCGTGCTTAAAGGCTGCGGTGCGTCTACACCGCGGGACAGCTGTGGAAGGGGCGGGGCGGGGGGCGCTCTCACCCTGGGAGACGGCCTGGAGGGACTGGAGAGCCTCAGGCTGAGCTCAGTGAGCCAGTCAGAGAAAGACGCGTGTACACGGTCTCACGCATGTGGAATCTAACGAACAAAATCAACGAACAAAACAGATCCAGAGACATAGACACATGGGACAGACTGACAGATCCCAGAGGGGAGGGGTGATTAGAAGAGAAGAGATGAACCAAAGGATTTACATGCAGGTCTCCATAACCCATGGACACGGCCGAGAGTGCAGGGAAGGCCTGGGGGCGTGCAGGGGGGAGGTAAATGGGGGAAAGAGAAGGGACGTCTGTAATACTGTCAGCAATAAAGACACTTTTTTTAAGCGAGGAAGCCTTAGGGCTCCCGTCCTTGCCTCTTCCACGGTTTTCCTCCCTGTCTCAGAGCCTGCGAGACAGCGAATCTTAAGGTTCCCCCCCAGAGTCACTGGACTTCCATGGGAGGGTGCTCGGTGGGGTTAGTGTTCGGCCTCGTGCTGAACGCATGGTGGGTGTCCCGTGTGAACTCGCGGACGGAAGGACAGTTAAAGTCGGGTGTGTCCGGCGCCGGAATGAAAGCACATTCCTAACAGCCCCCGTGGCTCCCGGCGGCTCCCATCTGTCTCACGTCAGCGTGTCGTGGGTCGTGCAGACGGATCACGCTCCCCCGTGTCCCCTCTCGTTCCAGAAGCGCGTATAGCGAGCCTCTAACCCCCTCTTCCAACACCAGCCTGAGCCCCGGGGGCTCTCCAGCCAGCGACATGGCCTTCGAGAAGCCCAGCCTGCCCTCCGCGGCGGACTGGTCGGAGTTCCTGAGCGCGTCCACCAGCGAGAAGGTGGAGAATGAGTTCGCCCAGCTCACTCTGTCTGACCACGAACAGCGCGAGCTCTATGAAGCCGCCAGGCTTGTCCAGACCGCCTTCCGGAAATACAAGGTGAAGGGGATCGGAGTTCTGACGGGACCTTCTTCAGGCCCGGGAGGTAGAGGAGGTCATGAGCATTCCCGCTAACACACCGGCCATTTCTTATTTATCTTCTTATTTATTTAATATATTGTTACTGATTTCAGAGCGGAAGTAAGAGGGAGAGAGAGAGAGAAACATCAGTGATGAAAGAGAATCATTGATTGGCTGCCTCCTGCACGCCCCCTACTGGGGATTGAGCCTGCAACCCAGGCATGTGCCCTTGACTGGAATCGAACCCAGGACCTTCAGTCCACAGGCCGACGTTCTAACCACTGAGCCAAACCGACTAGGGCCACATGGGCCATTTCTTCCTTCCCTCTGAGTTTGTAGGATCTTTATTTGAATTATTAATTCATGTCACCTGGGATTATTAATAATTTTCAGAAGCTTTAGTGACATCAATTTGACCAGTAGTGCGATGATTGTCATCATCTCAATTTGTTGTGGGTCGTGAAAACAGACACCATTTAGTTGATATGAAGAAAGTTGATGCCTCTGCCACAGGAATTTATGGCCTAAAGAGGGGGCTCCTAACCGGAGGCCTGGGACCTGGCCTCGGGCAGCCCAGGACCCCTAAAATGTTATGGCAGAGCATCTGTAGGTGCAGTGTTGGTGGAGGCCTGGGGTCTCAGAGGACACAGTGGAGCTCGGGCAGGTCCCGGGCACATGGCACCTTCCCTGATGGGTTACACACTCTGAGTATGAACATATTTTTAAAATATGGTTTCATTGATGCTAGAGAGAGGGGAGGGGAGAGGGAGAGAAACATCTATCGGCTGCTTCCTGCATGCCCCCTACTTAGATGGAGCCCACAGCCCAAGCATGTGCCCTGATGGGGAATCAAACCCGTGACCTCTTGGTGCATGGGACAACGCTCAACCAACTGAGCCACACCGGCCAGGCAAAAAGGAATATGTGTTTTAGGTCACCTAACACCCAAAAATGATGGCTCTATTTAGAAGCAAGAATAGCTGGAGATTAGTCCGTAAATCCATTTTTTGAAATGTATACTTCTCATTATCACCGTATTTTGGTAAACGTGGGGGGGGTCTCATTTCGGATGAAGTTAATGAAATGGGCGATGCTTCTCTTGAAGCCACAGGCAGGCTGACGTTTCTCATACTGAGTCATGGTTTACTTTTCCCCCTGACCCCCCGCAGGGCCGACCCTTGCGAGAACAACAGGAAGTGGCCGCTGCCGTCATCCAGCGCTGCTACAGGAAGTACAAACAGGTAACCACCTGCAGGGCCCCGGGGACTGCGCCCGAGGACACTCCTTTGGGGCTGCCGGGGGCAGCAGGCCGGCCCAGGACGAGGCCGCCTCTGGGCTGCCTTGATTAAAAACAGGAGGAAAATGTACCAGAGAGGGGGAAAAAGACAAAAGGATAAAAAAACATCCAACGGCAACTAGACGTAGGCCACAAAATAACTTTGGTTCTAGTGTTTGGCCTTTGGTATTGGTCTGTGAGGGTCTGTGTTGCCGTAACTTCACCCATAAGCCCCGTGGTGATGAAAGGGCCTCACGGAGTTGACTGTGGCGGCTGGAGGTCAGTGCTGGCTGTCGTCCCTGACCTTGAACTATCTGAGTTATGTCATCCTCAGCCAGTTTCCCTTGCAGCTGCTTCTTACGCATTTTATGGTGACGAATCACAAACATCGTTGAGAACCTTAACATGCGTTTGCAGTGCTCAGTGAGGGGATGCGGGAAGGGCAGCCGCGCGCTTGTTGCTGCCCTGTGACTGTTTCCAGGACAACCCGCAGCCACAGAGCTCCCGCCAGAGGGAAGGGGGGCTGACTCTCAGAGGGACCAGGTCTTTCAGGCACATCATCTCACCTGCTCCTTACCATCATATAAAGGAAACAACTGTATTTCCGTCTCCCAGACAAAGAGGCTGAGGTTCAGAGAAATTAAAATATTAGATCTTGGTAACCATCCCGGGGAGGTGAGAAAATAGAAGACATTGCCTGATGGAGCTTTGAGTGGCTCATGTGCTAACTTTCAGTCCTGTCGGTAGATTCCGGAACCTTTTATCGGGTTGTGCTTTCCGTGGGTTTTAAATGTGTATTGGGGGACTGCTCAGTGCCAAGGTGTATAATCGCACGTAGAAATTCTGGATTATGTTCCCTCGATACGATCCAGGGCTTTGGTGTCCGATGTGGGTTGCCTTTGATCGAGTTTCTCCAGGATCACGCTCTGTTCCTGCATGGGGTGGGGGAGGGGGCCTCTTCAGCTGTAGCCAGTTGAGTTCATGATCCCAGAAAATGAAGGTTTATTGTGTAAACGCTGACACCGCAGTTCCCGCAGCCCGGAGGCAGGGGGCGCTGCTCTGCGCACGGGCTTCTCTCGGTGGGCGGGCTTCTTAGCACAAGTGATAGACACCCAGAATCAGAGCTTCAAGCCTGTGATGACAACAGGGCTCTATTGCCAAGTCTGAGTTTGGTAGTTTGGTATTCTGTGGTTTTTTTTTTTAAATCCCATCCCAAAGAAGTGTCATCTACAGCCAGCAGGACGGAAGGCATCCTTTACTGAAATACTGACCCATAGGAGGCAAGTCTTTTGGCAGGCGGAGGCCTGCATCCAGCCAGCTCGCCCTTCTGCTGGTGGTGGCGGTGGTGGGAGTGTCATTGGTTCTGGCTTTTCAGCTTCCTTCCGTCGAGCAATCTAACGTTAATCTTGTATTCTCTGTTTCTCCCCCAAAGCTGACATGGATAGTCTTGAAGGTAATGCCACACCCAGTCCTCTCACAAACCATTCCACCAGAGTCACAAACTCCACTCCCATCACCAGTGACACGAAGGGGCCATTCCGATGGCAGGGTCATGAATCAGCCATCCCCTCCACCCCCCACCCCCCGCCAGGCCAGCTGACCACAGGGCGCCTGTCCTCCGGGGACCTCATGCTTATTCAGTAGCCATAATTGGACACTGTTCGGGCTGATGTCCATCTGAAGAGCCCATCCCAGCCAGTGACGTGAGCCCCGTGAGCCACAAAGTAAACCGCCCTTCTCCCGGGGCACGCCGCCGGGAAGCCCCAAGGCGCTGTAGGACCGGGCGTCCTTGTCTTAAAAGACTCCTGGACGAATGGGAGTGTGAAGCAGGTGGGGGTAGGCGAGAGGGTCCCTGCAGAAGGGCCCTGTGTCCTGCGCCGCCCGGGAGGCCCCTTCCCTCCCTCATGCCACCGCATACATGCAGACACACTAGGCACAGGGATGTCCTGCGAGCGTTTCCCTCCGATGGTAAGTTGCCCTCTTGCAAGCTGAGCGCTTCCTCGCCCCCCGAGTCGTATTCTGTTTGCTGAGCAACGTGGACGTAGATTCTCACGGACAGAGAGCTCTGAGTCTGTAGCGCCCGGGGCTCCTGCTCCCGTGCCTTCCTCCCTCCCTGAGCCCAGCCCCCGAGCCGGCCTGGTTGGCCCGGTGACCACGGCTCTCCGGGCCTCGCGGCTTCGCTGGCGCTGGCCCTCTGGGTGCTCATCTCCCGCAGGTTAAAGTGGCCCGAAGGTGTCAGCGTTTCATGATAAGCCTTGTGTTTGGGACCTTGAAACTCGGGAGTGTGCTGATGGGCTGATAGTGAGGGGGGAGTGGGAGGCATAACGGCGGGTAATTAAAAAGGTTCCGAGAGTGGGGAGCAAGGATTCATCTTAAACACTTAACATTTACCTTCCATGTGCGTTTCTAAGATTCCTAAGTGTCTAAGTGGATTGCTATTGAGAATTCTTTTTTTCTGCCCGGCCGGTGTGGCTCAGTGATTGTCGACCTATGGACCAGGAGGTCAGGGTTCAATTCCCAGTCAGGGCATATGCCGGGGTTGCGGGCTCAACCAGTGTGGGGCGTGCAGGAGGCAGCGATCAATGATTCTCTCTCATCATTGATGTTTCTGTCTCCCTCTCCTTTCCTCTCTAAAATCAATTTTAGAAAAATCTTTAAAAAAAATTCTTTTTTCAAGAAGGGCAATATATTTGGGGACTTGGGGGGAACAAAGCGCCTTCAAAAAGCAGCCCATCGTCGGGAGGCGGCCCTTAGGTAGTACTTTTCGTTCTGGAAAGGTAGGTGGAGAGAGGCCTGGTGGGCCTGTTTGGCAGTGAAGCCGGAAACGGAGACCACGGCGAGGGGAGAGTGACTCTCGCCGAGAGCCGAGCACAGCCCCACGCGCCCCCGTGGTCACGCTCTGCCTCTGTCTCCGCAGTACGCACTGTACAAGAAGATGACCCAGGCCGCCATCCTGATCCAGAGCAAGTTCCGCAGCTACTACGAGCAGAAGAAGTTCCAGCAGAGCCGGCGGGCGGCCGTGCTCATCCAGAAGTTCTACCGCAGCTACCGGAGGCGGCCAGCGG
>NW_006293088.1:8266875-8267515 GCF_000327345.1 Myotis davidii | reverse complement strand
GCAGAGACTCAGGTGGGCACAGGTCAGGTGGGCGCAGGCTCAGGTGGGCAGAGGCTCAGGTGGGCAGAGGCTCAGATGGGCACAGGTCAGGTGGACGCAGGTCAGGTGGGCGCAGGCTCAGGTGCACACAGCCCGTGGAGGGAGCAGCCCCGCCCTGTGCTGACAGCAGGGCCTGGGGGTGAGGGGGGCCTTGTGCAGTGATTTTCTTTCCAGACCCCAGGCTTTGCAGATGAGGCCTCTGTCATCACCTCTTGGTCTGTTTGGCTTATTTTGTCCTCGCCTCCCACCCATTTATTTGATGTCTCTGCCCCGTTTCACTTGTATCAGGATTTGGCAGGAGCCAAGTTTCCCCTGGAAACGGTGGCCACTGTGACACGCGGGCACCACCCGGAAGGCCGGGGAGGTGTGGAGAGGAGCTCTTGCTGAGAGTGTGTGTGAGGACAGGGAGACGCGCTGACCGAAGTTTAGAAAGCAGTAGCCCAGAGGGAGTGCTGAGGGCAGGCAGGGCGGCTTCGATGGAAGAGCCTGGGCCGCCTTTCTCAGCACAGCGAGCACCCGGGAGAGTCGGGAGGACAGTTCTGACATCAATTGTCAGTGTCACGTTGGCTCCCGGCAAGTTGGGGGGTGCTTCCCCCTACCT
>NW_006293088.1:8256763-8266823 GCF_000327345.1 Myotis davidii | reverse complement strand
ATCAATTGTCAGTGTCACGTTGGCTCCCGGCAAGCTGGGGGGTGCTTTGCCCCCCCACCTTCCCCCCACCCCAACCCCCACCCCACTGCCCACTCCCCAGTGACGCCCTCACGGTTCCCACGGAAGTCCAGGGTTCCAGGGTTCTGCCCCGCCGTTGGGTTTGCTACACGCACTGTTTCATTACGATCCCCGCACCCCTGCCACGAGCCTCCCGCCTCCGCGTAGGAAGCTTCGCAGCACCCTTCTCGTGACGATGGTGAGCATTCTGGCTTCCTTTGCAGGAGCAGTTTGCTAACCAAAAAGCAGGATCAAGCTGCTCGGAAAATAATGCGGTTTCTACGACGCTGTCGCCACAGGTAGGTACATGCATCCGCATCTGTGCCTTTGTCTCGTCACGTCACGGCTCACAGAACAGCCTGATCGCTGAGCCGCTCATTCCCCCCACAGAGGCCAGCCCCCCTCCTGCAGAGAGTCAGGGCCAACCTCCCGGTGACAGCGGGACATAGAACTCCTAACTAGGGACTGAGCTGCTGCCGAGTGGAGCTCCGTGCCGGCGTTTCTGGTTTCCTTCGGTGTGAGGACAGCTTAGTTGGATGAGCTTTCATTCCAGTTTCCCTCTGAGCTGCGATTTCCGGGCCCCATCGCTGTCTGCTCTTCACCGTGAGCCTCACTGGGCTGCTGTGCATCCAAAACACAAAGAAACGCATTCTCTTCTCCAGGAAGGAGAGAAGTGGACTGTCTGGGGGTGGCTGGCGCCCTCTGCTGGACGCGGGGCAGACAGCAGGCTCGAATCCCCCAGGAAAGCCAGGCTGCGGAGGGACCGGAGAGATTCTAGGGAAGGGCGCCCCTGAGGTTAGAGGCCCACGTTCAGCAGCAGACAGTGGGTCCCCCAGACCCTGCCCCTTCCCGGGGAGCCAGGCCAGCGGGCTTTCTCCGTGTTTCCCCCTGAGCTGGACTTTTCTTGGTGCAGATCAGGCTCTGTCCTTGGATTCGGGGGGGCTGGTGCAGAGCTGGTTTCCTTCGCTCAGGCCGTCTGTCCTTGGATTCGTGACAGTGGCCTCCGGCTGTGACAGTGGCCTCCGGCCGCCAGGCCGCTGTCCCTGTGGTCCTGGCGTTTCTGGGAGCCGTGCTGCTCGCTCACCGCCCGGCCTGTCCATTCGCCCCAAAAGCCCATGTCAGGTCCAGTCCATTCCTAGAGGTTTCGTTTCACTTTTGCTTTTCTTACTCCTCAAGCCACCTGCTCGCGAACTTCGAAAGCATTTGGACTTTGAGTCTTCACAGGGGCTCACTGGCTGCCTGTACTTTTACTTAAACGAACAAAAGAATTCATTTCCGTGGCGACAGAAGGGACCAGGGCCGGAGCCACACGTTAGCAATAATAAAATCTTTAAATCAGTGGTTCTCAACCTTCCTAATGCCGCGATCCCTGAATACAGTTCCTCATGTTGTGGTGACCCTCAATTTCATTGTTACAAATTGAACATAATGAAAGCATAGTGATTCATCACAAAAACAATATGTAATTATATATGTGTTTTCCGATGGTCTTAGGCGACCCCTGTGAAAGGGTCATCCGACCCCCAAAGGGGTCGCGACCCACAGGTTGAGAACCGCTGCTTTAAAAAGTGCCTCCTTTCGGATATGGCGTGTGTCCGGAGGCCAGAACGCTCTGCCAGGAGTTATCATACTCTCAGCTGCCCGCTCGCTCTCCACCGGGATTAGCTGGCGGGTAGACGCCAGGAGACGCCCCATTGATGCGGACACAGGTCTCGCTAGGAAAGGCAGGTCCCTGTGGGCTATGCTCTGAGGTCAGTCCCACCAGCCTCACCCACACCAGCCTTTGTCACTCCGTCCTGCGTGGAGTCCTCACACCCGAAGAGAGGGGTTTATTTCCTTCCTCCAGGGGGGTGTCCAGGACCCCCCCCCCGCCCTTTCCACGCGCTCACGGAGGTCAGCACCCTCCTTCCCGCGAAGCCCCCGGGGCTCCCTCCTGAAGGGCGGGGGGCTGCGGTGCCTGCTTCCCAGACAGTTTGTTGTCAAGGAAATTGCCTTTACAGTCCCTTCCTGAGGCCCCTCCGGCAAACCCCGTGCCCACCAGTTCATTTTTCCTGTTCCTTTCGCCTGCGCCTTGGCTTTGACCACGAGGCCGGCGGTGCAGCCCCGATGAGGGAACTGAGCCTTTTCCTTCTGTGGCCACAGCCCGGGCTGCTCCATCGGGTGCGGGGCGAAGGCCACCTCCAGAGCGGGCTGAGCCGAGCTGTCCTCATCCTGTGTTTAGAGTCCTCTTTCATGAGCTGGCAGAGGAGAGGGCCACGGAGGTTTGCCCGTCACTGGTTCCCCCTTTAACTGGCAGAGGCCTGGGCAGCCACAGGGAAGGTGTGTGAGGAAGAGAACGTCAGGCTCTGAACTCCGGGTCGGCCCGTGATTCGGGGTGAAAGGCCCCGTTGGCCCGCTCGGTCACGTGCCCGCCCCTGGTTCGGGTTTTAGACGCGGGCAGGGAGCCTGCAGTGACCTTTGGCCTTTGGACGCGGCTGAGATGGCACTCACTCCGCTCCTTGTCGGTGCGGGAGCCGAGGGGACCCCGAGAGCCTCCCCTGGGAGGTGGAGCTCATGCCTCCCTCGGACGGACGGACGGACGGGTGCGGCCCTGCTTCCATCAGGCTCACGAGCCGTGTTCTCAGAGGCAGTCCCTGTGGCTTGTCACTTGGAGGCATCAAAACAGGAGGCCTCCCGGGACCCCTCTGAGGCAGGTAGGCAGGCAGTGGCTTCAGGAGTCCCATCGCTTAAGGACTTGCTGTCACATGACCCCAACGCTTCTAGACTTAAAAATAAGTTGGTGCCCTGGCTGGTGTGCTCAGTGGTCAGAGCATCCGCCTGCAGACTGGAGGGTCACGGTCTCGATTCCCAGTCCAGGGCACGAACCTCGGGTGCAGGTTCCCCGGCACTGGTAGGGGCTCCTGCGGGCGGCAGCCGATCAGCGTGATCTGTCACGTCGATGTTTCTCCCTCTCTCTCTGTCTCCCCCCTCTTCTCCCTCCCTTCCACTCGCTCTCTCTCTAGAAATCAATGGGGAAAATCTCCTCAGGTGAGGATTAAACAAAAATAATAACAACAGGAAATAAAAAATACTCAATTGGTAGACTCCCTACCTGCTCATCTCACCTACCAGACCACCACGCTCCCTTTCCCTCCAAGGAACCACTTTAAACTCTCTGCTTGTGTTGAAGTAAAGCTATGTGCGAGCCTCTGTCGTGAGCCTCCGTGCTAATAGCTGTCTGGTGTTGTTTTACTGTCTGAAGCCCCCTGGCGGACCATAGGCTGTACAAAAGGGTGAGTGAGCTGCCTGCAGGCCCGTTCACCTTGCCTCCATTTTCAGTCTTTTGCTTTCTGCTTGCTTGCATGGGGCTGCGCCGACGTATGCAGTAAGTTTCACATCCATTGAATGAAATGAGACGCGAGTGAAACTAACCCTGACTACTAACCCTGCTCCTGCCTAGGAGAACAGTCACCCCGGGCAGGCGTGCCGATGCCCGATGCATGAGCAAGCGAAGGGGGGGCGCGGAGGCCGCACCGGGCATGCGGAGGAGGGGGAGACGCCTCCGGTGCACACGGGCGGCTGGGGGCACACGTGGGACTCGCAGGCTGAAGCAGGGAGCGAGTGGGTACTTGTGAGCGAGGTCATTGGCCTCGCGAACTTCTCTCATCTGCTGGGTCCAAATTTCTAAAGCAAGAAGGCTCCCTGGGTGGTCTCGGCTTTGTGCTCTTTAATGAATCTCTATCTTGTGTAGAATGGCCGTTTCCAGGCCCCTGTCCCTCCCGTGTTATTTTCTAATCTCCCTCCCCTGGCGCTTCGAGGTCAGTCAGGGCCCAGAGCCGCCCTGTCAGCATCACCCCGACGTGACGTTCGCTGTAACAACGCCAGCGCAGCCGACCTCCAGCGTCTCAGGGCAAAGCCGGCCGGGGGTGCGGTGCGGGGGCCTCACCTCCGTGCGTCCAGCTGCAGCTCAGAGACGACGCTCCCGTCGTCGGCGTTTTAAAGACATGATGGCGCATGGGCCTCGGTCTGCCTCAGAGCAGGATGCTCCTGTGTCAGCGGGCAGCGGGTGAGCGTCCCCGCTGGTGGGACTGGGACGTGTCTTAAGCGGCAATCGAGGATTTCATGCCAGAAAACTGGTTTAAAACCTGGAAATCTAAGTCACCGAACACAGGCTTCCATGTAGATTAATTTGTCCACGTTTGTCTTGTACGTACGTCGTGCTGAGAGAAGACGCCCCGGAAATATAACGTGGAAATCTCTCTCGACTTCCCGTGGCCCTCCCCCCGCCTTCACTCTGCACCAACAGGCACATAGGCACCTGCGAGATTTCCGCGGAAAGAGCAGCCTTCAAAACGCCTGAAGCTTCGCGTGTTTCCCGAGGTGTTACTCCCCACGGACTGCATCTGTGTCGACGCTGATGTCAGTTCATTCTAGCGGAAGCCAAGGGTCCGCTGGCTTTTCCTTCAAAGGTCAGGCCGTCTCCATGGCAACCACTGGGTGCTGCCATCACAGCTGGACCACAGCTGTGGAGAGTCCCTGGGCAGAGCGGGTGGCCCTTCTCACAAGATGGCCCTTACAGAGACGCTCGGGCCGAGCCGGCCCAGGGGCCCTAGCTTGCCGACCTGCAGTACCAGGAGAATTGAGTTTTTATAAGTTCTTCGAAACCAGGCCTCGTTTCTGTAAAAGGTTTAAAGTCTCGCCCGTGTAAACCCATGGTCGTCACATCGAAGGGGCCACTTGTGTGAAAGATCACGAGGAAGCAGCCACGCGCTTTTGTGAGTGGAACTAGTCCGTCTCGCAGGGCTGGGCGCGCGGAACAGTCGGGGTCCCGGGCGGCAGAGCCGGCTCGGAGGGGCCTGTGTGTGGGGTTCAGGAGAAGAAGGGGACGGGAGTCTCCTTGGTCCCTTCCCGGTCCCTCTCGCCCTCGGCACACAGCGATGATGCTTCGCCCATTTAGAAGCTTTTCCGAAGGGAACACTGCGTGCCCTCGATTCCGCTGAACTGCCAGCCGCACGGCCTGGCCTGTGCTACCAGCTTCCCGCCTCTGCTGCCAGGAGCCGGCATTTAGTGAAAGCGGCTGCTGCGCTGTGAGGCGTGTTAGCTCCCGGCGTGTGAGGGGCCGTGGTTAAGACCTCGTTTCTCAGGGATGCTCTTCAGTGCCAGCTGGTGTCCTCCTCAATTTCCCAGGCGCCCCCTCCATCCGTCCTGAGCTCCCAGAAGTCCCCGCAGGAAGTCGGGATTCACAGCCTCCTTCCGCCCAGAGCCTGTAGGGGGGTCCGGGCAGAGGAGCTGAGAAGCCTCCGGGTCCTTCTAGAACGTTCGTCTTTACCTCGCCCGGTGACTCGAGGGAGAGCTGGCCTCTGGCTTTATCTGACGGCCAGTGCGATCGCTCCCTCCCTGTCCCCTCACAGAGGTCGCAGGGACACTCCTCCTATCCCCATGCTGAGCTGGCTCTTGGGGGCAGGACATTCTCTGGGGAGGAGCCACGTCCCTGGGGTGGGTGTGAAAGAAGGTGATGCACGCACTTGGTCAGCTGATGAAGCACTGACGCCGCCGCGGTTTCCCCGGGAGAAGAACTAGGTGGAAACTTAATTAAACGTCACGGGACGGTGTCTGTGGAACGCTGGGCGACCCCAACCCCTCGGTAACGCCCCAGAGGCTCCCTGGCGCGGGACGACGTCGGCCACCAGGACTGAGACACAGCAGCCGAGGCCCCAGCACAGCAGCCAGGAATGCACCCCACTTTCCGTCTTCACTCGGGGCGGGCTAAGGAGAAGCTTTGTCCCTGCGGGCTTAGCTGTAAAAAGGCTAACAAAGCCTTAAAAAGCGTCTTCAGGTTCTCGCTGACATCCTAGGGGTGTGTCTGGTCTGGGACGCCCTCGCTGCCCGTTTAGGAGGAAGCTTTTTGGACACGGAGGTGGAGCCGACAGCTTCACTCCCTCCCTGGTGAGAGATGCCCGGCTGCTCTCGGCCGGTGCCGGCAGGATGGCTGAGGCCGAGACACCCCTCGCGCACCTGCTGGGAGCCTGCTTCCCCGGGGGCTGCGCCGGGCAGGTAACAGGCCGTTCCTCCATCCAATGGCGGCGACCCAGGTCCCCACGCGGAAGGGAAATGGTCAGGAGTGGGCCTGCATAACGATCTATCCTCGAGGCGGGGCTTCGTGACCTGTCACATCACTGCAGGCCATTACAGGCACTGCAGGTCATTACAGTCAGTCACTGCAGGTCATTACAGTCAGTCACTGCAGGCCATTACAGTCAGGCACGGCTGGTCATTACAGGCACTGCAGGTCATTACAGTCAGTCACTGCAGGTCATTACAGGCACTGCACGTCATTACAGGCACTGCACGTCATTACAGTCACTACAGGTCAATACAGGCACTGCACGTCATTACAGTCACTACAGGTCAATACAGGCACTGCACGTCATTACAGTCACTACAGGTCAATACAGGCACTGCACGTCATTACAGTCACTACAGGTCAATACAGGCACTGCACGTCATTACAGTCACTACAGGTCAATACAGGCACTGCACGTCATTACAGTCACTACAGGTCAATACAGGCACTGCACGTCATTACAGTCACTACAGGTCAATACAGGCACTGCACGTCATTACAGTCACTACAGGTCAATACAGGCACTGCACGTCATTACAGTCACTACAGGTCAATACAGGCACTGCACGTCATTACAGTCACTACAGGTCAATACAGGCACTGCACGTCATTACAGTCACTACAGGTCAATACAGGCACTGCACGTCATTACAGTCACTACAGGTCAATACAGGCACTGCACGTCATTACAGTCACTACAGGTCAATACAGGCACTGCACGTCATTACAGTCACTACAGGTCAATACAGGCACTGCACGTCATTACAGTCACTACAGGTCAATACAGGCACTGCACGTCATTACAGTCACTACAGGTCAATACAGGCACTGCACGTCATTACAGTCACTACAGGTCAATACAGGCACTGCACGTCATTACAGTCACTACAGGTCAATACAGGCACTGCACGTCATTACAGTCACTACAGGTCAATACAGGCACTGCACGTCATTACAGTCACTACAGGTCAATACAGGCACTGCACGTCATTACAGTCACTACAGGTCAATACAGGCACTGCACGTCATTACAGTCACTACAGGTCAATACAGGCACTGCACGTCATTACAGTCACTACAGGTCAATACAGGCACTGCACGTCATTACAGTCACTACAGGTCAATACAGGCACTGCACGTCATTACAGTCACTACAGGTCAATACAGGCACTGCACGTCATTACAGTCACTACAGGTCAATACAGGCACTGCACGTCATTACAGTCACTACAGGTCAATACAGGCACTGCACGTCATTACAGTCACTACAGGTCAATACAGGCACTGCACGTCATTACAGTCACTACAGGTCAATACAGGCACTGCACGTCATTACAGTCACTACAGGTCAATACAGGCACTGCACGTCATTACAGTCACTACAGGTCAATACAGGCACTGCACGTCATTACAGTCACTACAGGTCAATACAGGCACTGCACGTCATTACAGTCACTACAGGTCAATACAGGCACTGCACGTCATTACAGTCACTACAGGTCAATACAGGCACTGCACGTCATTACAGTCACTACAGGTCAATACAGGCACTGCACGTCATTACAGTCACTACAGGTCAATACAGGCACTGCACGTCATTACAGTCACTACAGGTCAATACAGGCACTGCACGTCATTACAGTCACTACAGGTCAATACAGGCACTGCACGTCATTACAGGCACTGCAGGTCATTACAGTCAGTCACAGAGGGTCATTACAGGCAGGCACTGCAGGCCATTACAGGCACTGCACGTCATTACAGGCACTGCACGTCATTACAGGCACTGCACGTCATTACAGGCACTGCACGTCATTACAGGCACTGCACGTCATTACAGGCACTGCACGTCATTACAGGCACTGCACGTCATTACAGGCACTGCACGTCATTACAGGCACTGCACGTCATTACAGGCACTGCACGTCATTACAGGCACTGCACGTCATTACAGGCACTGCACGTCATTACAGGCACTGCACGTCATTACAGGCACTGCACGTCATTACAGGCACTGCACGTCATTACAGGCACTGCACGTCATTACAGGCACTGCACGTCATTACAGGCACTGCACGTCATTACAGGCACTGCACGTCATTACAGGCACTGCACGTCATTACAGGCACTGCACGTCATTACAGGCACTGCACGTCATTACAGGCACTGCACGTCATTACAGGCACTGCACGTCATTACAGGCACTGCACGTCATTACAGGCACTGCACGTCATTACAGGCACTGCACGTCATTACAGGCACTGCACGTCATTACAGGCACTGCACGTCATTACAGGCACTGCACGTCATTACAGGCACTGCACGTCATTACAGGCACTGCACGTCATTACAGGCACTGCACGTCATTACAGGCACTGCACGTCATTACAGGCACTGCACGTCATTACAGGCACTGCACGTCATTACAGGCACTGCACGTCATTACAGGCACTGCACGTCATTACAGGCACTGCACGTCATTACAGGCACTGCACGTCATTACAGGCACTGCACGTCATTACAGGCACTGCACGTCATTACAGGCACTGCACGTCATTACAGGCACTGCACGTCATTACAGGCACTGCACGTCATTACAGGCACTGCACGTCATTACAGGCACTGCACGTCATTACAGGCACTGCACGTCATTACAGGCACTGCACGTCATTACAGGCACTGCACGTCATTACAGGCACTGCACGTCATTACAGGCACTGCACGTCATTACAGGCACTGCACGTCATTACAGGCACTGCACGTCATTACAGGCACTGCACGTCATTACAGGCACTGCACGTCATTACAGGCACTGCACGTCATTACAGGCACTGCACGTCATTACAGGCACTGCACGTCATTACAGGCACTGCACGTCATTACAGGCACTGCACGTCATTACAGGCACTGCACGTCATTACAGGCACTGCACGTCATTACAGGCACTGCACGTCATTACAGGCACTGCACGTCATTACAGGCACTGCACGTCATTACAGGCACTGCACGTCATTACAGGCACTGCACGTCATTACAGGCACTGCACGTCATTACAGGCACTGCACGTCATTACAGGCACTGCACGTCATTACAGGCACTGCACGTCATTACAGGCACTGCACGTCATTACAGGCACTGCACGTCATTACAGGCACTGCACGTCATTACAGGCACTGCACGTCATTACAGGCACTGCACGTCATTACAGGCACTGCACGTCATTACAGGCACTGCACGTCATTACAGGCACTGCACGTCATTACAGGCACTGCACGTCATTACAGGCACTGCACGTCATTACAGGCACTGCACGTCATTACAGGCACTGCACGTCATTACAGGCACTGCACGTCATTACAGGCACTGCACGTCATTACAGGCACTGCACGTCATTACAGGCACTGCACGTCATTACAGGCACTGCACGTCATTACAGGCACTGCACGTCATTACAGGCACTGCACGTCATTACAGGCACTGCAGGTCATTACAGGCACTGCAGGCCATTACAGTCAGTCACTGCAGGTCATTACAGGCAGCGGGCGCTCGGGGCCCTACCCCGCCTCTTCCTGGAAACCGCTGGCTGAGTTACCTCGTCAGTGAAGGTGGGTGGCGCTGTCCCACTGGGATAAAGGAACCCCAGTTGGAGGAAGAAAAGATCACACTTCTTGGGCACACATTTTTATTTATTTATTTGTTTTTGATATTTCTTTTGAGAGAGGGGAGGGGGAAGAGAGAGGGTAGAAAGAGGGTAGAGAGACAGAAACATCAGTGATGAGAGAGAACCATGGATCGGCTGCCTCCTGCACGCCTCCCACTGGGGATGGAGCCCGCAACCCCAGCAGGCACCCTGACCGGGAATCAGACCCTGACCTCCCGGGTCAATTCTCAGCCTCCAGC
>NW_006293088.1:8256132-8256726 GCF_000327345.1 Myotis davidii | reverse complement strand
TGCCTCCTGCACATCTCCTACTGGGGATGTGCCCGCAACCCAGGTACATGCCCTTGACCGGAATCGAACCCAGGACCCTTCAGTCCGCAGGCCAACGCTCTATCCACTGAGCCAAACCGGTTTCGGCCAGACACACGTTTTTAAGCCACACATTTTTCTCTATATTTGACGACTGGGTTTCCAAACACTTGACTTGGCAGATGCTGCCGTTACCTAGGCAACTAACTGAGAGCCGACGCCCTGCGAGGTGCCCCGGGCGGGTCCTCCCCGCGCTCTGCTGCTACTCTGCACTGTTCCACGTGCTTCTCTGGGAGGGCCGCCCTCCAGCAAGGCCTGGCAGGGGGCTGTTCAGCAGAGAGGGAGCAGAGCCCAGGCCAGCAGTGGGCGCTCCCACTTCCCTGGTCGCATCTGATGAGAGCCGGTTTCCAGGGGCCGAGGCACTGGATGGGGATGTGTCACCGTGGGGGCCGTTTCAGCCTCAAGGTCGTCTCACTTGCCTCTTCTGGGAAAGGGACCTGTTTGGAGGACGGACACCTGCTCTGGGTCCTCCTTATTGGGCCTCGCCGTCTCCTTCGTTTTGCAGTCCAATGGGCT
>NW_006293088.1:8250125-8256084 GCF_000327345.1 Myotis davidii | reverse complement strand
TGAGCTCCCCACTCATTCTAGCTCGGAAATACGAGTAAGCAAGTAGACTCTCCCCGAGATGGTGACTGTGGGCCTGCTGTTGTGTGTCCTTACTGTGGTCGGTAGGGTTTTAGTTGACCTGTGCGTTTTAGGGAGTATTTGTAACTTGGCTAAGACGAACCAACAACAAGTTCCTGTAACTATCGGAAACACTCTGATTTGAAACCTCTAGTCCCTAGAATTCGTTAACAAAAAATGACAGTATCGGGTGTTGTTCTGAACCACTCCAGTAAGAGAACTCGTTTTCTGTGTCTTTGGAGACAGTGCGACATTCACACATACTTTATTGGATTGATAATTGATTGAAAACAATCAGACACCTCTCTTACCCCGACACTGCCCTCCGGTCCCATGGAACTCCATCCGGGTTCCCATAGGGCAGACTGTGAGAGCCTTAGCGGGGTCTACACACCGCGGCTTGGAGAACGAAGGTAAAAATCTTTCCATTCCCCTGATTCTTAGGCCCACTCTTTTCACGTCTCGAATCTATGTTGAGAAATCGACACGTGCATTTGATGGGGAGGTACTTTTTCTCCCTAAAATGTTGGAATAAACTCACGATGGGGTCATACAGAGGACGACATCTGAGAATGGGAAAATGCGATTGCTGTCATCGGTTTTCAGCAACACACTTATCTCAGGCCAGGGACTTTTTCAGATGCATCTTCTGTCAAGTGTTTTGGGGAAAACCAATAAAGTCAGAACCTGAGAAACACTCCTTTGTTCTCCTGAGACCTGGAAGCAGCACATGGCCTCGAACCCCTGCACTGCCGTCTGTTAACTGGAGCATCAGCTGACGGGGCAGCTGCTCACGTCCATCAATCCCATCTGTCCATTTACAAACTGGGGAGAAGGCGGTGTCATGAGGACTAGAGAAGGTAACAAGTTTTCAGTCACCTGTGCAGCTATTGGAACATAAGTGTTCTCTTCCCTTTTCCCACAAGTCCTTCTGCAATGACTTCCTGTTTTTAAAAACATACCTGAGTCATTTTTTTATTGATTTCAGAGAAGAAGGGAGAGGGGGAGAGAGATAGAAACATGAATAATGAGAGAGACTCGTCGATCGGCTGCCTCCTGCACACCCCCCACTGGGGATCGAACCCGCAACCCAGGCGTGTGCCCCGACTGGGAGTAGAACCCAGGACCTCTTGGGCCATGGGACGACGCTCAATCCATTGAGCCACCACAGCCCGGCTACCTGAGACATTTCGATGTCACGAGGCCAGTGTCTGCACACCTCAGCACGAAGCTGGGAATGGATTCTCCACATTAGCTCGGGAGTTAGATGGATCTGAAACTGTCTCCGGACGACCTCCGTGTCTCCTTTTCCCTTGTCAACTGCCGTAGCCATCTCTGCCCTTAGCGGTGTGCAAGGCAGTCACTCGTTTCATGGCAGAGTATTTACATGGCAGCCTAAAAACCTTATGAAAACTTAGCTGGCTTTTTATTTCAGAAAGAAACTGCAAACACAAACGTGGCCATTTTAACTAAAGAAAACTTCAGGCTAGACCCGTCGTGACCAGCTGACGACAGTGTCTTTCGTGTGAAACGGTAAAACGTTTCTGGTAATACTTCACTGTCCTTTCATCTCACCTCGATGAGGAACTGGGTATTTTTAAAGCATCCCTGTGTCCCTCTAGAAAACGGAACGGCTGTCTTTGGTTTATGCTGTCAGGTTTGGAGTTAAGGATTCTCCCTCTAGAGGTCTCCTCGGCGCTGGAGCCATGTGCATATCTGTGAATGAGTCCTGCGGGAGCGCGGAGATACAGTGTGGCACTCGAAGCAGCATGCACATCCTGCCCTAACTCAGCACCTGAGGTCTGCGCAGGCGCAGACAGTTGCATGCCCGGAAGTACACGTGGCATCGCTGCATGCCTTGCATTTCTCCAGCCAAAGAGCTGCTAGTATAGACGTTGCATGTTTAAAAATTGAACCCAGACTCTAGCATGTTTCAATTTTTAAAACGCCACCGACTGATCAAGTCTGCATGTCCGAAATCAGGGACCTAGAAGGATGCACCCCTCTGTGTGGCCATACCCGGGTTACCCGAACACTTCCTAACCCACGGTCTATTTCCTTACAAAATTTAAAACTAAGTAAATGCCTGGGTGCCGTTGTGAACACAGCAACGGTTTCTAAATGCGCCTGTTAAGAAAGGGATTTAACCGTCCTGAAGATCCCCGGTTTGATGGAGCTGGGCTCGCTGAATGCCGCAGCCAATCAGAGGAGCAAGGCGCCCACGGCTGTCCTGCCCTTTCGTCTTAATGACGGTGCGAAGGGAGCGTCTTCCCTGAGAAGCGGTTCTGCGCGGAGGCCGTAAATAGAACCGCGCCTTGAACGGCTGTCCCAGCCTCTGTCACCGACGCCCGGATAATTCGCCGCGGGGTTTCGAACGTCTCCTCCCCACGGGGTTTCCAGAACGTTTTCTGCCCGCTCGACTTTATCCAGAAAGTAAACTAGCATTTGCTTTGCAGTGAAATGTGAATGTGCTGATATAACTGCAGGTCCCAGGAGAGGCATGACACCCCGAGACCTGAAACTGTGTGGGATTACTGACCTCCCTGTTAGAGGTCCGGGTCCGAAAGGCGCCAGGCTGTGCACGTACAGCCCCGCCCTGGGAAACCGCCCCTCTGCTGGCCGCCGCCACCCCTCCCGTGTTTGGGAAGCAGACGTTACCATGGGGCTCTCAGGGCTGCGAGCTGCCCGTGATGCCCGCGGCGGGCACCGGCCTGGGAGGCTAGACCCCGGAGTCACTGGCACGGGGTCCTTCCGCCGTGACGGCGGGTCTTGATTGGTCAGTGAGGAGAGCTCTTCTCGGTGCTCACGGCCTCTGCCCTGGTCCCTCGTCTGCATCCGGGCCCCCCTAAACCACCACGGCGAGTGTTTACATGAAAACAGACCGGGGGTGGTCAGTAACCAATCATTTGCTGATACCGACTTCCCAGGACTCTGTAACAGGTGCATTTGCATGTGGTTAGCACACCATGTGGAACACCTGGAACCGAGTCCCTTACGTGCATTGCCCCCTTTTGCTGCCCCCCTGGGAGCACGGGGCGGTGACCAGAACATCTCCTCTGGGAAGCACGTCAGGAGCATGAACACCAGACGCCCCTGGGGTGAGCTCAGGGCCAAGACCTCTGACACCCTTGAGTCTGTGAGCAAAGGCAGCTGGTTTCCTAGGCCAGGCCGCACCCGCATAGAGGCGTGTGCAGGTCCCCGAACTTGCGTCACCGGGAATTACAGGGCACTCAGGGTGTCCACCGGGCCGAGAAGAAAGCTGTTTGAACAGTTAACACCGTCTGAGACACACACGTGACTGTTGTGCTCGATTCGTGAAGTGGGTTTCGGTTCTGCTTTGTGTTGGGAGCAGGTGGCGGCAGAGCTGGGGTTCAGGAAGGGCCCCCCTTCCTCTGGAGTATGTCCCCCAGCAGTTAAACGGGTTCTTTTGGCATCAATCCTCAAATGGTCTTTTTCTTCTTCTTCTTTTTTTTTTTCACTTTAGAGGGAATGGGAATGCCCTTTCCTGGGTTGGGTCAGTTTCACTCTATAGTTACCACCTGGTGTTCTGTTTTGTTTCTCTTGCAGAGTGAAAGAATTGAAAAAGGCCAAGGAACTTGAAGACATACAGCAGCATCCCTTAGCAATGTGACATTGCTTTTCAGACTGTTTTCATTTCTGTTTTTAGCAGAGACATGCAACAACACACAAGCGCGCGCACACACACACGCACACACACACACAATCCCTCTGCAGTTTTGGAGAGATCAGCTGCAGGATTTTAACAGGAATGTTTCGTTCATTGCATTTGCACTTTCATGGACAACTTTTAATTTGATCAGCGAGACATCATGGAACTCAACCTTCTGTTGGGTCGCGGGAAAACCAGACGCCGCGAGGAAGGGAGAGAGGCTCCCCCTGGGGAAGCGGCCGCTTTCCTGCTCACATAGGGCTGTACTCAAACATCGCGTGGAACTGTACAAATATTTATACCAAAAATACAGGGGAGAAGCGGTGGGGATGCGCTGGCAACACGAGAACGCTGCTCCCGCACCTGCCAGTGGCTTCCAAGAGGCTGAATCTTCGGGATTCGTTGTCAGCGGAGGGCTTAGATCACCCCAATCTTTATTGCGTCCGTGCGTTCTCATTTCCTTCACTGTTCCGTTTGTTCTTGTTTTAACCTCGACAGCACACTTAATGCAACTTTTTAAAAATCTGCAGGTTTTTAAATGTCTTGTGGAAATTTGCAGAGGGGCGGGCGTGGCAAACGGGTAATGCATGGGAACTGAGGAGAAACCGCTTCCAGAGTGAAGATTTATTTTCTTGTCCCCACCCCCCACCCCCCACCCCAGGAACCTGCGAGGACTCATCGTGTCCCTTTTCTCATGTTCAGCACTTTAATTTTTTTGCCTTACTTTCATGTGCAATGGGGGTTACTTAGAGAATCCGTAGAGCATGTAGCTTTCTCCAGTAACCCTGGGAAGTGTAGTCATTCTGAGGAATCATAAACCTTGCCTGGACATTTGCCACCTAAAAGATCAGTGTGGTGCTGCGTTCTGGCCAGTAAATTCCATATTTTTGGCTATATCTCATCCAAACAGAGCAGTTTCTGTGTATATATATAGAAGGTAGAGATGGAAAGTGAGAAA
Source organism: Myotis davidii (assembly GCF_000327345.1). Classification (NCBI taxonomy): domain Eukaryota; kingdom Metazoa; phylum Chordata; class Mammalia; order Chiroptera; family Vespertilionidae; genus Myotis; species Myotis davidii. Next base: position 8,251,399 of record NW_006293088.1, on the reverse strand, counting down.
TATTTGAAAGGGATTATATTAATTGCTAAATATTTTATTCACAAAGGTCAATAACATGGCAAGATAAAATTATTTGTATAGTTTTGTCTGAATGAGCAAGAAAAATGTGGATGTATTGTTTGTATATATTGTATATATTAAAACAAAGAGATATGTGCATGAAATCAAGAAAAAAGAAATGAACACAAGCAAAGCATTAGTGGCTATGGTCTGTAAAATGAAACAAAAAAAAACTTTATTTCACTATAAGAGTACTTTATTTTAAATGTTCTTTAGAAGAACATTTTGCTAAAGCATGACTAAACTGCAAAAAAAATAAAAATAGAGCTACTGTATTTAGACTTAGGAGAAAAGGCAGAGTAACATTACTTAAAAAAAAAAAAGGATATGTTTACATTTAATTTTGGCTACCAGGAGTTTATTTTATTTTATTTAAAAAAAAAATTTTGCCAATGGTGCCAAGTAATGTGAATGCTAATATTGCTTAAGAAAATTAAGTTCCTTTTGCTAAACAGATAATCATAAGATGAATCCGTAAACAGCTTAATACCATCCACTCGCTCCAACAAAGACGACCAAACCCTGACAAAAGAAATAGTGCGAAAGGTAGAAAAATGTCTCACGTTTTCATATCTCCTGCTGGAAATCAGAACACGTCATTTAAAAAACTGCACACAAAAGAAGTAATTAAAACTTTAAGAGATGCAGACTGGTCTTGTAGGGATGTCACGGCACATGACTATTTTCACAGAACGAGGAGCCAAAGAAATCGGATGCTTTTAAACATTCAACGACTAACGTCCCATCGAGGAGAATCCAGTTCGCATCTGCCGATGCCAGTTTAAAAATTCCCAGGTTACGTTTCAGGACCAGTTGGTGTAAAGCTGAAATAATAGTGTGTGTGTGTGTGTTTTTCTTCTTGGTTCTGGCTGCCAACTGTAAGTTAAAACTCAAGGCTCGTTGTGAAGCCTAAAAATATTCACAAATAAGCTTTTAAACTGGTGTCTTTTCAGAAGGACGGTAGACACGACAGGATCGAGGTAAACACTGGGGTCAGTGCTCTTGGTGCCTTTTCTATAATTGTACTTGTTTTTTAATTCCTTTCACTGCCAACCTCAAATTACTGTACAGTATACGTCTTACTGCTTGTGATCAGCTTTCGACCACAGTGACAGCCCCACAACTAGTAGCCATCTGTACATTTGTAAACTGAGCTGACTCAATTTTGTTATTTTAAATGTGTGGGTTATGTTACAGCTGTTGCAGTCCCCCCC
>NW_006293088.1:8247299-8249950 GCF_000327345.1 Myotis davidii | reverse complement strand
TTTTACAGTTTAACCTACAGGAGGACACAGTCATTTACACACACACACACACACACACACACACACAATTGCATTCCTAAGTGGGAATAGAACGTGAAAGCCAGCTCTCTCAGAATATCCTGTCTTAATGCCGAATTTAGATGTTTATTCCATTTATTCCGATACAAATAACTGATCTTTTGACAAGAGTAATGACCTCAGTGGGTTTGCTTTAACCCTCACACTTACTTTGTTCATGTTCCACATGCTACATTATTCGCCGAGTGAGTTAGACAATTCGGGAAGAGAAAGACTGATGTAGAATTAGGAGGGTTCTCGCGGAGGGGACAGGAAGTAGCAGTACAACTGTGAATCCTAGGGGAGGTACCGGTACGCTCCCACCGATACGAAGCACTTCCGACTGCTTTTCCTCGGTTACGAATCTTAATTTTGAATATAAGATGATAGATACGCGCAGCTTTCTTGGATAATCTGAATTCCCAAGTGCCAGGAGTAGATTTCATTATAAAAGTTAATAGCTAATCTTATTCTGTCTCCTGAAGATTTCATTGCTATTCTTGTTACCCATCTGAAGTCGGCTGTACTGTGTGAACGAAATAAAGACACTAACTCGAACCCCTTTCTGGCTGCACGGTCGCTTATGGCAGTTCCACACAGTAGTTGGCGCCCAATGGGGGGTCCCTGAGACTTGCATGTAAAACTAGTCTAGATGTCTTCTTTTTTGTAAGTTTTATTTTTGTAATTGTGCATGTAAAGCATCATTGAATCAATGGATCTGTTGAAGAACTCAGCTGCTGGAAACCATGCAAAATGTTTTGAATTGCCCTTAAAAATATGGAAAATGTTTTCTGAATGCTTTATATTCTTTCTGCTGTAAATTAAAAATGAAGAAAATTTCCCCATATTATGCGTGTGTGTGTGTGTGTTGCTTTAACTTTACCTGATACTGCAATCCAAGTTGGATGGGCATGTTTCAAACCATGTGAAATAATTTCAAGTACTTCCTTAGATCCAAATGGGACGTTTTGCACACTGAATGTTACATGCTTTCAAATATGTCCACGATGGGAAAAATTCCATAGTAGATCCACGGTTTCCAGAACACTTTCGACTGTGTTCTCAGGCGCCACTCACTGTATCCTTTGCCCTAGTGCAGTTATTTGAATGGTAAAGACACCAGTCTACATTTACCTTTTCAGGCCCGACCTATCAACCAGGAGGTCACGGTTCGATTCCCGGTCAGGGCACGTGCCCGGGTTGCAGGCTCCATCTCCAGTGTGGGGCGTGCAGGAGGCAGCCGACCAATGATTCCCATCATTGATGTTTCCATCTCTCCCTCTCCCTTCCTCTCTGAAATCAATAAAAATATAAAGATCCATAAATAAATTCACCTTTTCCGTTAAAATCCTCTGAAGTGTGTTAAAAGGCATGTCCAGCTGACTCCTCTCTGGTGGCCCCTCCCCATCTCCTCTGTCTCAGCACCACTGCCAGACAGATGGCACGCTCTGCCTGGGGCCTCGGCGGCTTCTGCAGCCACTGCATTTACACATGTCTGTCCAGCCTTCATTCCACCTTAGGTTCACCTGTGCCCCAACCTGCTCCCTCTGGTTGGTCTGTGCCATTTCCACTGTTTTCATTGTTCGTGGCCTTTGTTCATCCTTTGGTGGTAAAGTCTCAAAGCCCACCTCCTCTGTGATGCTCTCTTGTCTATTCTAATATATACTAACATTTCACTTTTCAAATCGTTCCATTTACAGTTGGAAAAGACAGGTTAGTGTTTATTTTCCGGGTCTCATCTAACTTGCCACATGACCTATTAGTGTTTTGTCTGTTTTTAAGGCAGGAGTTGCCTATGTTGGTAGGGATACTTTGTTACAACGTGAAAACGCTGCCAAGTAACCCTCTGCGTTCAGCTATGTGCCTCCGCCCCCATAGGATCAAAAGTTGGAGACCTACTCTGTGCTAGGGACCCAGGAATATACAGTGTAGAAACTGCAGTCTCTTATGTGCAATGACACTTATTCGCGTCACGAATACGAAGACAGCGAACCCAAACCAATCAATGTCTGATAAAGGCCCCAAATGGACTGCAAACCTCATTTTAACAGGTTTCTTGGGAAAATGTGGGGTCTGCTAGGTTAATGTGGGGAACTGGAACACACAGATGTCTCCAACGTAGTCACCGCTCGAGAGGCGGCCCACCTGGTTTACCTGCAGTCCCTCTCCTGTGGGTAATGCACCACCTCCCCCAGGGTCCGCGCGTGCTGCGGGCGGCGGGCAGCAGGCGCCTGGGACAGGAGTTTTCTAGGTGCACCCCCTAGTGGTCTTTGTGTGCAGTCTTGTTGTAGTTAAGCCTTGATTGTTGTCGTTGATACTGGGGGGATTTGACCTCCAGGCCAGTTGGCTGTGAGAATCAGCTGTGTCTGCAGTGGGAAAACTTCTGTCCTCTGGGGAGGTGCTAATCTAGCCTTTGCCTGAAGCTATCCTGCAAGTGCCTCTTTGCAGGGCTTGGGCGGGGCGGGTCCCAGGGGATCTACAGGGCGGGCGGAGCAAGCAGTTATGGCTGCTCTCAGTCCCGTCTCCAGAGACTCTGCCTCTCAGTGTCCCAGTAACCGCTGCAAGTACCTCGGGGAGAAAGCTGACCTCGAGGT
>NW_006293088.1:8236006-8247188 GCF_000327345.1 Myotis davidii | reverse complement strand
TGCCCTCCTCTACCCCTCCCCACCCCCACTCCCCCACGGGGTCCCCGAAGGGGCGCTGGTCTCTGCCGGGCTGCTGCTGGGCTGGGCTCCGGAAGTTGCCAGGGAAGGGCCTGTCCTGTCTCCAGGCGCCCACGGTCAGAGTGCACTCGGGCTTCCCCGGGCAGCGTGCAGACACTGTGGAGCCACGAACCCTGCTCCCTCTCCAGCCTGCTCTTGGCCCACCGAGAGCGGCGAAGGGAAGCGTTCTTTCCCGGGCTACTTCCAGGAACTAGGGACCCCACTCTGCAGGGTGGCTGCCGGGGCCGCTGGGCCAGGAGACCCCAGTGGTGAAGGTCCGGGTCCGTGGGATTACAAAGCACCTGGTCTCATTACACAGCACCTGGTCTCATTACACAGCACCTGGTCTCAGCACACCAGCCCGCGGTGCTGACTGCCCAGGCCTCGCCTTACCCGTCTGTAAAATGGGGATAATAGTAGTATCCCCCTCAACGAGTTATGAGGACTAAATGGGAAAATGCACCAGCACTGGCCTCCCAGACACCTGCTGCCTCCCTGGCCTTTGACACGCGGTAGAGCACCGTCTGCTGGCTCAGTGAGTCGGTGGCTGCTGTGTGCAAGGCACCTGCGAGGCGCTGTCTTAGAAACACGGAAGACCTCTGAGACATGGGCCTGTGAGCTTTTAGGATCCATTTTGATGCACAGTAGGTCCTCGGTTACGTCTGCGATCCGATCCCCTTAGACTTTTCCTTATCTAATAATGGGCATTTGCTGTGCCTAATCAATGTTACTGGTTTGTTATTGTTACTTTTGTTCCTGGTATGTAAGTGCTATACTAGATGCAGAAAAACAAAACTTGACAAACAGCAGAAAGACTCCGATCCTGGTGGCTCAGAAATTGGAAATGACCCAGAATACTTTTTAACAAGGACATACAGGATCTGACTGCCTCCCATTTACCTGCCCTTTTTGAATAGTAATACATTAGGTCCTCGGGTTACGTCCGAGATCCGTTCCTAGGGCGAGACGTAATGTGATTTTCACCGTAAGTCGGAACCCACCTACGTAAGCACTTACGTCACTCACATGGAGCACAGACACAGCAGTAATGAAGTGAAACAGCAAAAAAAATTTAAAAGAAAGATAGCAATTCCTGACCTTTACTTGTGGTAAATAAATAATAAAAAGCATAAAGCATATATGTACATACATCGAAATGACGGAGCTTTTTTTTAATAAATAAATGGGAGATGGTGACGTAACGACGAACATACATCAAGTCCGACGTAACCGAGGACTGCCTGTATATGAAATCAAATCTCAAAGGTTTACCAACAGAGTCATGGAAACAGGAAGGTCTTCAAACCCAGAGTGGTCAAGGAAGGTCTGCCTGGGGAGAAATACGGCGTTTGATGAGACGTTTAAAGAGAGGGAGCATTGTTTGCTGGTTTCTGTAAATGCCTGTATTTACCATCCTGGAAAAAGCATTCCATAACGATCGGAGGAATACCGAGTGCATTTAAGTAGATGTGTGGCTTGAAAAAAGTAATTAGAAAATTGGAAAGTAGAGTTTATCTGTCTTAGGACCAGGTTCTTCAGTGATACAAAGCGGATCCTATTAAACCTCTCCTTAGACCAGTGATGGTGAACCTTTCGAGCTCGGCGTGTCAGCATTTTGAAAAGCCCTAACTTAACTCTGGTGCCGTGTCACATAGAGAAATATTTTGATATTTGCAACCATAGTAAAACAAAGACTTATATTTTTGATATTTATTTTATATATTTAAATGCCATTTAACAAAGAAAAATCAACCAAAAAAATGAGTTCGCGTGTCATAGGTTCGCCATCACTGCCTTAGACCCTGGTCACCTGTCATGTGTGGATGAATGTTGGAAATTCCAGAGGAGTTAGGAGAAATGTCGATAGAACCGTTGTTCATTATTCGTTCTCTGCTGTAGTTTCGAAGTTCCTGGAATGACTTCGTACGTACAGAAATGTATTTGGAATGCTCCTCGACTGACGCCCGTGCCTTTGCGTGTTTCAGGTCTACGGGTGCGCCTGCAGGTCCAAGCGCTGCCTCCGGCAGTAACCGCAGACTTCAGCAGACACAGAACCAAGTGGATGAGGTACTGCTCTGAAAAGCTGAAAAGATGAATTTTCAGTCAACATGGGAACACTCTGGAAATAATTATTCAGGAAGAGTGGCACAGAGGGTGAACGTAAAGTACATTCTGACCGTATCATAAAAGTAACAGCTTCGCCCCTGCTATTCTGGGAGCCGCGATCTAAGCGAAGCCAGATTCTCCTGCTTCCTGCTTGTTTTCCTGAAACAAGCGCCCCTCCCTGAGGGCATTCCTCCCAGAACTGCCTTAGAATGTATATTTTCCACACACACAAAAAATGGAAAAAAGAGAACTACTTTATAAAATAGGGTAATCGAATATTCAGAATTAGGTCTATAGGTTGTTCAAGCCAAGACCAACCCTTCTGATCAGATTTTCATCAAAACGCTGTTCCAATAGCCTGACTTTCTATTACTCAGCCTGAGCAGGCTTCTAGCATCAACTCCAGTTGGTGCCATTGACATGCAGAAGGCAGATGCTGGCACAGTGCTCTAGCCCCACAAATCTGCGTTTGTGGAATTCTTGAGTTAGAGGGTGCTCACAGCATCTTCGTTCTGCCCTATGTTTGCAGACCCACAACGGATTCTTGAGTTAGAGGGTGCTCACAGCATCTTCTGCCCTATGTTTGCAGACCCACAACAGAAGATTGGCAAATTCAAACTACTATTTCCCTGTCCCTAAAAGCCATCATTGTCCAACAAGGATATGTTGGCCTTTCTGCATGTAGCTGCCTTAGAAAGCAGCGTTCAACTTCTGTTAAACCAGGGGCACATACTAGTACATGGTGATGGAAGATGTGGTGGGCATGCAGTGCAACATACAGATCATGTATCCTAGAAATGTACACTGGAAATTTACATGATCTTATTAACCAGTTCACCCCAATAAATGTAAGAAAAATATAAAAGTAAAACTTCTGTTAAACTATGTTTAACAGTGGATTGCTAAAGCATATGGTAATATTTTTATACGATGGCTTTATGAACTTCTGAAAATTTTGTATTTTCATGCTAAGAAACCCATTCTCATTCCACCTTGCATGAAACTTTTGTTTACTTACAAAATCAAATTGGGTCCCTTTTCTTAACCAAAGGAATTTTAAGGAGAAGTGTTTGTTTCTTTAGTTCAGGTGAAATTCACACAACATAATTAACCATTTGAAAGCGGACAGCTCAGTGGTTCTTTGTTACAGTCACAGTGTTGTGCAACCATTACTTCTGTCTAGTTTCACAATTTTTTGTCATCGCCACAGAACACCTTGTACACATTTAGTATGACTCCCACCCCTCTTTCTGCTGTTCTCTCCCATTCTAACTGGCTTCTGCTGCTATGAATGCTCTCATTCTGGATCTATCACACAAAAGGAATCACGCACTAGGTGGCCTTTTGTGTTTGGTTTCTTTTACTTAGTATAATATTTTTGATGCTCATCCAAATTGTAACAAATCCATCGCATGTGTATACCTTGTTTATCCATTCATCGGCTGATGGATTTTTCAGTTCACCTTTTGGCTTTACCAATTCTGCTGCTGTAAACAGTTGCATACAAGTTTCTGTGTGTGCATATGTTTTTATTTCTCTTGGGTATGTATCTAGGAATGGAGTTGCTGGGTCATATGGTAGTTCTGTGTTTAGCTTTGAGGAACCAGCAAACTTTCCCACAGTAGCGGCACCATTTTACATGCACACGAGCCATATCCAAGGATTCCTATTTCTCCACACCTCACCAGCACTTGTTTTCCTGTTTCTGTTGTTATAGACATCCTAGTGAGTATAAAGTAGTATCTCTTTGTGGTTTTGATTTGCACTTCCTTAATGACCAGTGGTGTTGAACTTTTCGTGTGTTTGTTGACCATTTGTATGTATGCTTTGTAGAAATGTCTGTATCAGTCCATTGCCTTTTTATTAAATTTATTGACTTTAGCGAGGAAAGGGAAGGGAGGTAGAGGGAGGGAGAGATACATCAACTTGTCATTCTATCTATCCATGCATCCATTGGTTGTTTCCTGTATGTACCTTGACCGGGGATCAAACCCGCAGCCTTGGCGTATCTGGAACATGCTCTAACCAACTGAGCTACCTAGCCAGGGCCAAGACCACTGACATTTTGACAGAGATTGTGATGACTCTGCACATAAGTACATCATTTGGCAAGTACTGTCATCGTAACAATACTAAGTCTTCCACTCTGTGAACACGGGATGTCTTCGCATTTAATTAGGTCTCCATTTTTTTCCACAGTATTTCGTAGTTTTCAGTGTCCAGGTTTTTGCCTCCTTGGCTCAGTTTATCCATGAGTATTTTATTCTTTTGGATGCTTTTGTGTACAGAATTGTTTTTATTAATTTCCTTTTGATTGTTAGTATATGGAAACACTGATTTATGGATGCTGATATTGTACCCTGAAACTTTACTGCATTTGTTTATTAACCCTAGTGGGGATTCTTTGAGATTTTCTACATATGGGATCATCTGTAAATACGGGTCATTTTATTTCTTCTTTTTAATTTGGACGCCTTTTGTTTCTTCTTGCCCAGTTGCTCTGGCCAGAACTTCCAGTCCGATGTCGAACAGCAGGAGAGTGTGGGCATCCTTGTCTTGTTCCCTGCTCTTGGGGGGAAAGCTTTCTGGTTTTGGTTTGTTTGTTTTATCCTTACCCGAAGATACGTTTATTGACTTGAGAGTGAGAAGAAGGGGGAGAGGGAAGGGGGAGAGAGAGAGAGAGACATCGATTGATTGCCTCCCATACATGCCTCGAACAGGATAGAACCAGGACCCTTTTAGTGTCGGGGACAGGATGACACTCCAGTCAACTGAGCCACCGGCCAGGGCAGCTTTTTGCTTTTGCCCATTGAGCATGGATGGTAGTTGCGGGGGTTTTTCCTATAAATACCCTTTATCATGTTAAGGAAGCTCCCTTCTAGTTCTAGTTTAATGTTTATTTCATGGAATGGTGAGGACTGGCCCCCTTTTTAATGAAAGTTTGGCTCAAAATAACAAAGGGCTGACCTTCTGTTCTTCCGTTTCTGTTTGTGTGACGTGGTGGGTCATGTCCCTTCAGGTGGTGGACATCATGAGAGTGAATGTGGACAAGGTGCTGGAAAGAGATCAGAAGCTCTCCGAGCTGGACGACCGCGCGGACGCACTGCAGGCAGGAGCTTCCCAGTTTGAAACAAGTGCTGCCAAGTTGAAGAGAAAATATTGGTGGAAGAACTGCAAGGTAATCCTCTCCAGTTCGTCTTTACGTTCAGTCCCCTCTGCATTCTCGGGGTGGACAGAGCCCACAAATCCTGGGGTGCACGAGTCTTGGCGGTGAGTTTGACTCCCCATGGGAATTTGGGTTGACGCTGAATCTAAACACTGACTGTACCCTTTTCTATCCCCACGACTAGGAGACTGCCACGTTCTGTGGCTGAGCTCGGGAAGCATGTAGACGATAAAAATAAAGTTAAAAAATAAAGAAGCAGCATGTAGGAGTGTCCAAAATCCATCACAGACATTAGCCCTCCCAGCCCCGCCCCCGGCGGAGCCCTGCACACAGGCTGCCGGGAGAGGCGGCGGGGGGAGTGGGAAGAGCTTCCCCGAGGCCGCAGTGCGCTCGCAGAGGAGCCGAGAGCAGCGCTACCCAGGACAGGGCCCCTGCAGGTCTTACGTGACTGTCAGAGACACGCGCGGCCACCAGATCCCTGTGTCCTGCCCTCCCCTGGCTTGGAAGTGACACTTTCCATACGCATGTGCCCGGGAGCCCTCCCGATGTGGGAAACATACACAAACCAGTGCTGCTGAGGGGCCGCAGGCCATTTGAGGAGCTTACGGAAAGCAGGCAAGTAACCTTCCGATCGAACCGAGGGCATCACGTTCAGGCGTTCACAGCGCATTCTCTCAGACCAGTGACCTGACCGCCTTTCCGTGACTGGGGTGACAGGACGCTCTGCCGTCAGGTAATCTTTCTTTGTGGAATGTGACCTGGACGTTTCGTTGCAGATGTGGGCCATAGGCATCAGCGTGGTGGTCATCATCATCATCATCATCATCGGTGAGTTCGGTCTCAGCTCAGCGGGGCTGCTGACTTCACGTCCATGGCAGTTTCGTCCACAGATTCTCGTTCTCTTCAGTAAATGCCTTAAACAGGAGAGTTGTATGATGGAAGTCTGAGGTATTTTATGTAAACATGAATGCTTTGAAACTCGAGAAAATGTATGCATTCCCACTGGCCTACCTGCGTTCTCTCTGGATATATTTCCGTCAGAGATCGCCTTCTGTGAGAAGCAGTGTAGTCTAGCAGTTCACAGCACGGGCCATCATAGCTCCACCGCCATCCAACTGCGTGGCTGTGGCAAGTATTTTAGTGTCTCTGAGCTTGAGTCTCCTCGTTTGTAAATGGGGATAATAAGAGTACCTCCCTCACATGCTGGTTATGAGGCCAAAACTGGTTCATATACAAAAAGTGCTGAGGGTGTTACCTGGCATATGATAATAATAATAGTTACATAAATAAATAAATACACTCTCCCATCGTTACTGTTACCGCTAATGAGACTACCTACAGTTCTGGAACAGCCCGTGGCCATTTTAGCCCCGTGCAAACACACCTGCGAGCCTGCCTCTGGACAGTCTGGTCTGGCCTGGCCCGCCACAACGTGTAGCTGAGCCACGGGGAGAGTGGGCCCGGTGCCCACTCCGCTCTCACGGGGGTGGAGCGCGGGGCTCCTCCTGGATGCGCTGGAAGCCTAATGCGTCTCCTTGCTCTTTCCATCTGCCTGCTCACTAGTGTGGAGTGTGTCCTCATGAAGAACCAGCCAGCCTCCAGCCTGCTGTTCCGGAAACCTCTTCAAGACTTTGACTTAGAGCCTGCTATCTTATCAAGCTTACAAACTGTAATGTGTAAATGATTATTCTCTGCTAGTTAATGTAAAGTTTGATTTTTAGGAAATGTGCCCTTTTTTTAACATGCACTCCAAACCAGAAGTGTGGTCAGCCCAGCCCGCAGTTTGCACAGTGCCTTCACCACTTTACAGGGGCTGATGGGAGACCTCTGGAGCCCGAGAGTGCGTAACCTCGCAGTAGCGTTGTCTAGCGATCGCCTTTAGTTCCAGTTAGGGAACTTCCTTCCAAGTTAGCTGTCCTTGTCACGTGACCTTGTCTTCAGAACCACATTTAAACCTTTGGGTAATCAGATCTCCCGTCTGTGCCTTCCAGAGAGAACACTACTGTCTCCTCAAATCTGTGACAACGACAGGTTGTGCCTTATTTGCTCCTTTTCTGGTTCCTTATGCGAGAACCCTCTACTGTTTATAAGCACTACTGATGCTCTCACTGTTTAAAATAAGATGCTGGTAAAGAATTTTTGTTCTTACATTAGATACGAAGATGTTTACTTTCTTGTTACTGTTTTGTATCATATTTTTAAAATATTTTAATCAGAAATAACCTCTTTAAAACATTTTGATAGAACTATGGCTATGACCAAAGTTCCTATTTTGCCAAAAACTTAAATCCAGTAAAATGCCCTTGAGTCTGCTCCTGACAGATAAATTCCAGAAAGTGACCAATGGAACTCCAGGTGCCCTTCAGAATTCAAGTTGTAATATTGCTTGTGAAGCTTCTACATCCTCAGGCCTTTCTTGCCTTAAAACCCTGCAGGTGTTACAACTCCCCTTCCTAGTCAGCGCGTTGCCTGGGGTTAGAGAAGGTTCCAGCTAGACCCCGAGCATCTCGCACCTGGAGACAGATGGCAGGATACAGCCGGGGGCTCCAGGGTGTCTCTGAGAATTATGTGAGCTACCGTGTTGTAGCCTTCAGGGAAGACCTCCTGTGAACCGGTCAGGAGTTGGCCCAGGCCTCACAGCCTATGGCTTTTTGGAGTTTGTTTCCATTTTGTTCATATTCCCCTTCCTGAGTCTGTCTCCGACATTAGCTGCCAGTTAGCACTGGTCAGGGTGGCTGACTTCTCACAGAGACAGCTGACCGAGACACTCTGTCTTCGCTGTCATAGACGTAGACTGTCTGCACAGGATGCTGCTTTGTCACCTGAGAATTCTGTTGAGACTTTCAGCATCAGGCTGTGCGGCTCAAGGGCGGGCAGTCAGGGATGAATGAAGACAGGCCAGGCGCCCCGAGGGAGGAGCAGAGGTTTACACTCCGCCTGCGTCCGGGGAAGCGCACACGCTAGCCCGGGACTTGCAGAGCAGCCAGGACACAGGTTCCGTTCCTTTGGCGTCTGTCCCCCACGGCCCTGACATGAGTGAGAAACGCCCGCTGTGAGGAGGGAGCCGGCGTCAGTGTAGGGACGTCCGCCCCCTCGGCTCAGGGTCTCTGGCCGCGTCTGACGTGGAAACTGTGGTGCTCTCTCCTTGGCCTTGTGCTCAGCCCCATGTAACCCACCGGCTCCTGCATTAACCCAGGATGCCTCGCTCGTGCCTGCATGTAGCTGGGAACTGCCCACTGTAATGACTTCAATAAAGTGTTTATCAACATCATCTGGTCCTGTGTTGCTTATAGAGGAGGAGCTGTGCCTGGCCAAGTCCTAAAAATGGCGTTCCTTGCTGTGCCCCTGCCTCCCTATCATCCCCTACACGCCAGTCTCTCCCTGAGTTCCCCAACTTCCTGTTACCCAGCGTTCCCCCTCCGCCAGTGAACAGAGCAAACTACCCTCTTGTGCAGAGTACCTTTCAGTATAGGAGACGGGGGGGGGGGGCGGGCCCTGGCTTTCTCATGGACACCGAATCGTCAGCATTTGGCTTCTGAATTCTTAAGTATGTGGTCTTTCAAGGTGCTGTGAGACTGGCCTGCGTGTGGGACAGCAGGCCGCTGCCTGCCTGGACGGGGGGTATCGTTTGGGAGGTGAGGGACACTTCAAACACGTGGTTCCTATTCTGATTCTGCTTCTCTCTCCCCTTGAACATGGTCTCTTACTCAGCAGCCCCTGGGGAGCCATATCATGCGGTGGAAGTAGACTTAGGTTTTCAGTAAAATGTCCGTTTCCATGGCACCCTATTGGGAGAGAAGAGGTGGACTTTCCCCACTGTCTTGGACAGATGAGCACTCCTTTTCTTGTCCGACCTACTATTGTCCTGGAAAAGAATTGTGCCTCTTCTTCACGTCCTTCTTATCATGAAATCTGTAGAACTTAGGTGCCATTTTCAAGATTTTGAAGGAAATCTACCATGTTTGGGCTCCTCTTTCTCTGCCCTCCCTTAAATGTCAGGGTTTCTTGGGGCAGGGTGCTCAGCCAACTTGTCTTTCATTCCACTCACTCTCCGTCATCTATTCCCATGTTTCTGTCATTAACCTACTGATGCCTGGCCAGTTAGACATAGGCCTCCCAACTCAATATGAACCTAACAGCATTAAGTATTTCCCCTGCCTCCCACTCCTCTTCTATCTGTATATATAAAGGCCAAGTGATCGGAACCCTGGGACGACCGCCTGCTTTGACAAGCACTGTGGCCCTGATTGGCCCCCCAGCTGCCTGAGGCCCCTCCCCACCAGCCAGCCTGGCCCCCCATCGGCCCCACCCCACCCCGATCGGGGGCAGGGGCGGGGCCGGCCCGCTGACCTCCTGTGCCCCCCGCCACCCCAGCCCCAATTGGAGTGGGCTGGCTGGACCCCGCCTGTGCACAAATTCATGCACAGGGCCTCCAGTCAATAATAATGTCCACCCAGAGAATGGCTGAGAAATCCAATGGCTACCTGACAACTCTACTTCTCAAACATAACGTGAAAACGTAACTCTCAGTCTTCCCTCTAAGTTTATGTCCCATCACAAATGGCTCTGCTTAAACCAGACTCGGGAGTCACCTTGCTGCTCTCTTCTCATTCCATCCACAGGGCTCTGTGCCCCCAAATGTATCTTCTTGGAATCAAGGCCTCCCAACTTTGAACTATTTCCTGTGCAGCAGTCGGATACAAATCACTGCCTTGCTTAAAACTCGCCCCTTTCCACTACCATTAGAAAGAAATCCAAGTTTCCCTAATGATAAGGCCAACTGTAGTCTGGCCCTTCCTAACTTCTGACCCCAACTGGCACCATCCTCCCCCTCCCTGTTCTCCAGGCAAAGTATCCTGCCTTTCGGTTTCTCACCAGCAAACCTGCTCTATGGCAGGGCCTTCCCCACCCCCTTCACACACCCAGGTTTCAATTTCACCTTCTCAGAGGCCTCCCGATCCCCTGGCTAATGTGCCTCTTGCCGCCTTCACCCCCAGGCCTGTCCTAGTTACACCTTATCCAGTGGTTCTCAACCTTCTGGCCCTTTAAAACAGTTCCTCATGTTGTGACCCCCAACCATAAAATTATTTTTGTTGCTACTTCATAACTGTAATTTTGCTACTCATGAATTGTAATGTAAATATCTGATATGCAGGATGGTCTTAGGCAACCCCTGTGAAAGGGTCATTCGACCACCAAAGGGGTCGCGACCCACAGGTTGAGAACCGCTGCAAGCTTGTTTCATGTTCTGCACAGCACCTGCCACCTCCTGAACTTTATGAAGTTGTTCATATGTTTTATGTCAATAACATGTGGACTCCCTGAGTGGCCACAACGCTCTCCCCGCCCAGGGGCCACACTCATCCCTACCCAGATATGCATTCAATAAATACTTGTATGAATGCAGTCTGACGAAAGAGCTTCAGAGGCGAGTGCGATCTGCCATCATTTGGAAAAATAAGTTGGTTTATCCAACACAGGGCATGAACAACGGGCACACTTCCCTTCCTATGCAATTCCTTTCGTTCACCCGACAAACACTGAAGATTTCTGATGGACAGGCCCTGGCGAGGGTGCAGGTCTGCACGGTGCCCTCCATCTCGGATGAGCTGGTGCACCCTCAGCCTCCGGTACTTTAAACGGGCGTCTCCACGCCCCCCTTTCCCAGAAGCGCGCCCTTTACATGCACCGTCTTCCTCCAAGGCCCCGCCCCCTGCTTCCCCGTCAGCCTGTCGGGATTGGCCAGCCTTCCGCCCAACCGCGTGACGTAAGGCGCTCTGGGGGCCTTCGCCCCCGCCCACTCCCCTCGGGTTACGTAACCTGGGCGCCGCCGTCCGGGCCCCGCCCCTGGAC
>NW_006293088.1:8234333-8235825 GCF_000327345.1 Myotis davidii | reverse complement strand
TGGGGCCCCCGGGGCCGAGGGTCCCCTCCAGGGCTCCCAGCCGGCGAGCCACAGCCGTCTCCCGCGTCCAGTGGCCCGATTCGCTTAACATGGGTCACTTTTCTCTCCCCCCACCCCACCCCCAGGCTGGACCTCCCGTGAGCGGAGACACCCACGATTGTGTGGAAACACTGGAGAGAACCGCCTCCCGATGACCCGAGATCAGTAGTCGCCGATTTGTGTTGGCCGATCGTTTTCCCTATAGCAGGGGCGCATGGACCAGAGTGAGCAGTAAATTTCTGTCGCTGGTTACAAACTAGGAAAGAAGCAGGCAACAGGCTGAGACTGCCGCGAAGACCTAAGAATGTCCAGCAGTCAATCTCCTGACTCCGGGGGGACTGAACCGGATGACCTTGCAGGACCCCGGGCCAGCGGCACCCAAACCCCCGATGACCTTGCCGGACCCCGGGCCGACCGCCCTGAGGCCCCAGGGAAAGACTCTGATGAAAGGTGGAGCCAGAAATACCAGCTTCCGTGCAAATACCTGGAGAGCAGCCACAGGTGATACTTACAACCTGGCTGGTTTGTTTTTCCTCCCCCGCCTGTTGTAAAAGGGACTGGAGGGTGTGTAGGTCTTTTTGTTTTGTTTGTAAGCAAACCGAGGAGCAAGTTTAGGGCGGGAACTGGGGAACCTGGAATGAAAGGCTCTGGGAAGCAGGTAAATTACCAAAGAAGTAGATGAGGAGGGATTCGGGAATTTTGCTGAGTGGAGGCTGGGGTGGGAAGGGGAGTGGGAAATGTGTGGCCGCGTTCCCAGGCTCCTCGGCTGGCCTTGCCCCGCCTGTAAGACAGAGAAACCTGTGGACTCAGACTTGCTCCACGCTAAGCGCTTAGAGAGTCGCTTGGCACGTAACAGGCCGTTCAGTAAAAGTTTGGCTGTTGCTGAAATGGAAAGCGTGAGTTTGTTTTGATCTTACAGCGAACAGCAAGACCGGGACAGAGTTTCTGAAGAACTGATGACAGTTGTCCGAGAAATGAAAAAATACTCCCCGTCGTGGAGACACCGTAAACCGAGCACCCTGGATGCCCTCAACTATGCCCTCCGC
This sequence comes from Myotis davidii, assembly GCF_000327345.1. Taxonomy (NCBI): domain Eukaryota; kingdom Metazoa; phylum Chordata; class Mammalia; order Chiroptera; family Vespertilionidae; genus Myotis; species Myotis davidii. The sequence continues at coordinate 8,234,740 of NW_006293088.1, read as the reverse complement.
TGTGTGCACAGCGTACAAGGTAAACGAGCCGGAGAGCGCGCGGTCCCGGGGACGCCCTTGCTCAGGGCCCGCAGCCAGGCCCGGGGAGCTGTCAGTGTGGTTGCCGTCGCAGAAGCCTTCTGAGATTTTTATGGTGTTTTGGGGAGGATGAGCGAGTCCATGAGGGTCTTAGTCTTTCATTCTGGGAGACCCCGATTTGTGCAGTAGCGGGGTGCAGTGTTGTGCGTGTCTCTCGCAGGAGAGTCGAGTTTAGCACAAGCACATTTTGAAGGAGCATCCATTCCTGTGGATATTAAGGGGGAAAATACATTTGGCTAAATACCGGTTTCACACTTTCCCTGCCTCACACACAACTTTTAAAACCCACTCCTGACAGTACCAGGAGTTTACCAAACTACGAAGGCGCA
>NW_006293088.1:8202700-8234315 GCF_000327345.1 Myotis davidii | reverse complement strand
CTCTTTCCTTTTGATCTCTGACTTTTCTTCTCACGGGATTTCATAAAGTACACGATCTCTAGCCCAACCTCAGGGGCTACGTATGTGACGCGTGGCTCCGAGGGCCAGAGTAACGCTTCTGTCGTGGTAATGCCCTGTGTGTGCCTTTGGAATGCTGGGGTTCAGTCCCCCCTTTAGGACCTTCAGTGTTCTGTTCCTTGCGAACTAGAACATGCAAGATTCCTAAAACTCAAGATCTTAAGTTTGCACGGCGATAGGTATTTCAGGTGAAAGAAGAAAGAGACCTGGTTTCGAGGAAAACACAGAGGTTTCCTCTTGAGACACGCCAGCTTTGCTAGTCAGAAACGTGGTTTCCTGGAGCTGCTGTTTTCACCGGACTACTTATTTATTTTCCTGTTTCTTAGCAAGCAGTGAGTTTTTCCAATCTCTCAGTCCCAATGGAGCGCCTCAAGCAGATGTGACCATGTACAGTCTTGAGGAGCTGGCCTCCATGGCTGCAGAGCACACTTCCAAGAACACAGTAAGAGCCCGCGCATTTTGCCATCTCCTCCTGGGGGATTTTCCTAAGCCTGATCTAGACACAGATTTTAAAAAACAATAACCAAGAGTCGCAGTAACCACAGCTGGAGGTAAACAGGAGGAGAAAACTGCCCGAGAGGCCCCGTGTCGCTGCCCCGGCCCTGGCCCGGGAGCAGGTCCCTCGCGGGGAGCAGGTCCGCGGGCAGGAAGCAGCGCAGGCGCACTTGGCTTCGCCTCGGTCAGGCGCCCCTGTCTCCTTAGCATCCCCGAGTTCTCTCCAAGACAAAGATAACACCGCGGAGTAGTGCCCCGCGTCGCATTCTAATCTCCGGATTGTTAATTTCTATTTATATCATTCTTAGTTCCAATACCTACTCCTTCAAGTTGTAACAACTGGACTTCACAGGTGAGTCAAGACGATGCTGTCGTTTCTTTAAAGATGTTGGAAGAGACATGTAGTATATCCCTTTTGAATCGCTGTCGACAGAATAACGACCTGGTGTTTTGTTGATATGCTGGAGGCTACTTACCTTTATGTTTAGATCGCAACACAATTGCAACAAAAAGGTTTTCTAATATCGGGACCTGACCTATCCCTGATGTCACCGTAGTGCTTCCATTACTGACTGGTGTGCTCATAGCACATAGTAGGTGCTATTGAGATTTAAGAAAAGGAAGTGTAAGGACACATTTCCCCTTGCAGGTCTTTAAAATCAAGCGAGGGAGGAAAATGTAGGCCAGGCTAGCAGCAGCAGCGGCAGTGGCTGGTTAAGCTAGGTTCTATGCATGTCCTATTGTCACACATTCGAGAGGCAGTTGTTGGGTAAGGAGGCTGGTTAAAGACCACACCGTGGAGGTGACTCTTGAGCTTGGTCTGAAGCCTGGACTGTGCTTTGGTGAAGAGGAGACAGCCTCCAGGTGTCGGCACCGTGTGCACAGGAGGAGGGATCGAAGTCGGCGTAGACGCAGTGGAGGGGTGCTTCGTCCTGTAGAGCGAGCTGCCGTGTTTCTTGGCCCAGAAATCAAACCTTCAGAAGGCTTTGCGGTGACAGTTAAAAGTCTATGTCGAGAGCTCTGTTGCGTCTGCAGGACGTGTGTGTCCTGAAATATTGATCACAGTAGAAATCTAGGAGAATTACCTTTGGGGGGGCACGGCTAGTAAGTATCTCAATATTTGCATTTGTTTTCCATGCTTTCCACAGGACACCTTCGTGGCCGTGTTCTCATTGGTGTCTGGGAGGGTGGTGCACATCTCCGAGCAGGCGCCTTCCGTCCTGAACTGTCGGAGAGAGTCCTTGGCGTCCTCTCACTTCGCGGAGCTGCTTGCCCCTCAAGATGTGAGGATGTTCTACACGCACACGGTCCACGCTCAGCTTCCCGTCTGGAGCGACTGGACCCAAAGAGGTAACGGGCCCATCTGTACATGTCTCCGCGCCTCCTACAGGTTGCGTTCCTGACCCAGGGGCGGCGCAGAAACGCACGCATCATGCAGAACAGGCCGACGGAACGGCTTTTCTTCCTTATTTTAAAAAGCAGCGTGTGATGACAACACTTTAAATGCTTCTAAAAACATAGAGATTCAGTAAATTTGCTTTCACGTAGTCCAGTTGATTTCATAGAGTGTAAATCATAACACAGCTTGATCGCCACAGCCTGCATAGCGGTTTAGTTGCTATAAAGGCTCTGCTTCTGGGAAATGAATGGAATTAAATGTTCTTCCTCTTATATTGACTTCATTATGTGTGAGCTCTGCTTTGGAGATGAGCTCCTGAGGGTTAGCTTTCTTCTCCTGCTTTTCTTGTCCGTACCAGTTCAGGAATCTCATTACTTTTTCTTCGGACCTGGGAGGCCTGTTTGCCATTTATTGTGACATCGGTCCTGTGTGGTCTCTAAGTGACCCATCATTGCTGCTTTTCGTCTCCCTTCCACGTCGCGCTTTGTGGAGGGTCTCCTACAGAGCTTGCTATAGATGGTCCTTCTCTGTGATTTCACTTCTTGTAGAAAAGCACAGAACAGAACTGGCCGCTACCCCTCTCAGCGCGCGGCCGTGGTGTGGGCACGCTCGCTGCTGTGAAGCGTCTCCGAGCCTCTCCTGCGAGTGGAGCTCGTGTCATCCTGGTTTTTAACCCAGTGCTGGGCCCAGTGCAATCTCACTGGCTTCTCTTTCCAGGCCCAAGCCGTGGCCCATCTTTAACGCACAAGCGGTGTGAGCTGTAGAACGCACACCTGTCGTCCCGGCTTCCTCCTGGCTCCCTCTCCTGTGGCCGTCACCCAGCAGCACTGATTTCCTTCCTCTTCTGTCCTGAACGCATGTGTTCGGCCTTTCATTATTTATAGTGTTTCTCTGTGTTTATTAGTCACTTATTCCTCCCGTGAACATTTACCCACGATCCCCGTGGGCCGGGCCCCGTCCCAGGTGCTGCAGTCGAGGCGGGAGCAGAGCAGCCGGGCAGTGTCTGCTGCTGGCTCGCTCTCATTGCCCGTGTGCGCCTTCCTCTTCGCCTGTGGAGTCTCCTCTTCTCTCTCCAGCCTTTTCCTCCTTGCTGACCGCTTACTGCTGTGGGTTCCCCTCCTTGTAACAGCAGAATGTGGCCTGAAACGGTCTTGTAACTAACCCTTCACTTCCTCCACTGAGAGGGCCTCCGCCTGGGGCAGTGATGGCGAACCTTTTGAGCTCGGTGTGTCAGCATTTTGAAAAACCCTAACTTAACTCTGGTGCCGTGTCACATAGAGAAATGTTTGGATATTTGCAACCATAGTAAACAAAGACTTATATTTTTGATATTTATTTTATATATTTAAATGCCATTTAACAAAGAAAAATCAACCAAAAAAAAGTTCATGTGTCACCTCTGACACGCATGTCATTGGCTCGCCATCACTGGCCTGGTGTGCTCCCCGCCTTGCACTTCTGCCCGCAGACCTCGAGGCCTGCCTTCCGAGCGCAGCTGTCAAGTCCCCAGCTCATGGGGCTGTGCCGCGCTCCTCGCACCTGTCCCTCCCTTTGAGCTCATGGGACGTGACGAGCCGTGGGAAGCCACCCCGCGCTGCTGTCAGCGTTCGGCCTGCGGTAGAGCCTGGTTCACTTCCCCTTGTGGTCGTGCCGAGGAGCCGACCACGGTTCCTTTAAATGCACACAGAAAGGAGAAGTGGCACCACCGCCGAGGGCCCGTCTGTGCCACCACCTGGTCAGCCCTGTGCCACGAGACCCCCAGGGCGGGGGCTGCGCAGGGGCTGCCGTCACGGAGAAGCGGTGCGGGGAGTCGCCTGCATGGAGCTCAGTGTCTTCTCTGTGCGGAGAATCTCACGCTGGGACCTGGTGTGCGTGTGACACTGAGTCCTGTCCCTGATGAACCTGGAGGCCGCTTGGCTTCTCGGTGTGCAGTGGCTTCTGACCAGCGCAGGCCAGGGCCGCCGTAGGGTCCCCGCGAGTGGGCGGGAAGGCTGGGGGCTTTGTACATCGCAAGATATCAGGGTCGTCGTCGTTGCCGTTCTTCTGACGGGGACTGTGTGCCCGGGCTCTTCTTCCTGTTTTAGGGGATTTAATCTTCACAAGAATCTTGGGAGGCCTGGGCACCCACAGCGTCCCCTGCAGGCAGGTGAGGTAGCTGTTCGCTGGGGTCAGCCGAGAGGCAGATGTCAGGATGGGGTTAGCTGTGCAGAAGAGACGGGAGGGGCCCCGCCCAGTGCAGGGCTGCGCCTGTGGGTGGAGGCGGGGAGGAGCCGTCCTGGGCCCCCACAGCTCAGGGCAGCTGGCGTGGCCAGGCAGCCACAGGGAGGGCCCGGCCGCAGGCGCGCATGGAGGAGGCTGCCTCCCTGGAGTGGCCGGCCTCGGACCCCGCTGTGCACAGGCGGCGGCTGGGAGCCGGCCCCTTGCTCAGCCACCACAGTCACAGGCGCAGAGCAGGTGACTCACCGAGGTCACTGCCAGTACGTGCGGAGCCCGAGGTCACCGTGGCCAGGAGCCCAGAGCCCTGCTCTTGCCCACGGCCCCGCCCACTGCCGGGCTGTCACTCACCAGGGAGCTGTGAGCAAACAAGAGTGGGTGACGGTGGCACCAGGCGGTGGGTCCCGCCTGTGAAATCATCTCGGAACTTGGAGGGTGTTTGATCCTTGCCCACCGTCACCCTCCGTGAGCTCGTCTGTGCCTCAGCAGGGTCTGCGCCGAGACGGCAGCATGACCTCACGTCGCGAACTCGGCTGATGGTCTGGTTCTCTCACGGGGTCCCCCAGACGCCCTGTGAGAACTGTCTTCTGCCGTCGGGACTCTGGGCTCCGACTCAGTAGCCTGCCGGCTGGCAGTCTGACCGCTGGCCTGGGCTTGGACGCGGGAGTCGTCTCACTCACGGGCATTGTCCTGGTCACCGAAGCCCGTGTTCCGGCGCCTCCTGCGACCTTTCCCGGGAAGAGAGAAGACCTGGGCCGCGGTCAGGACTTGGTTCTTAGAATTTCCGTTGCCTCTGCTCCTTCGGTGCACGAACCTTCTCCTTGTTCCTAAACTCAGGACTTTCCCTCCAGTGAACACATGCCCAGAAGCCATATTCAGGTAGTTCCGACCAGAGGAAACAGTCAGCAAACCCCTGGGAGGCCAGCCCCTCCGCTGCCCGGAGTTAGCACAGTTACTGGTACACATTTCTGAGGGACCACGTCACGGATGAAGTCCGTGCAAAAGTCAGCGCAGTTGATGCGCACTGGCCGCCATGGTGAGCGATGCGGTCAGCGACACTGCCAGGGGGTCCCATCCGGACGTTCGTTTGCCAACACACGAGCCCTAAAGCGATCACGTCCCTGAACCCAGGAACACAGCTTTGGGGAATGTGTCCACGGAAGGAGAGTGGGGAAGGCGGATTGTGTACCATCTGTGTCCAGCGATCGCAGTGGACGCGGGTTCCCGCACACAGTGGTGTAGAGGGTTATCGCACAGCGTGGAAGGGATGAGTTCGGCAGCGATGGGAATACAGAGGGGCCTGTGGGAGGAGGAAGGGGGAGACTGAGCCGGACGCGCACGGCCTCCCCCGGGAATCCTGTTGGGAACCCCGGATGCGCCTGCACCTCGGATGGCAGGGAGGCCCGTCTTCACCAGCGTCTCCGTCTTAAAGGCAGTGTCTTGTTGGTGCCATGAGGACGGCTGCTCCGCGGTCGCCCTGCGGGTGCGTGACGGTCTGTCTTTGTCTCCGCAGCATCGCGGTACGAACTGGCTCCCGTGAAGTCCTTTTTCTGCAGGATCCGGTGAGTGAGGGCTGCGGGGCCCCGCGGCTCCGTCCGCTTGGACGTGGCTCTTATGTTGGTCCTTTGGTGTTCGCCAGGCCTGTTGTGGAAACCAAAGCCCAGACTTGGTTCTTGCCACAGGAGTCTGTCTTTTGATTGAGGGGAGGAAATCCCCCCGCTGAGAAGAGCAGATGGTGAAGCAGCGGGAGGAGAGGGGAAGGTCACGGCTCGCTGGGGGCGTAAGAACCCCTCGTGGTTCAGGACACTTCCTTTTTCTTTTTTTTTATTGACTTCAGAGAGGAAGGGAGAGGGAGAGAGAGAGAGAAACATCAATGATGAGAGAGAGTCATTGATCACCTGCCTCTTGCACGCCCCACACTGGGGATCGAGCCTGCAACCCAGGCCTGTGCCCTGACCGGGAATTGAACCATGACCTCCAGGTTCATAGTTCAATGCTCAACCACTGAGCAACACTTTCAAATGACCACTGTTTGGGCTCTTTTGTTTTGTGTGTTTTTTGTTGTTTCATCATATTTAAAATTAATTTTTGACATTTTGAATAACTTGAAAGCAAGATAGGTATATTTATGACAAGGATTTATAAGGTCCAGAGATATTAAGCTAGAGGAAAATAGACCAACATTATAACCCTTCATTTCTCATAGGAATTGTAGTGAATTTATTTTCCTCTAAGTTTACCGACACGTTACTGTTACATCAGTTACTGTTAACTTTCACAATAAAATGTGGTGTCTGACGAGGCACTGGCACTGAGTCTGGCTGGCGCTCAGGGAGGAACCCGGCTGGAGACGGCTGTCGGGCTGTCTGCGAGTGGCTGGACTTGCCCTTGGGTGCTGACATTTTAAACAAACGTTTTTCTTCTTTGGAAAATAAATACATTTACGTGTTTTAGATGGGGCTGTGTGTCCCATAGAAATGACAGGGAAGCGTTTCCCAGCCATTTCAGTGGCTGAGCCATTCCTTCTTGTGCAGCGGAGGCGGCGGCCGAGGGCAGCGTTACGCCCCGTTCCGGGTGATTCCCTATTTGATTCACGTGCGGCCGCAGTCGGAGCCGCAGCCGGAGCCGGAGCCCTGCTGCCTCGCGCTGGCCGAGAGCGCTGTCCTGCGTGAAATAGGAGCATGGACGTGGTTGCACAGTGCGGTCACAGGAATGGCTTTGTGCTTTTGAAGTGTTTGAAACCCCTGGTTTCTCCTTTGTGTAAATGGAAGCTCTTCAGTGTGGCTTATGTGTCCTGATGGCAGAGCTACATGCTTATGATCCGCGTGAGTCAGACGCAGCTCCCGCTACAGTCAGTCCTGCTGACCGTCCTGTGCCGAAAACTCACACAGAATGAGAGCCACAGGGCTTCTGGGGAAATGAAGTTGGGGGCACAATGCTCAAAGACTTAACCACACGTTAAAAATAAGCCTATGAAAATGATAACAGTGATTAAGACATGAAATTGGTGCAGCCACTATGGAAAACAGTATGGAGCTTCCTTGAAAAATTGAAAATAGAACGGCCATAGGCCCTGTGCGCTGTCCTGCGTGAAATAGGAGCATGGACGTGGTTGCACAGTGCGGTCACAGGAATGGCTTTGTGCTTTTGAAGTGTTTGAAACCCCTGGTTTCTCCTGTGTGTAAATGGAAGCTCTTCAGTGTGGCTTATGTGTCCTGATGGCAGAGCTACATGCTTATGATCCGTGTGAGTCAGACGCAGCTCCCGTTACAGTCAGTCCTGCTGACCGTCCTGTGCCAAAAACACACAGAATGAGAGCCACAGGGCTTCTGGAGAAATGAAGTTGGGGGCACAATGCTCAAAGACTTAACCACACGTTAAAAATAAGCCTATGAAAATGATAACAGTGATTAAGACATGAAATTGGTGCAGCCACTATGGAAAACAGTATGGAGCTTCCTTGAAAAATTGAAAATAGAACGGCCATATAACTCAGCAACTCCCCTTCTGGGTGTATATCTGAAGAAATTCAAAACATTAATTTGAAAAGATAATATACATCCCCGTGTTCATTGCAGTATTGTTTATAATAGCCAACATATGGAAGCACCCTAAGTGCCCATGAACAAATGATTGCATAAAGAAGATGCATATATATCTTCTATATACATAAAAGCCTAATATGCAAATTATCCCCTCAGGAGTTCAGTTGCTCACTATGATGTGCACTGACCACCAGGGGGCGGTGCGGAACGAAGGAAGGTCCCAGCCAGCAGCCAAGGAAGGAAGGCCCCAATTGGCCCTTATTGCCAGCCAGGCCTAGGGGCCCTATCTGTGCACAGATTTCATGCACCAGGCCTCTCGTAATGGAATATTACTCAGCCATAAGAAGGAATGAAATTTTATCATTGCATAAGATGGATGGACATAGAGGGTATTATGCTGTGAGATAAAGACAGATATGTGATTTTACTGATAGGCGAAATCTGAAGGACCATATGGACAAACAAATCACAGATATAGACTCACAGATACAGAGGACAAATACAGGGTTACAGGTGGGAAGGGAGTTGAGGAAACTGGGTGGAAAGGTGAAGGGATTAAGAAGTACCGATGGGGCCCTAACTGGTTTGGCTCAGTGGATAGAGCGTCGGCCTGCAGACTCAAGGGTCCCAGGTTCGATTCCGGTCAAGGGCATGTACCTTGGTTGCAGGCACATCCCCAGTAGGGAGTGTGCAGGAGGCAGCTGATGGATGCTTCTAACTCTCTATCCCTCTCCCTTCCTCTCTGTAAAAAATCAATAAAATATATATTTTTTTTTAAAAAAAGAAGTACCGATGGGCAGTTACAAAATACAAAGTATGTAAAGTATAGCCACCGTGGAAAGCCCTGGTTTGCTGGTGGGCGGGGCCATCGCGGTGATTGTGAGGGTGGAGGAGGGGTGTCTGAAGTCCTGACATCAGATTGACAAGCGTCCCATAACACTAGTGCGTGGAGGAAGCGGTGGGGGTGTGAGGTGTGTGCAGTCCCAAGTGACTGCATTCAGTTAGATGTTTCCTGCATTCACCTTCTGTTTTTTTGCAAATGAAATCATGCGTTAGCAAATGCAGAATTAGCATTATGCTCACATGGTTTCCTAATGTGTTAGCCACTACGTTTTCAAAGCAGCCGTGGCTGACCTGACCGGACCAGCTTTATCACACAGACTTACGACGCCCCTGTCCTGTGGGCTGCCAGGCCTGTGTGCTGAGCTGCTTGCTCGTGCACCTTAAGGTGCTCCAGCTTGACCAGTAGACGATCTGCAATGAGCAAGCTGGTCCGTGCACACAGACTTCCTCTGTCTAAAGTTAACTGGTGGGCATGGCATTTGACCTGATTAAAAGTAGATGATGCCCTGGCTGGTGTGGCTCAGCTGGTTGGAGCATTGTCTTGTGCACCGAAAGGTGGCAAGTTCGATTCCCAGTCGGAGCACGTGCCCAGGGTTCGGGTTTGTCCCACAGTCAGGGTGCATGTGGGAGGCACCTGATCAGTGTTTCTCTCCCGCATCGAATTATTTTTAAAAAAGAGGAAAAAAATGTAAGTAATATTGAAAATCATTACCATCTGATGTCGCTCTGGCTGCTCCGAGGCCAGGCCGTACGTGAGATTTCACCATTTCCCGTGAAGTGGATGATTAACTAGATGTTTGTTTCCTAGCTCCTCGGATCCCTGTGGATAAAAGGATTTTCACCACAACACACACTCCAGGCTGTGTTTTTCTTGAAATAGATGACCGGTAAGTACTTCTTTAAGCCTAAGAGAGATTTATTTCTGGGAATAAGTACAAATATGAAAAGGTTTATGTATGCTCACATGCTCCTACATTACATATATGATATCTCTCCATTATCTGTTTGATTTTTGTTAGGTTGAAATTATTTTTTGTCTAAATCAAGCATGTCAAACTCACGGACATGCTTGGTCTAAATGTTTAACATAAATACCTTGCCTGCGACACTTCTCACATTTACAAGTTATGTTTGATCGCCAGCTGCTTTAGGTGAGTCAGTTGTTACTGTTCCATTTACACTGCAGGACGGTGAAGCTGGGGCCAGTGTGCCAGAGCGCGTGTGGGATGTAATCACAGGGTGGCCCCGGCCCCGCACCTCTTGCAGGGCCATTTCCACGGCACAGCTGCTTCCCGCGGGCTCATGACTTCCTTTTTTAAGGGGGCTGGGGAGAGAAAAGAACAGATTTTTTTGTGCGTATGAAACTAAATTTATTTAAATAATTGTTACTTATTTTGAACTTAGGTCCTTCCTACTTCTTTAAGTGTTAAAATAGTCCTTTTTATTGAAAGAACAGTGATAATGAATAGTAGTTGCTTATTGTTGTTTTTTAAGATCTTTATTTGAAAAAAATGATAAAACATTGTTACCCCGACTAGTGCCTTCCATTTCCCCCCTGGTTTATTTTAAACTTTCTTCTTCTTCATGAAATCGCAAAACCTGGATAGCAAGCCTCATACCACATGGAGGTGTGAAGCAAAAGTGTCAAAAACTTGGCCTGGTTATGATATGTGAATGTTGATTTTTAAAAATCTTAACATCTGAAAATGGGTTTATTTCCTTTCAGTTACCCTGAGGTAAGTAGTAATTGGTGAGACACTTGGTATAATATAATCTGTAGAAAGCAGGATAATTTAACCAGGATACTTTGAAAACAGCTGACATGTATTGCCTTAGACCGTGTTTGTGAACTTGTGCACAGAGAACATGTGTGTGGAGCCGGGTCTTTCCCAGTCGCCCTGAGTGTCGTGTCGCACCTTGGGCGTGAGCCGTTTCCGAAGCCTTGGGCCTGCATCATTGGATGACCTTTGTCAGGGCGTCGATTTGTGTGATTGTCATCATACCGTACAGATGCATAGCGCGCTTCCTTCCTTCACCATCCTGAGATGTTTCTGTGTTAGGACGCGATCTTTGTAAACTTCAGTGGCAGCGAATGGAGGCCCTCGAGGACCTCTGAGGAACTTGTAAATACACAGATCCCCGGTCTCGCCCCCAACATTCTGAGGAACTTGTAAATACACAGATCCCCGGTCTCGCTCCCAACATTCTGCCCTGTTGGCCTGCGGCAAGCCAGTCTGTGTGAGCAGGTGCCCTGCGTGTTTTCGATGCAGATGGCAGCCTTTCTTAGGTTATGTGACTGTTCCCCATAGTCTGTATGTACCTGTTGACTCGAGTTTAAAATGAAGGAAAGGAGTGTTTTTAAAGTGTAACTGTGTCTCACCGGTGGCCTGTGCGTCTGCCCAGGGCTGTGCCTTTGCTGGGGTACCTGCCGCAGGACCTGGTCGGCACGTCCATCCTCGCGCACCTGCACCCGGAAGACCGCTCGCTGATGGTCGCCGTCCACCAGGAAGGTGAGGGCTGCTGCCTGGGGAGGAGGTTCTTTCCTTCATCGTTGATCGAATTTTTTTTCATTTCTTATTAGAGCTTAACCGTTACCTTAATCTGGTGAGCGATGTGTGGAAACCGCTCACACACCTTTTTTTCCTACTTTGGCGTTCTGAACATTGATCTGTAACTGCCTAACAGGGAGTCTGTCGTCACGTGTGTGTAAGTTCCTCTCCCGTCCCCTCCCGTGCAGTGCTGCGGTCCGCGGGCCACGCCCCCTTTGAGCACCGGCCCGTTCGCTTCTGCACACACAACGGCGACTACGTCACCCTGGATTCCAGCTGGTCCGGCTTCGTGGACCCGTGGAGCCGCAAGGTGTCCTTCATCATGGGCCGGCACAAAGTGCGGACGTGAGTCCACCAGTTTCCTCGTTTTCTAGAAACTCTCTTACCAGGTGTCATTCCTGCCTCCACTTCCCCCCCTCGATCAGGCAGCACGCAGATGGATGGATGGACGGACGGACTCCGAGTGCTTTCGACAAGCAGTTTCCATGAGCTATTTCCCTCCCAGCCTGATGCTTCCCTTCTGGGGACGTTCCAGGGAAACATGGCGAAACACAGAAAAGCTATAAAGAAAAGATGTGTTTTGCAACACAGTCGTAATGGCCAACTTAGAGTAGCTCAAGTGTCCGTCGTTAACTAAACTGGAATGTCTCCTTGACATGTTATATTGGTCAAGAAAATTTTTTACAGAGATTATAGACTATGGCAAGTTGACACATTAGATGTAAAAAGCATATAAAGTTATTTATACCATATGATTAAAATTACGTCTAAAACACACACACTAACCATGAGATGTGACAAGATTAGAATGAAATAAAATAGACTTTTTGGTTGTGTGTGGGGTAGTGGGATTATGGGTATAAGATTTTTTTTGCCTTTTCAGAATTTTAAAGTGCTGCTTAGTGAGCAAATAAAACTTATTCTAAAAAAAAAACAAAAAACTTATTCTATCAGCTTCTGACAAATCCCACTTCCTTGTGTCTATTTTATTAAATCGTTATTTTTAAAAATTAGACTCTGTGGTACTGACTTCCTGCCAGCAGGGCTGACTCAGGCCTGTTTGATCACGGTTACCTGCGCATTTACCAGAATCAGTGAAGTAGATCCAGAGCAGCCTGGCCCGGTATCAGAGCCTAAGATGCCCCCAGTCCCGACTTTTTGGCCCGCTTACAATTGACCTGCAGGTTCCTGGGCTGGCCCATCGGTGCCCTTCGATGTCTTTTTACACGTGGAAATGAGGCCTCCCCCTCATGCTGGGACGCAGGCGCCGTTCGCTCTTGCTCCTGCAGCCGTGTGACCTGGCGCAGCGGCCACCCCGGGCGGAGGAGGTGGGACTGGGTAGCGCACTTGGCACAGTGCCGGGCGCATCACAGGGTGGAGAAGGCTCCTCGTTCCTGCTATGTGTGGGGAAGCAGCACAGTGCCTGTCGCTCAGAAGGCCCTGGCGACGTGCCAGGCAGTTCTCTCCCTGTCCCGTGGGCTTGCCTGCCCCTCGCGGTGTTCGGGTGGAAAATTTAACATGTTCTAGGACGTGAGCACAGATGACGCGAAGGGTGTGACGGCCACACTTCACCACGGGGGTGTCGCCGTCATCTTGGCTGCAGAGCTGAAGTCAGGAGGCACCTTAAACAGTCAGTGTGGGGCAGCCTCAGGGTCTTAAGATTCCTGCGGTGGGTTCCATTGTGAGGCCCACCGTTGTGAATATGTTCAGTAGCTGAGAGGTTCCGTGTCCTGATCGAGATTGACACCAACAGCGACCGCAGCCGAGAGAGACTGCAGCGAAGGACGCGAGAAGCCTGAACCATCTCATTCGTCTATCGGTGCTTTCTCTACCCACGTGAATAGAATTTCAGCTGCAGATTTTCTATGTTTGGGATCGAAGAGTTGCTTTGTAAAAGCATAGATTTATTATTTGAATATTTAGAATCACTTTAGGCTTCATTATAAATGAATTTTATTTTTTTACATATATTTTTATTGATTTCAGAGTGGAAAGGAGAGGGCGAGAGAGGGAGAAACATCAGTGGTGAGAGAGAATCATTGATTGGCTGCCTCCTGCATGCCCCACAGTGGGGATGGAACCGTGACCACCTGTTTTATAGGTCGATGCTCAACCACGGAGCCATGCCGGCCGGGCTGTAAATGAATTTTAAGTCGCCTGACCCAGTTTCTCATGTGCTATTTTGTAGGAGTCCGCTGAATGAGGATGTTTTTGCTGCCAGAATAAGCAAGATGGACAATAACAACAAAGACATAACGGAATTACAGGAACAGATTCACAAACTTCTGTCACAGGTAAAATGGGGGAGATTTTAAAAATGGACATAGAATTCCCATAATTGTGTTTTATTTTAACATTCTGTTTAGTAAAGTCACTTCACAAAAATAAGCTGTGGGGAAAGATCCTTACCCTCTGCATTCCAGGAATTTCTGTCTTCCTCTTTTTTGTTTTTAAAGGAAACTTTATTAATCTTCTTTTCAGTTTTCTATGTTAAATGCACAGAATACTCTGTGAAAACCCATTTTAAGACAACGAAACTGAGTCACAGTGAGCGGTGAGACAGAGAAGTCATTTCTGAGCGAGAGAATTCTTCCTGTGTCCCAGGCTCCCCCAGGGGCTCAGCCTCGGGTTCGGGGTTTTGGGGGATAGTTCCCATTTTAAAGGTGGGGCGAGCCTGGCCGGTCACGGTATCTGGTTGTTAATGAGGCAAAAGTAGGAAAAACTGCTTATTGAAAACAAATACCCGAAATGGTTCCCATTAGAGATTCCGTCATAGCTTGTGATGTGCTGCTGGCCTGGCAGGTCTTTCAGAGACGCTCGGGCCCGGAAAGCACCTGTCAGGTCCGTGGGGACTGTGGTGTGTATTTCATGTGTTCTGTCTGCTCTAAGCGCAGCATAAAGAACGAGTGATTTTCATGTTTGGGAAAATTATATTATGGCTTTAAAACAATATTTTCCGTTCCAGAAATACCCTCTTAGATTAGAAACTAGACTTTGCCCTTGAAAATTACTGAAATGAGGGGACTGTCTTTCATGTCAGACATAGGGTTAAAAGCATCAGCCTTCGCAAGCCTACTTTAGGGTGTCAGAAATATTAGTCTTATTTTCTGATGAGTTTAGGTAAGCTCTGAGTGGATCATGCTGCGTTCCCCCCAATCCCCCGACCGCAAGATAGTAACCCCCAAATCGGACCTGTGTCCTTGCAGCCAGTCCACGGGAGCGCCTCCAGTGGCTACGGCAGCCTGGGGAGCAGCGGGTCCCAGGAGCAGCACGTCAGCGTGACCTCCTCCGGCGAGTCCAGCGGGCCGGGGGCGGAGGACGCCCAGAAGGAGCCGGTGAGTGGGCGGCGCCCGGTTCTCCTCCACCCTGGCACCTGCAATGCTCGCGGTGCTGGCCTGCAGCCCTGCCTGCTGGGAGCCATTCCCACCCACCCTGGCGTGGGAACCTAAAAAGAAAACCTCCCCTTGGGAAGTGGTGGTTGCGTTAATAGTGTGCTTTCTGCAGACCAGCAGACTGTGCACAGATGTGTGTTGTCACGTGAACCCGGTGGGAGACGGAATCAAGGCCATTCCTGTGCTTTTCATCACCGCGTGCTCGGGGACCAGAAGTTTCATGTATTCTGCTCATGTATCTTGTAATGTCCATGTGATAATATGTGAGACATGTTTCGTTCTTTTCCCCAAGTTGACTTTGCAGCAGGTCTATGCCAGTGTAAACAAAATTAAAACCCTGGGGCAGCAGCTGTACATCGAGTCCATGACCAAACCACCCAACAAGCCAGCGGTGGGGACGCGCGCAGGACGGCCCAGTGGTGAGTCAACGGGGCCCCCCTCCCCCGCGTCTGGCCTCCGCGTGGACATGGGTGTGTGCTGTGCTTTCCGTCGTCACTTGTCCCGTCGTGATCGTGGTGATGGCGGCAGCAGCAAGTACTGGCCTGGAAGCTGAGGGGATGGGAAGGTAGTTAGTGTACGGCTCCTAAAGAGGCGATGTTTCTGGCAATACCAGCACACTCACAGATTCCGCCCGGGAGCTCTCTGCAAACCAGGAGTCAGTTAGAACACGTTCCAGAAATACGAATCCCTTTGTGTCATTTCAAACGCGTGGACAATGCTCAAGACCTGAGTTGAATGAAAAACTTGGCATTTTCCCAACACATGTATACTTTCCTCAAATATAGGTAAGCAGTGCTCCAGAAGAATCAGCTTTTAAGTTAGTTGTGATAATGGCAGTATTTTGAAAATTTAACCGACTTGCATATACGGCACAGGAAAGTCCAATAGTGTAGACATCAAATTATATTGACCTCTTAATTAGCTAACTTTATCTCTCTCCCTGAATATTAATATAATTTTGGGAGTCGTTGCAGATTTTGACACCTCAATGTGATTCATGGTCTCTGTCATTGTCAGATGTGGCTGTTTCAGAGTAGAGGTGACATTGCCCCCAAGGTCAGTGATAATGGCTGCTGTATTTTGGCCTCGACGTGATCTACACAGCAAAAATCAGACTCCTGCGCCTGCAGTGATCTCACTGGAGCCATAGGGTGCCCGCGGGGCTAGCAAGTCCGTCCTCCCTGTGTTCTTCACCAGGGCGGAGCTTTCTCTGTCTTCTGTGGACATCAGGGCACAAGTAGAAGGAACAGCTTTTCCCGACCCTAGAACCATCAGGTTTCCTCTCTACAGGAGAGTTCGTCTTAAACATCTTTCTTGATGCGATCACTATCCCATGTCTTGGCAGAGAAAAGTCTTTGGGTAGATTTTAAATCTACATTTTGTGACTGTTTTCTTTGTCATCTGGTCCAGTCAGTGCCACGCGGGCTGCCCTGGCCTCGGCCTCGTGTTGGTGCCACAGTTCGGTGTCCTGACCGCTGTGTTTTTCTCCGAGTGGAGACCTTTCTCCCTCCTGCTTTGCTTTGCTCAGCTTCTTCTCGCCCATCGCCTGGTAACACCCAGGATGATGTTTGGAGGCTGAGTATTTCAGCAGACCTCAGTCTGCTGCCGTGTATCATTGGATAAAGGTTAAGCTGGGCCTCACTGTGTGCCTGTGCCGCTGTGTTAGACACTGAGATTTCCCTGCTCCCTATATTTATGCTGCACTTGACTCGGACACATAGGATGGGATTTTGCGGGGAAGGAAAAATCCATTGCCATTTGGCATGACTTGGGAGAACTCATATATATATGTATACTTTTTTTAATTGATTTCAGAGAGGAAGGGAGAGGGAGAGAGAGAGAGAAACATCAGTGACGAGGGAGAATCATTGATTGGTTGCCTCCTGCACGCCCCCTACTGTGGCTCAAGCATGGAACCCAGGCATGGGTGACCTGGTTCATAGCTTGATATTCAACCATTGAGCCCCACTGGCTGGGCATCTTGATTTTATTAACATTTAAAACCTACAAGCTTAAAGAACCTAGTGAAAAAAACCTAGTGCTCCTTACTCAAGAGAAATCAGTATGCAACGTGAGAATAAAATGTTACGTCTTGAACATTAGAAAGTGAGTGGTGATCCGCACCAGTGAAACACTAAATGGTCATTGTTTGCAGCTTCATGAGCAGGGTGCTGAGCCAGCAGGCACGGCGGGCGTTAGGTTTTTGGGTTTACCTTTCTTACAAGGGCAGGCTACCCTTTAAAGAACAGGAAGAAGGGACACTTTAGAACTTACTGTGGCGGGGCAGGGAGCAACAAGGAGAGAAAGCCCTTCATCAGCTCCATGGACCGGAGCCAGTGCCGGCGCGGTAACTGGGGAATTAGGGAACACTGAACGTCCCTTTCGGGCGGACGCGATGCCCGAATGGAAACAGACGATATGTAAACGGGAGTGACTCAGAGAGAGCGCGCGCTCTGGTTCCGCGCAGGGAGAGCTGGGTGAGCATCATTCCAAACGCAGAGGAAGGAAGCCAGACAGACAGCAGGCTCATGGTCTTCCTTTTCTTTCTTGAGATGTTTTTATTGATTTTTAAAGAGAGAGGAAGCGAGAGGGATAGGAAGATGGAAACATCATCGATTGGCTGCCTCCTGCAACCCCCTCCAGCGACGGAGCCCACAACCCGGATATAACCTCTGACCAGGAATCAAACTGGCTGCCTCTTGGTTCATGGTCGACGCTCAGCCACTGAGCAGCACCTGTCAGGCCCCTGGTCTTTCTTGAACCTGTCGGTGCTGAGGATCCAGGGCGGCCAGCAGACCCGATTCTGAGGGGAGACCACACCTGCAGGGAGAGGGGACGCACGCACTGGGTGCCGGCGCGCTGGGAACTGAAGCAAGTAACTGGCAAGAGACACACGTTCTCTGAGGCGCGATGCAAGGGAAGACCAGAAGCTGACAGTGGAGCAAACACTGGAAAAAGCCGTCCAGCAAACAGCCCCCTGAAGCACCGCGTGTCTTTAGAACAATTGGAAACCTAGCACATCGAGCAAAACCATGGCAACAGCCCACCTGCACCCGGGCCTAAACCTTAACAATATTAACTCAAACACAGGGCTAGCAGGAGGGGCGCCCGGTCTCTACTGTCCTTTTCCATCAAGAATGGAAGATGTTTCAACAGATAAGAAAGCAAATGGAAAAGCAAAAACTCCCGAGAGACAGAGCAGTCGTCAGATTAAGCGTCAGAGATGACACAGGTGCTGGAACCCTCGGGCAGGGAATTTAACACAACTGAATAACACATTAAAGGCTTTAATGGACAAAGTAGGCAACATGCAGGCCTCCCTGAGCAATCACAGCATGGAGATGGAGCGTACACGACCACATGGCAGCGCTAGGAGTGCTAGACAGAGAAAAATAGATGCCTGCACCAGGCACTCGATGGAGAAAAGAAGCCGTAAATTTGAAGATAGAAAAATAGAAACTGCACAAACCAAAACACAGTGAGAAATAAAAATACAGACTAGAGCATCTTAAGAATGTGGGACAGTATCAAGTGTTCTACCAGATGAATAATTACAATCTCACAAGAAATACTTGAAGAAATAATGGCCAAGGTTTCCCATGAATCCAGAGAACACCGAGTAGTGGAAACACCAAAAACAGAAAAAGAAAGTCACCCGCCACAAAGAAAAGCACCACTCGCGGGAGCATAGCCAGTCAGACTGCTGAAAAGAAAAAGACCGGCTTGAAGGCAGCCAGAGGAAAGCACAGGTTATGTCCAGAGAAGCAAAGGTCAGGATGACAGCCGACACTTCTTCGGAAACCGTGCAGCCTAGAAGACAATAGAGTCTTCAAAGGAAAAACTGTCGGTGTAGAGTTTTCACCTGCTGGGAGCTGTCTTTCAGAAGTGAGGGAGATACAAAGATTTTCTCACATAAAAACTAGGAGCTTATTGCCAGCAGATTTATTCTGTAAGGAGTGCTAACGGGATTTCTAAAGGTAAAAGAAATACAATACAGGCTTAAGACTCAAATCCACACAAAGTAATGAAAAGCGCTGGAAATGGAATAAACGAAGGCAAAATGAGTTCTACTTTTCACTTACTTTTAATTGTTCTAAAAGGCAACTGACAGAAACAAAAACCGCGTTCTGCATTTGTGGTTCATGTGAAAACTGCAGGCCCTGGGCTGTACCATCGTAACGTCCTTAACGTGCACCTGAAGTAGTGTCATTTGGAGGTAGAAACTGAATCCTTAATGACATATTGTAGACTTTAGAACAGTTATTACAAAGTTTTTAAAGAAGTGGAAATAATGTCAGAAGAGGAGATAAAATAGAATTTGAAACACCCCAACATGAGGCATAAAAAGGAGGTAAGAAGAGCCGTGATAAACCAGCTGGAACAAGGGGAAAACGGCTCACATGGTTTGTATGAGTCCAGCTATATCAGTAGTCACGCTGACCGTGAACGCAGTTTCCGGTTAGGAGATGGGAACCATCAAAGCAGATGAAAAAGGAAGATGCAGATGTATGTCACCTGTAAGAATCCATCCTTTAAAACAAAACCCGGTTAAGAACAAAAGGCCAGGAGAGAGAGACTGTGCCAACAAGGATCAGAGAAAGCTGGGGAGCTGCGTTAGGTCAGGTGTGGACACCTTTCTATGTCAGTGCATTTAGATCTGGGCTCATTGTTAATAGCTGCATGGTATTCTATTGAATATATTTATTCTAAATTACTGTGACTTAATCTTGCTGAATATATGTTCTTAAAAATAATGCACTTGTAACTGTACATACTTTCATTCTCTTTTAGGTGAGCAGAAGGCCTTTTCTCCCGTACAGCCCTGGAAGAATGAGAGCGTGCACACTGAGTCTTGTCAGGGTTTGAGGAAAGACCAGCATAGCCCCTCCTACCAGCAAATCAACTGCATCGACAGTGTCATCAGGTACGAAGCCCGCGTTTTGAGAATATGTTTTTCCAAAGGCATACATGGCCCCTGTGGAGCCCTGGTGTCATTTTCAATAGCTGTGGCTTGGTTTTTCACTGTAAATCAGTAGATACCATGGGCTGCCCCTCACATACCGTCCATGATATGCTCAGCATCCCGGGGGTGCAGGCAGTTAGAAGATGCATTCCTGGTTTGGAAGGAATGGTTGAGAAGACAAGGCCTCTGCTTGTCGAATGGAGAGGATGTAAGATGTGACGATCAATCCAAGACCGTGGGAAAACAGAGGGAACACCAGTGACTCCGGCTGATGGCCAGCGAGGACCCCATCAAAAGACAGTGCGAGTCAGCAGCTTGGGAGCGTGAGCTGCTTTTTCTCTCTCCTTCAACTTCCAAGTAACTGGACATCCATCACCGTAAAAAGCGCCGCGCACAGCAGACCGGACACCGAGAGATCCACCCACCTGTGCACCTGAGAGTGGGTGGCGTGGACCATGGGAGTGGCAGCGAGAGGGCAGCACCATGGGCAGGCGGGACCTTTGTGGCAGAGGATGTGGACGGTGAAGGGGGGGGAGGGTCGGCCCAGCCCTGGGTCTGCAGTTGAAGGGATCTCTCTCTCTGAGGAGAGACCACAGTGATGGGGTGAGGGGGTGGGGGTGCAGGGAAAGCCATGAGGAGTAGGCAGGAGAGAGAACTGAAGGAAAGGGCCCAGGATTCCGGCAAGAGTTCTGCCACGAACCTCTGGGGACCCCAACCCAACTTGAGCATCTCTGTCGGGCCAGGGCGCACTAAAGCCCCAAGTGCCGAGTACACAATTCTCCCCACTCTACTCCCACCCTTGTGTTTCCTCTTTTGGCAGCTTTGTTAAAATGCGTGCACTCTCAACCTTAGCTCAGGTAGGACAAACCAAAAACATTGCCATATCCCCAACTTGTGGGCAATGAAAGGAAGCGTCTAATTGCCAACCTGTTGAACTGTTAGAATCAACCAGGCCTTGTCTCAATGAGAACGGTGTTTGCTGCTTCAGATGCAGTGGGGATGCACTTTTCATCAAACACCATGAAAAGCACGCAGTACAGGATCACAGAAAGGAAATAGCCATTTCCCAGCAGCCAGCTCCACCCGAAAGGCATCGAACTGGTCGGAAATTCAGAGCAGCTGTTGGGAAGAAATTCAGCAAGCTGCAGAGAGCTCAGAAGGGCAGTGCCATGCTCTCAGGAGTGAAGTTAAAGATAGAGGAAGACTTCACCAAAGAGAATAAAATTCCAAAAAATAACCACACTAACTCTGGAACTGGAGAATTCAATGAATGAGGTAAAGCAGGCATTGGAAATGTAGCAGGTCAGAGGGAAGAGATGGCTAATGAGGTGCGAGATGGGAATCTGGAAGTGAAGAAGGCTGAAGGAAAGTGAGAACTCGGATATTTTGAAAGTGCATAAACCCTCTGAGCGCCATCGGATACCACGCAGAAAGCCAACCTAAGAGGATGGGTGATCCAGGAAGGGGCAGTCAGCATTACTTTGCTACCAAAAGAGATAAGGGTACCACAGGGAAAGAAAACTGTAGACCAATATTCTTGATGAATATAGATGCAAAAATTCTCAGCAAATATTAGCTAGTTATACGTTAAAAAGATTATATCCTATGACCAAGTGGAATTTATCCCTGGAATGTAGAAAAAGCCTTTGAAAAATACAACGTCCTTTTATAATGAAAACCCTTAACAGATTGGGTATAGAAGGAACATAACATAGTGAAGGCCATATACAGTAACTCACAGCTAACATTATACTCACTGGAGAAAAATTGAAAGTGGTTTCTCTAAGTTCAGTAACAACAGTCAATATAATACTGGAAGTCCTAGCTAGAGCAATTAGGCAAGACAACAAAATAAAAGGCATCCAATTTGGAAAAGAAAAGGTAAAATTGGTGCTGTTAGCTATGATATGAACTTGTATGTAGGAAATCCCAGAGTCAGGAAGTTGGAATTACAGTATCAGTAAAGTGATGGATACAAAATCAACATGTAGAAATCAACTGCTTTCCTTTTTACTAAAGACAGAGCACCTGAAAAAGAAATGATAGCATCCAAACAATAAAATGCTTCAAAATAAATTTGACCACGGAAGTGAGAGATCTGTACAAGGAGAACTACAAGACTTTGCTGAAAGAAATTGGAGACACAGCAAATGGAAAGACATCCCATGTTCATGGGTAGGAAAAATTAATATTGTTAACCGGCCAGACTACCCAAAGCTATCTACAAAGTCAGTGCCATCCCCATCAAAGGCATTCTTTCCAGAAATTAACAATCCTAGAATTCTTGTGGAGTCACAAAAGACCCCTTATAGCCAAAGCAATTCTGAGGGGGGAAAAAAGACATGCAGAGATATCACACTTCCAGATTTCAAACTATGCTACAGAGTTACAGTCATAAAAACAGTGTGACATAGGCACACGAATAGACACATGGACCAATGGGACAGAATGGAGAGCCCAAAGTCAAATCCTGGTGTGTATGTTCAGTTAACATCTGACAAGGGAGCCAAGAGTGCCCGACAGAACAAGGAAAGTTCCTCTAACAAACTGCTGGGCAAATCAGAGAAACACATGCAGAACAGTGAGAGGGGACCCTGTCTAACACAGAAAAATTCACTCAGAACAGGCCAGCCCTTGAACATAGGACCTGGTACCATTACACTCCTGGGGGAAGATGGGGAAGGACTCACTGACACTGTGCTTGGCAGTGATATTTTTATATATATGACGCCAAAGGCATGGACAACAGCAGATGTTAACAAGTGGAATAATCCAGCCCCAGAGCTTCTGCACAGGCACATCAGAGAGACAAGGCGAAAAGATGGCCTACGGAACGGGAGAACATGCCGCAAACCCTGAGTCACTAAGACGTTAATGCCAAGAAAGTATAAAGCACTCAGCAACCACAAAAGCAGTCTGAGCTAAAAATGGGCAGAAGAACTCAATGGACATGTCTCCAAGGAGGAGACACGAATGGCCAACACGCACATGAGATGATGCTCCACATCACTGACCACCGTGGGGAAAAAAGCCAATCAGAGCCACAGCAACGAGGTGGCGCCTCCCACCTGTTAGGGCGGGCGCCATCGGGAAGACGGGAAGTAGGATGTGGAAAGGAAGCTTCCACGTTGCTGGCGGAAACGTACATCAACCTCCATGGGAAGCAGCACGGAAGCTCGTCAAAAATTAAAAATCTGTCATGCAGTTCAGCCGTTCAACTTCCGGCTATGTACCCAAAGGCAATGAAAACGGCTCTGGCCAGATAGCTGCACTCCCATGTTTATCGCTGCATTGTCACGATAGCCAGGATACGGAAACAAACAAAGCCCGTCAGCCGGTGGATTTAAAGTGTGGTCTGTGCACAGTCGGATGTTATTCAGCCAAGAGGAAGGAAATGTCCTCCCGCCTGCAGCAGCATGGTGGGCCGACGTGGAGGGTGTTTTAGGGCACAGACTTCTCATGAGTGTAAATAAGCCGTGGAGATGTGATGAATAGCATGGTGAACACACAGTAACATGGCTCTCTCTTGTGGAAGGTGATCAGTAGCTCTACTTGGGTATAATGTGACATTTTGTAAACAGGTCAGAGTGCACACTGCACACCTTAGATCAGTGATGGCAAACCGATGACACGTGTGTCAGAGGTGACACGCGAACTCATTTTTTTGGTTGATTTTTCTATGTTAAATGGCATTTAAATATATAAAATAAATATCAAAAATATAAGTCTTTGTTTTACTATGGTTGCAAATATCAAAAAATTTCTATACGTGACACGACACCAGAGTTAAGTTAGCGTTGTTCAAAATGCTGACATGCCGAGCTCAAAAGGTTCGCCGTCACTGCCTTAGATATACGCAGTGTCACTTGTCAGATGTACTCCAAACACGAACACAAAAGGAGGTACATGTTTCTCGTGGTGCGAGAAAAGCAGAGGGAGAGGCCGTCAGGGGTCGCGGGGAGTCCCGCCCTCAGCCTGTCCCTCATGTGTCCTTGCAGATACCTGAGGAGCTGCCGCACCCCAGCCCTGAAGAGAAAGTGTGTCTCCTGCACAAATACCACTTCGTCCTCAGAAGACGACCGGCAGGCCCACAAGGCAGACGATGCCCACGCCTGGCGAGGTAGCGGGACGCCCTTCGTACTTGGATAAAAAGTTACGGCAAAGCTACCCCTGCCCTCTGTTTCTCTTTACTTTTCCAACTTCCGATATTCCATCGTAATCACACGTGATCCGAGTTCCACGGTCCTCTTTATGGGCCGGAGGTGGTTATTTATGTTATCAGTGTCTGTGAGCCATTTGGTCTCTAACATAAGCTTCCTATCGGGAGTTTTTCTTCTCACTGTCGGCCTCTCTCACATCCCCAGCTGCGTCTCGCATCCCATCAGCCCCTTCACCAGAAGTGCCAGCTCACGGACGGGCCACCGGTGCCGAGGGCGGAGCTGCACGGACCGAGGCCAGGGCGGCACCGAGCCTGGGCTCCGGCATCAGCCAGTGCAGCTACAGCAGCACCATGGTCCACGCCCCGCCCCCAGAGCCAGGTACCGGGTCACCTTTGACCTCAGATACACGCCACACGGACATGCTACTGTGAGACAGCCGTTTGTACCGTTTACTTAGAAGTAACTTCTCAGCTTTGGGAAGTGCCGCACTGGTTATCTGTGTACATACATTTTGGACTGTATTTCTTACGTCCCTCAACTAGAGTCGCTAATGCAGCTTAGGCCACATTGCTGACCTGGAAAGAGGTTTCAAACATGGACTGTCGTTGGCCTAGATAGATCACACGTATACGCAGGAAGTTCATGTGGGTCTGACCACGCTCCTTTAACAGCATATGGCTTGGTAAATCACTTGGATGATGCCTTATTTCTTTTTACGGTCTCCTATTTTTTGACTTCTTCATTACTCCTAGCAATTTGGTGGGTGAAGAAATAGTGACGTGTTAAATCAGGTTTTCGGATGAGCTCTAACTTATCTTTGCTAGTTCCGTGGTGAGTTAGCACGTGCTGAGCTGACCGTGCTAGTTCCGTGGTGAGTTAGTCAGCATGTGCTGAGCTGACCGTCCTAGTTCCGTGGTGAGTTAGCACGTGCTGAGCTGACCGTGTACACTCCCTGTCCTTAGTCCGTCACAGAGATTTAGCTCCTCGGAGCTCACACCCCCTTGGAGATGGAGAGCGCAGTCCCGGCAGGCGAACTGTGGTTGGTGGGAAAGACCGGAGATGGAACCGCTGTGGGATTAGGTGGCATTGCTAATGAGCCAAAGATCGCTTGTTCATTTCTAACCATGTGAATACATTACAGATTAAAAACTAAAAGATAAAAAAGAAACATTTTAAAGAGTTCAGGGAGATGGATATTTACAATAAAAGCAAGATTTTAATCCTATATAATAAAACCCTAATATGCAAATTGACCAAATGGAATGACCACTGGTTGGCGAGCAGATGGCGCCAAGCCGCATTGAGTGTGCCCTCTGCCACCGGGGAGCAGGCCTAAGACAGCAGGTCGTTATCTCCCGAGGGGTCCCAGACTGTGAGAAGGCACCGGCCGGGCTGAGGGATACCTCTTCACACACCATAGCACAAATTTTGTGCACCAGGCCTCTAGTTAATATATGTCTACACTTGAGTATTACAGTGCTGTAAGGCATCTATACAGGCATACAAACAGAGTAAAGACAGGCAGAAAAAATAAAAGTATGTGCTAGTTGATGAAATTTTTTATATTCCAGCTACTGTAACAGTGTTTGTAAAACTTATCAAAAGGTCATTAAGTTGGTGAAAATAAATGCAAATAGTTGGTAGCAATGACCATTAACCTCTCTTCTCCCACCTCAGCAGAACCGACTCCGGCCGAGGACACCGCCCCCGCCTGCAAGCCCTGGGTGCCCGGCACCCTGCCGGCCCCGCTGACCGCAGAGGAGTTTCAGCACGTGGGGCTCACCAAGGCCGTGCTGTCGGCGCACACGCAGAGGGAGGAGCAGGACTACGTGGACAGGTTCCGGGAGAAGATGCTGTCCTCCCCCTACAGCTCCTACCTGCAGCACGAAGGCAGAGGACAGGCCACGAGTTCAGATGGTCAAGGTAGTTCAGGTCCTTAGAATACACGCCATTGGCCCATGAGCCCTCAGTGTACAGCCGTGTGTCCGTGCTGGGAGATGGGGGTGGGACACGGGCGAGGGCCGAGCGAGGAGCTGAAAGGAGTTGGTCCTGTAGCAGCGCTTCCGGCTGCGTGACGGAGGCAGCATTGCCTCTCCCTGCGGGACCTGCGCGGCAGCCTTCCCTCCGGGGGTTTCCTCACTGCACCCCTCTGTCCTCAGGAGCCTCCTCTCCCAGGCAGGCCAGGCCTCCTGGGGGCAAGAAGGGGAAGCACAAGCGGAAGAAGCTGCCGGAGCCACTGGGCAGCCGGGGTGCGGAGGACGCCTGCTGTCCCCACTTCAGAAGGGACGTCCAGGACGCTCAGCCCTGGAGCCTGCCCCCTGCCCCCCCTCTCCACGCCCCCGGCCTGGCGTTCCCGGCTGCGGTGGTGGCTCCCGGCCAGGCCCTTTCTTACCTCGTGCCAGTGTTGCCCTTGCCCACCGTGGCCCCGGAGGGGCACTGCCTGCCTTTCCCAGATGTGCCTTCACCTTACACGGAGACTTTCCTAACCATTGTGCTTCCTGGCCCCTCTGTGTGCCCTCTATGGGCACCGTCCTTCTCTCCATACCTGTATTTGGGCGCAGCAGGCCCTTCTGAAACGCCACCCTCAGTACCAACAGCAGCTCCCAGTGTGGAACCACCGCCTCCAGTCACCACCCAGAGGGGCGCTGGGCAGAGCTGGGAGACGCAGAGCGCAGGGCGCCCGGGCCCCAGCTCCAGGGGCAGCTCGCCGCTGCAGTTGGCCTTGCTGCAGGAGGACAGGCCCCCGTCTTGCGAGTCTGCAGAGCAGGTGAGGATGTGGGCCCGGAGGCTTCCGCACACGACTGGAGAGGGTCGGGCAGAGGGTCTCGCTGGGCGCAGCACAGGTGGCTGAGTGGTGACCGCGGTACCTGTGGTGCAGGCTGAGCGCTGGGCTCCGGAAACAGGCACTTTGTGTGAAGCGGAATGAGAAGCTGCTGCGTCCTGGCTGCTTAGACGTGTTGTGTGGTTTCCCAAAGTGCTTTCAGATGTTCGCTAGCAACTAAGTTTTTCCTCCTTTAAAACTTGACATCCGAGCATTAACTCAGTATGTTCATTGTGTCTAAAGTGCGTTTTCTTGCCTACAGCTGAGGTGTAGTCTGGTAAGACAGGAGGAAGCCATGCTGACAAGGCATGACTCCAGTAATGTCACTTTTTCGAGCACAGTTAGCGACGGCAGCTGTGTAAGGGGCGGGTAGGAGGCTGTCGGCACCATCCGTGCAGCAGGCAGTTTGTAGTTTCACATGTGTGCTTGTCAGTTTCAGAAATGAGGGCTTTGAGTCCGTTTCCTTTAACTTGTCACCCTTTCCCTGAAAGGTTCTCAGGCGACCAGGTAGCCGGTGGGCAGGAGCCAGGAGGAGCGTGAGCCTGCGGTTCTCTCGCGCTTCCCTCCCAGGCATAGCGCCTGCCTAACGTCAGATCAGCACAGGCCGCCCGGGCCAGGCAGGGAGCTCGGTGTGGAAGCCCGACCCCAGCGCGCTTGCCGGACGCCAAGGCCAGGCGGGGCCGGCGAGCGAAGCCTGGGCCGCCGGACGAGACAGGCCCGCATCCAGCCCGCCACCTGTCAGCTGGGCTCGTGGAGGCACGTTATTTAGCCTGCCTTTGCCTTTGCTGCTGCTTTGAAAAACGGAAGGATTAATACTTCCTGGCTTACCCTGAGGATTAAATGCCGTCACACTATGGAGTCCTCCCCCAGGAGATCAAGATGGCTGGGCCTTTGCTTCGTCCGCCTTCTATTCCTAGGGTTTGGGACACTGCTTAGGACTCACAGAAGCTCAGCACATCTTTTCTGGATGACAAGAAGCCCGAAAGCGCACGCCAGCACGTTCTGTGGCTGCCATAGGTGCTCACAGATCAGTGGTACTTGACAATCACACACACAGGGACTTGGCCCCCATTCTCAGGGCCAGGCTGACCTGTTCCGCGTCTCAGTTACCCCTGGCACTTCATTCTGTTTAACAGGTGACGGTAAAGATCTCCCAGGTGTTTTGTCACATGATGCTTGAGATGCTCACGTGTTTTCTTGTGTTCTTACTCCCAGCAGTGTGCTCCAGGCAGCAGCGGGGAGAACAGCCATTTCTCTGCCAGGGACCTGTCCCCGGGGCCCCTGCCCAGGGAGTCCCCACCGGGACCCGGCTCTGCGGCATCAGGTAGCGGTCCAGGGGACACGGCCCTCAGGCTCAGCCGCCAGGAGGTCCCCGTCTGAGGACGGGCTGCTTGGGTTCCGCCCTGGTGTGGAAGGCCAGTGCGTTCCCTGTTTTCTTTGTGAAAGCTTTATGGGGTACATTTACTCACATACCACAGAAGGCACCGAATCAGGGTGCCACGCGAGAATTCTGAGGAACGTACGCTCAGACCCTCACCACCCCGTCCCCCCAGAACAGCTCTGTCACCCCCCCGCCCCCAGAGAGTCCCGCAGCCTTGGGTCAGCCCTGCCCGGCCCAGCTGCTCCGCCCTGAGTGCTGTCCTCCACCAGGCCGCCGCACGCACTCTGTCGGCGTTCTTCCCCG
This sequence comes from Myotis davidii, assembly GCF_000327345.1. Taxonomy (NCBI): domain Eukaryota; kingdom Metazoa; phylum Chordata; class Mammalia; order Chiroptera; family Vespertilionidae; genus Myotis; species Myotis davidii. The sequence continues at coordinate 8,206,172 of NW_006293088.1, read as the reverse complement.
AGCAGGCGCGCCGAGCTCCCGTGGCCCCATCAGGACTTTGTTCCTTTTCGTTGCTGAGGAGCAGGACACTGTGGATGTCCACTCACCATGGCTGGTGGTTGTGTTTCCGGTTTGGGATGTGAATGCTGAGGTGCACATGTTAGCCTGAGTCCTTCATGGACCTGTTTCCTCTTGAGTAGGTGCCTAGGAAGGGAATTGCTAGCGAGGTCATGTGTGCGGTGACACAGGAAACTGCCCAGCTGTTTTCCACAGAGGCTGCCCCGCTCTGCACACCTGTCCTGGCGTGTGAGAGCTCCAGTTCGCAACACCGTGGCCAACACTACGTCTTGTCCATCATAAGTTCAGCCCAGGGGTCCTCAAACCACGGCCTGCGGGCCACATGCAGATACAAATATTGTATTGGTTCCCGTTTTGTTTTTTTACTTCAAAATAAGATATGTGCAGTGTGCATAGGAATTGGTTCATAGTTTTTTTTTAAACTATAGTCCGGCCCTCCAACGGTCTAAGGGACAGTGAACTGGCCCCCTGTTTAAAAAGTTTGAGGCCCCCTGCTCTAGCCATTCCGATGGGTTTGCAGGGATACCTCATTGTGGTTTTAGTTTGCATTTGCCTGTTGGTTAATGGTGTTGAGTATCTTTTAATGTGCTTTTTGCCATCATATGTGTTTAAGTCTCTTGCCCATTTTGTAGGGGAGGGGCAGTGTTACTTTCCTAGAATTCTGTTTATATTCTGGATTCAAGTCCTCTATCAAATTTTTCTTTTGCAAAGATTTCTCCCTGTGTGTGGCTTACCTTTTCATTTTATTATCTTTTATTTTTAGCTTTATTTTGAAGAGCAAAATATTTTTTAATTTTAATAAATTTCAGTTGATCAGGTTTTATTTTATTAATCCTCACTTAACGATATTTTTCCATTGATTTTTTTTAAATTGAGCCACTAAGATAGTCTCTGTCTTGGAAGTTTTGTAGGTTTAGCTTTTATAGTTAAGTTTGTGATCCATTTTCAGCTAATTTTTATGTGTGGTGTGAGGTTAGGGTCAGTACACTTTCCTTGCACATGGGTTATCCAGTTGTTGTTGCCCATCTGATGGAAAGACTGACCCTCCCCCCCTGACTTGCCAGGGCACCGTTGTTGGAAATAGACTGGCTGCATATGTTTGGGTCTGTTTCTGGACCGGCTCTGTTTACCTTCACAGCCAGCTGTTGGGTGATCCCACATGCTTTTGAGGCAGCTTTCAAGTAAGTCTGCAACTCTGGTGGGTTAAGTCCTCCAACTTCATTCTTCTTTTCAAAATAATTCTGGGTATTGTAGGTCCTTCCTTTGTCCACATAAATTACACACTCAGGTTCTTGTTTCTACAAACAAAAAACAAAACCCTGCTGGATCTTGATGAACATTGTGTCAGATCGATAGGCTGGTTCTGGGGGGATTGTCACCCTGACAATATTGAGTCTTCTGACCCATGAGCATGATGCCTTTCTTTTTTATGTAGGTCTTTAATGTTTCTCAGCAATTTTTTTTATTTTCCATGCACAGATCTTACACATACATGTTTTGCTAAAACTACCCCGAAGGGTTTCATATATTTGATGCTGTAGTGAATGACATTTTAAAAATCAAATCTCCAGCCCAGCCAGCATGGCTCAGTAATTGAGTGTTGACCTATGAACCAGGGGGTCACTGGTTCGATTCCTGGTCAAGGCACATGCCCGAGTTGTGGGCTCCATCCCCAGTGGGGGGCATACAGGAGGCAGCTGATCAATAATTCCCTCTCATCACTGATGTTTCTATCTCTCCCTCTGGGCGCCTCCTCTGTAAATTTATTGCCTTAAACTTGTTGACAGTATTCTCTTACTCGCTGAATGTCTGTAGAATCCATTGTGCTCTTCCTGTTCTGACTCTCTGTTTACCAATTGTATTAACTTCTCCAGGAAACAGTTTTTAATTGTTTTTTTCCCTGTTGTTTGGTTTTGTGTTTTATCGATTTCTGCTCTAAGCTTTGTTACTCCCTTCTGTGTACTTTTGGCGTTTATTTGCCCTTTTTCTAATTTCTTAAGGTGGGAGCTTAGACCATTAATTAGTCACCTGTTTCCTCCTAATATGAACATTTAGTGCTTTCCGTTTTCCTCTACGCGGCGCTTTACTCATCCCTCAGGTTTGATGTGCGTGTTTTTATTTTCATTCAGTGTAAAACATTTTCTCATTTCCCCTGTGTTTTCTTCTTTGACCATAGTTATTAGAAACTATTTGATTACCTAGTATTGGGATTTTTCTAGGTATTTCATTGGGTGCGAGCTGAATTGCAGACAGAACACATTCGTTACGCTTTTAAATGTCCTGGCACCTGCTGAAGGGTCCAGCTTGGCCCATCCTGGCCGGTGTCTCGGGTCCCTGTGAGGGAATGTGCTCCGCAGTGTCGAGCAGCGTCCTCTGAGTGTACCCTGGCCAGCCGGGCTGGTGACCGGGTGGGGCAGGGCTGTGGTGAAGGGGGCGGGGGCGGAATCTCCGAAGACTGAGGGCCGGAGGGGAAAGGAGCTGGCAGGCGTGTGCTGATCTGCTCCGTGCTGGTTCTTGGCAGGGAGCAGTGGCAGCAGCAGGTGCCTCTCTGGTAGCGACGGCTCCTCTGAAGTCGCCCCCGATGGGCAGCAGCCTCGGGAAGTGCGGGCGGCGGACGCCGTGCCCCACGTGGCCGAGGAGCCCGTGTGGAGGATGATAGCGCGGACACCCGAGTGCGTCCTCATGACGTACCAGCTGCCCGAGAGGTGAGCGGCGCCTGGCAGGCCCACTCCGTCGGCTCCTATTCGGCTCTTCCGTGCGGTCAGTGCTGAGCGGCTGTGAGGTGTTTTCACACAGACCCTCGGGAGCTGCGTTTTTAAATTCGCTCATTTGAAGTCCAGTGATGAACGATTACTTGACACAGTGGTCACGGTGGTGGGGCACGCACGGTCCAGACTTTTGAGGCAGGGGGGCAGGAGGGAAGGCAAGAGGGCAGGGGGAGAGGAAGGGAGGGCAGGAGAGGCAGTGCTCCAGGCGGCGTGAGCAGGGCTGTTCTGTTCAGAGGGGCTGTCTCTGCACTCACAGTGAGGGGCTGAGGGCGTCTCTCTCTGGCACCTCCTCAGACTCTGCACAGATGCCCCCGAGAAGAGGCAGTCTGGCTGCCCACGGGACAGAGGAGCGATGCCATGTGTTTAGCGTGTGCATCGTATGTTTAGCATGTGCATCATCACTCACAGGCAATGGAAAGCACATCGCACAACAGGAAGAGCCCGTCCTCTCGGGGCGTGACCAGCACCCGGGCCCCTCAGGGCCAGTGAGGTTGCTGTCGTCTGTTCTCAGGGTGCAAGACGTGGTCCTGAGGGAAGACCTGGCGAAGCTGGAGAGCATGAGTCGGTGGCAGCCACAGTTCTCTGCGGGCGGGCGGAGGGAGCTGGCCGGGGCGCGGGCCTGGGCCCACAGCCGGGGCCTCCCTCCA
>NW_006293088.1:8199959-8201820 GCF_000327345.1 Myotis davidii | reverse complement strand
GGCGAGAGGGGCAGAGCGCGGCTCTGAGCTGGGGTGGCAGGTTGCGGGGTGAGAGGGGCAGAGCGCGGCTCTGAGCTGGGGTGGACGGGGAGCGAGGTGTCCAATCGCGTTCAGACGCGCGTGCGTCTTTGAAGGGAGTTCAGACTCAAGAAGTGAGATCCACACCAGAGGGGTGTCCGTGCGTAGCAGGAGCCCCTGGGGACCCAGGTGGTCTTTGCTCTGATGCGTCTCCACAGGAGGCCGGACGTGAGCCGCCCGGGCAGGACGCCCCGTTTGCCAGGGGCGAGGGGCTGGCTCTTGGTGATGGTGTGACGGCTGTGGGAGGTGATGTGTGAGGTCAGAACTTAGAACAGGAGCGTGAAGGGAGGTGCCCAGAAAGTGTGCACTGAGGCTTATGGGCTGAGCAAGCCCTGGAGTCCCCCCTTTCTGAGGAGAGGGTGCGAGCCTGCCTGTCGGGGGGCCACGTGCCGTCACCCCTAGACGCAGGGCGGCTGGTCACTGCCAGGCCCTGTTGTCTTTGATCCCGTCTTCCTGGTGCGTGAGTAGAGGGGCCTGTGAGGAATGAGCCCCAAGCAGGTGAACAGAAGCGTTTAACGTTGCTGTCGTTGACCTTCTAAGGAGCGAGTGTGTGGGAACTGGACGCGGTGCCTGTCGTCCCGTCAAATAACCCGCCCGCCTTGTTCCTCCTTGGAGGGCTGTGCCTCCTGCAGGGACAGAGCCGCGGGCGGTGACGCGGGAGGAGCCTGCGGCCAGGACCCCGGACCCGGACGGCAGCTGAGTGGCTGTGAGGTGCCGAGCACAGCCTCCCGGGACATCTCGGAGCCCCTGACTGTAAATGACCGCGACGTTGTCCTTGAACGCTAAGGTTTCTCCTCCTCGGCCCCTCGATGGACTCGCGTCTCCGAAGCAGACTTGGTATATAGAACCTTTTCCTTCTCCCTGTTCCCGGCGTATGAAAACACAGTCGGCTTTTTCTGGCTCAGCCGTGCCGGAGGACTGGAGGGCTTCACAGAGCTGTGTGTGCAGCAGAGGGAGGGATAGTGAGCGTAGACTGCACAGCCCACCCAGACCTCCGCCTCATGGCCTTGGCTCTGCTGCTGCATCTGTCATTCCCGTCAGAAGACGAGGGGAGTCCTGCCCAGGGCCCTGCGCCTCCCGTGGTCCCTAAACTGTCCAGTCAGCACAGGTGACACTGCCCCATGACCAGCATCAGGCGCCCGTGAGTCACAGCACGCGGCCCTCCTGTTCGCCGATGGCACAGGGGTGCCGAGCTCCGAGGGCATCTGGACCTTCATCCGCACAGAGGCTCCCTCTCGGGCTCCACCTGCCACGGAACCCGAGTCTCATCTGCAGAAGCGACCCGCTGCAGCCAGCTCATTCCTGGGCCGTTGAAGTTCGCTTTCGCATGTGAAAGCTGACTCAATCAGTGGTATTTCCTTTTTAATGCCTTTGTTTTTATGATTGTAAATCATACAGTCATAATCAATGGTTGTAAATCATACATCAGTGATTATAAAAAGTTTTGTAGAAATTAATATTGGTTTTATATCTGTCTGTGTTTAAATGTGTTTAAACCAAAACTACCAGTTAACGCTTTCTTTCGAGCTAATTTACACCAAAAAGGCCCGGCCCTGCCAAAGGTCTGGGGGCACTGCCTCTTGTTTGCTCCTAAACGGGGGTCAGTGGGGAGAGGGCTGCACAGTGAGAGAGGTCGTGGGGGCTTGGTGTTGAGCAGGCGCAGCCCCGCGGGACCTGTGCTCCCTGCGGCCGAGCTGGGTCTACTCCGAGTGGCTGTGTCCTGGGTCAGCCTGCTCCTGCTCCTGCTCCTGCTCCTGCTCCTGCTCCGGCTCCGGCTCCTGCT
>NW_006293088.1:8186788-8199531 GCF_000327345.1 Myotis davidii | reverse complement strand
CTGCTGCTCCTGCTCCTGCTCCTCTCCTGCTCCTGCTCCTGCTCCTGCTCCTGATGCTCCTGCTGCTGCTCCTGCTGCTGCTCCTGCTCCTGCTGCTGCTCCTGCTCCTGCTCCTGCTCCTGCTGCTCCTGCTCAGGCGGGGAAGGCATGCAGCTCCCTCCACGCAGGTCAGAAAGAGGAAGGAGGAGACGTGGGTCACGGGAGCCTGTCCTCTGCACGGATGCACTTGTTTTTCTTTCTGGTGGTATGAACTAATATAAATTCAAAGTAAACATCATTACATAAAAGGGTACAGTCTTTTTTTTCAATAGTTTTATTCATTTCAAACGGGCCGGATCCGGCCCACGGGCCGTAGTTTGCCCACGGCTGCCCTAGGAGCTGTATTGGTAAAGATATTGCTACGACTTACATCTGATATTTTGCTGCCTATGGATTCTTCTAAGATTTTTGTGGTTTCCAGTCTTACGTTTAAGTCCTTTATCCGTTTTTGTTTTTGTGTGTGTGTCTGTATGTGTCTGTGTGTGTGTGAGTGTTTTGTTTTGTTTTAGGAAAACACTTGCTCCTCCTCCGAGTTTTACAGGTTTTGTAAAATGCGTCCTGGTGACATTAGGAGACTCGACCCTGCTGGGCCTCATTCTGATCCCCTGACTCCCAGTCCCCGGGGCGTAGCCTCTGTGCAGAGTCTAGTTCCCTGGAAGGAGATTCTGTCCTTTACGGGGTCAGGACCTTCTCCAGATGCTTCCGATGACATTCCTTGGCATTTTTTAATATTAAGCGGCTCCCTGCAGATACGCCTGTTTTATGAACGAGGACCTAATGTTCCCCTCCATCTAGACTGTGAAATGATTTCTGAAGCCGTGTTGTGCTGGGCAAGTTGTGTGGTTTTTTTATGTTTGCTCTTGGTGAAAAATGCCACATTTTTTTGATGAGTCACCCTGGCTGTTGTGCACCCGTAGAATCACTGTGACTTCCAATCAGAGCGGACGCGCAGCTGTCCGGGCCGCGCTGCTCCGTGCGGGCGTGTTTTAAACCTGTGTCCCACAGCGCGAGCCCTTCCCGCGTGTTCCGGACGTGGTTGTACCTGCACCCGCTGCCTTCCCTGCCTTCTGAGTGCACGCCCCCGGGGCTTGATCTGAAACTGGTGCTCGCTGTGGGCAGATTCCTCAGCGTCTGGACTCGGTTTCAGCCCGCGGGTCAGCCGGTGCCCGTGGAGGCCGGGCTGCGGGCGCTGGGCGGCGAGGAGGGAGGCCGACCGCTCCCCACGGCCGCCAGCACCCCTGGTCCTGCGGGCTTAGAGCTGCTGTACTGATGCCTCGAGAAAGTGCTGATGACACGTGTGTCACAGGCTCCGATGTTTACATACATGTTGCCCGAGAGGCTGTACTTCCCGGGTGAGAGGTCAGGGCTTAGGAGAACGAAAGTGCTGTATGAATGGGACCGTTTTGCATCTAAGTGACATTTCATTATGTTCACAAGGTCAGCTTAATCCACATGAACTTTTGTTTCGGCTGAATTTATAATTAGCTGTGGGAGTCCACTTGTTTTTAATAATTGTCAATATTTTAATGGGGGATCTCTTTTAAATGGAAGCAGTAAATAAACTACATGTAAAGCTTGGGAAGTGCGACAGGCCTTCACCCTGAGTCTGGTGTGTCAGGGGGGAGGAGGGACATGGCCCAGGCGAGCTGGTTACTCAGCAGGATTCACGTTGGGGTGTGAGCTGTGGGGGTGTGAACTGTGAGTGTGAGCTGTGGGAGTGTGAGGGTGTGAGCTATGGGGGTGTGAGCTGTGGGGGTGTGAGCTGTGAGTGTGAGGGTGCGAGCTATGGGGGTGAGCTGGGGGTGTGAGCTGTGGGGTGTGAGCTGTGGGGGTGTGAGCTGTGAGGGTGTGAGCTGTGGGGGTGTGAGTGCTTGTGGACAATTGGTGTTTCCCAGTCCTTACACGGAGGCGTCAGTAGGTCCTGAATCTGTGCCCACGTGGTTAATACTAATGTCAGTGCCGAGTTTATAAAGTCAGTTACCAAGTGACTCCTCAGCACCCTCCAGTGAACCCGTCTTCACCAAGTCTGGGTCACTGGTGGCAGCAACATCTCACAATTAAAATAGGATCCGAGCCTGGAACCAGCAGGGCTTGCCAATGGTCCACCGTTCAGCCGTCGGCACCTTCTATAACAAGCAGCAGGACACGCAGAAGACAGTTTCCCAGAGAAGGAGCTGAGGTGGGCGGGGTGCCACCTGGGGAGGGCTCCCGCCAGGTGCCCACGTGCGTGGGGACAGGCTCGGACCGTGGAACCTGACCGCAGAGCCCATCTGTCCGGATAGCGGCCTCCCGTCCCCACACCAGGGAGGGGTGTAGAGCCGTGTGCAGTGGAGCTCGCCTTCTCTCCGGGATCGTAAATATGAATTGTCTGTGGCGCGAAGTTCTGCTGGTGAGTTCGTATTGGTGCCGCTTCAGCGCGAGACACCCGTGTTCCCCCCGCGGCCCGAGCGTGAGCGTGTTCCCGGTGACGTAGCCGCTCCCCGGCCCTGAGGCATCTTTCCCGTCGGCCTGTCTGCAGTGAGGACGGGAGGTTGACCTGGCCTGTGCCCTGTGCGAGACTGGTGTTTGCTGAGATCAGTGGGCAGCGCTGCCGCTCTGCCCCTCCCAGGTGGTGGTGAGGTGCGTGCAGGGCTCGGGGGGCGCCGAGGTGGTCTGTTCCTGCTGGAGGACGCTCTCGGGCTCCCTGTGCTCCGCCGCCTGGCCCCGTTTGCGTAGGTGTAGTCGCAGAACGTAGGGTCCCACACGCCAGGCTGTTCCGTCCCCTCCACGGCCGTAAGTCCCACCCACCTTCCTGGTTGGTAAGAATGGGATTGTGATTTATGGGCCACGGGAACTGAGATCAAACCTGGTTCAGTGTCAGCAGATTCAGGTTTCCCACGTTCAGCACGTGGTCAGCTAAGGGACGGGGCAGAGCACGTGACCCCCCCCCCCCCTCAGCCTCGGGACTCAGACGGTCCCAGTCCCGTGGCCTCCCTCGCTCCCGGGGGTTTCCAAGTGGAGATGCGGGTTTTGTAAGTAATAACTCATGTCATCATTTTTGAGGGCTGAGAGGAGGTCATAGCTAAGATGTCATTTATTTAAATGATTTGCAGTTTAACTATTTTAACTAAATTTTCCTTTTAGGACTTTTTCTTAGCATTTGCTTCTGTTCATTTATTAGCTTTATTTTTACATTTTCAGATAATTTTCTTAAAAAATCAATTGAAAGAAGAGCTAGAGATTTTAGAATCCTATGTAATAAAAGCATAATATGCAAATTGACCTAACAGGTCAGAACAACCGGTTGCTATGACACACACTGACCACCAGGGGGCAGACACTCAATGCAGGAGCAGCCCCCTGGTGATCAGTGCACTCCGCAGAGGGAGGGCTGCTCAGCCGGAAGCCAGGCCCATGGCTGGCAGGAGCCTTTCCCGCCTCCTCTGCAGGCGGGCGGTAAGGAGCAAGGGGTCCTGGACTGCGAGAAGGCACAGGCTGGGCTGAGGGACCCCCCCGACCCCCCCAGTGCACGAATCCCATGCACCAGGCCTCTAGTATGTTTATAATTAAATAACCACGGATGCTATTTGCAAAACATAGAGGATTTATTTTCCGAATGACAACGAACAGGGCAGAGTTTGCCTAGCGTTTCTTCTGGGCTCTTTTCAGATGAAGCGTGTCTGCTGTTAATTTCTAAGACGGTTGGTTTTGAGTTGACAAGTAGGTGGTCCTCACTTCAGACGCAGTATTTCCAGAAGCACTCAGAGGGGTGCCCACGCTTCTCGTGCTGCTCCCTGACTCGGGCCAGAAGTCGATTCAGTAAAATGTCGGGGTCTTGTCCGGAGAAAGCCTGAAACCGAGACCCAACAAACAAAAACAGACGGATTATCAATGAGTTAAAAGGAACTGGGGTCCAGGTGTGAGGCCTTTCCTCCTGTTCTCAGGGCCTTAACTGCAGTCGGAGCCCAGCATGTGGGCTCTAACCAGTGGCCCGTCCAGTGTGTGCAGCCCTACGGTTGCTGAGAGTCTCCCTGCACCCTCGTCCACCTATTTCTATTTAAGCAATCTGTCCGTGGCCTCGCCAGTTTGGTTCAGTGGATAGAGCGTCGGCCTGCGCACTAAAAGGTCCCGGGTTCAGTTCCGGGCAAGGGCACATGCCCAGGTTACAGGCTCCATCCCCAGTAGGGGGTGTGCAGGAGGCAGCCGATCAATGATTCTCTCTCATTGATGTTTCTCTCTCTCCCTCTCCCTTCCTCTCTGAAATCAATAAGATATTTTTTTAAAATAACTTCTTCGTAACAAGTTCCAGACATGCGTTATCTTCTGTGTAAAGCAGATCTTACTTGGCTTGAAACTAAGTTCTTGGACCCTTGGTTTGGGGGGTATTCTAAATTTTCACAAGCAAATCACCCATATGATATTAGAGTCTTTAACCAGAATCCTTCTGTTGAGAATATAAACATCTGAATGATGACTTCTAATTAGTCACAGGTAGAAGCGCCTTATCCCCTTCAGGGTTACCCCAGGAGGGACCCAGGTGGGGCTCAGGTGGGACCCCAGGAGGGACCCAGGTGAGGCTCAGGTGGGACCCCAGGTGGTCTCCCCCATGGGGCTCAGGTGGCGTGCCGTCCCTGGGACCGCGTGTCCCTGAGTAAGTTCGTACAAGGATGTTAGCGGGAGAAGCTGCCTCTGGTCAGAGTGTCTGGGAAAGGCCTGGTGAAGTGAAATGAGCTGCTCAGGGATTCCTGGGCTTCCATGTGCCCACGGGCAGAGGTGCGCCAGGGCAGGAGTGGGGCTGGGACGGTGCTCGGCTGCGGACGGGCTCAGGACTGGGGTCCCCAGAAAGCCCGTTAGGAAACGTGGATTTAGAGTTGGGGTGGCTGATGATCAGATTCAGGTTTCTCTTTCAGCATTCAAGGCCCCCATTCATGGTCCTCATTTCTAACATTCGGTGTCGTCCATCGTCCCCGTCACACAGTCTCCCTGCTGCCCCAGCCCCTCCCCCCTCCACGCGCACCCTCCCCCTCAGTGTCTGCGTGTGTCCTTCCTCAGATGTTACGCTCAGTGCTTCTCGAAGCTCCTCCGTCTGAAGCAGACTCCCCCGCCCCCCGGGACCCTGGTGAGCTGCAGACTGGGGCTCCGTGGTGCTGGGGGCGGGGGGTCCGAGTGTCAGCATCTCTCACCCTTTTAGGCCTCACGCAGTCACTCACCTTTCTCGTGTTTCCTCTTGGGTTACGCACGTTGATGCCGGCATCTAGAAAACAGTATTGTGAAACGGTTCATCATCAGATCTGTTGCTCCCACTTCACGCTGGTCTGATGTAAACTACAGGCTGGACTATTACTGACGCATGTCTCGTTTCTGGCCTTCCTGTCCCCCCCGCAGCGGTGTTCGCCTGACGGCAGGCCAGCCCACACCCTGTTCTCTCTCCTGCAGAATTCACGGGGCGCTGCATTGTCCTCAACACTTAGCAGGTCAGTGGTTTATCAAAAACATTTTATAACCAACTCCCTCCTATTAAACAATGCCTATGAGAAGTCTCCATTCCTTCCGGAATGCCCTGGGCATGTGGCAGTGCCTGGAGAAGTGCGGTCCTGGAGGGAGTACAAACCTTGTGTTGTACTTTGCGTCACACGCCTCACAGACCTGCCTTGGTTGCACCGGGAAGGCCTGGCGCCCTGCGCTGAACGAGTCCCTCGGTCAAGTTTCTGTTTCCAACAGCATTTGCGGACTTCAGTCTCGGCCACATTTCGGTCATCCTCCCGGTGTTTCAGGGTTTCTCATCACTGGTGACCGATGGCCAGTGATCTCTGGTGTTACCACTGTCATTGTTAGGGGTGCCACAGACCAACACATACAAGATGGTGACTCAGATACGTGTTGTGGCTGCTCCGCCAACCAGCCGTCCCCCTGTCTCTCACTTCTCCTCAGGCCTCCTTGCTCCCTGAGACACAACAGTAGTGAAATGAGGCCAATGAGTAACCCTAGAGTGGCCTCGGGTGTTCAAGTGAACGGAGGGATAACGCATCGCTCCCTTGTTTAGACCAAAAGCTACGCTTAGTGAGGAAGGCATGTGGAAACTGAGAGGCCAAACACCAGGCTGCTGGAGCCATTTAGCCAAGTTGTGAATGGGAAGGGGAAGTATTTTTTGTTTTGTTTTGTTTTGTTTTTTGTGAATCCTCCCCTAAGGGTATTTTTTCCATTGATTTTCAGAGAGTGTGAGAGGGAGGGAGAGAGCGAGAGAGAGAAACAGCGATATGAGATGTGAGACAGGGTCAAACCTGCAACCCAGGTGCGTGCCCTTGACCGGGAATCAACCCCACAGCTCTTCAGGGCGCAGGCTACTGCTCTACCACTGAGCCACACCGGCCAGAGCGCAAAGGGACTAAAAGCGCTCCCCCAGCGAACACACGAGTGATAAGACATGGAAAAGCCTGTTGCTGGTGTGGGGAAAGCTCAGAGATCTGGGCAGACGCCCACGACAGCCACAGCATTCCCTAAGCCACGTCCCATCTCTCCAGCCCCAGGACGGCTGTCAGGGGAGGGAGCTGCAGGAGGAGGAAGCTGGCCGAGGCTGGTCATGCGGTTTAAGGAGAGCAGCCGTCATCACATGCGAGTGCAGGGAGCAGCCTGTGTGGGAAGCAGACGCCGTCCAGGACTTTCACGGCTCGGAGGACAGGCCGGCTCTCCTGTTGGGGGCTAATGTTGCTGGCGGCTTTAGGTTGAAGCTGATGCTCATTCGCCACCTGGGAAGCCTAGAGCCTTGGGAACAGGCTCAGTCTACTTGCCTGCGCTCTGCGAATGGCCAACAAAACCTGGGTGACAACACCGCTGGTTTACTGCATAGTTTAAGGCCACTGTGGAGACTTCCTGCCCAGAAAATGGAGGATTCTTTTCAAACTATGACTGCTCACTGACAGCGCCCCGTCCACCCAAGCACCTGGACGGAGACGGACCATGCGGGTCGTGCTGCTTTCGTGCCGACACAGCAGCCGTCTGCAGCCCGTGGGCCGAGGAGCCCCTGGGCTGTCAGGTCTCATTTAGGAGCTGCATTTTGTGAGGCCGTAGCTGCCAGGGATGGCGGTTCCTCTGGGGGACCTGGGCACAGTCCACTGAAACCTGGGAGGGACTCCCCACTCTAGACGCCACCGAGAACAAGCGTGACTCATGGGAAGAGGACAGAGTAGCAGCATCCAGAGGGGTTTGGAAGAAGTTGGCTCCGGCCCTCACGGGCGGCTTCGAGGGGCTCAAACTTCGTGGAGGAAGGAACTGCCAGAAGCAGAACCAGGCGTGGAGGTGGGAGGTGTGACCGCGTTGCTGCATCTCCTGTAAAACTACCGGATGGGAAGGCGCTTCCCTGCTGGAGGCTCTGTGGCGGCATTGTTAGTTAAGGTGCGCACAGCGTTGTTGTTGGACATAGTGCTATGGCACACGTCATAGAACACAGTTCGTGTAGACAGTCACAGGCACCAGGAAACCAAACATTTCATTGTACCGCGTGACCTGCTTTGTGGCGGTCGCTGCTGCGTTGTGGGCTCTGGAACCACCCGCAGCATCTCAGAGGCGCGCCTGCAGCGGCGCTGGCCGTGACTGTTATGTGTGTGTGGCTGTGCTGGCCATTTTGCTTGCATTTCCTCACGGGCTCCTCATCATAACGCTATGAGGCAGGTATTTTTATCGGGCCTGTCTACTGATGAAGGACCAGGTGCAGAAAGACTAAGTCATCTGCTTAAGATTTTAGCGAATGGGAAGCCAGCACCTGAAACGGCACTTACTAGAAACTGCATATACCCTCTCTTCCTCCAGAACAGAAGTCTGTGCAGAAGAAGATGCCCCGGTGCCAGGGAGAGCCGGCGCGTGCCAGGAGTTGGGAGGAGAGAGAAGAGGCTGCAGAGGGGGCCCCTTGCCAGGGAGGGCCAGGCGCGTGATTGGTTTACTTATTTCATGAAGTGCATCTTTATGTTCCGAGGAGGGCTCTGCCTCATGGGAGATGCGACTAGAGAGCGAATTCAGAGCCATAAAATCAGACGAGCTGTCGCCACCAGAACCCTTACCTGCTTTCCCGAGCCCATCAGCTGTGTCTGCCCCTGGCGTCCCCAGCAGCCCGCGCAGAAGGGACAGGGACGGTCTGTCCAGTTCGTCCCGAGCTGGCCCGCCTCCATCTGCTGCACAGAGTAAGGATGGGTATTAGCAACGGGGTTCCTCCTTCAGCCCGTTCCTTTCATCCGTTCCCTCTGTTCTCCACCGTCTTGGGGGGGTGGGGGCGGGGCACCGAGCACAGGGAGGTCATACTAGAGAAACTGCCACGGCTAGGCCGGTCGTCCGTGGTGTTTTCATTAACAGGAGGGCTGCGGTCCAGTGTGCGAGCCAGCGGAACAGCCAGCCAAGGGGAGAGGATCTACTTCCGACTCGACCGCCTGTGACCAACCATGCCGTCGACGGCCGTGAGTCGGGGTAGAGCTGCGCCCGGATCGGTTAAATGTGTTTCCCCTGGAGGTGGCTCTTCCTCCTGCCCGGCATCTGCTGCTGCCTCTGGCTCGTGGGGACTCGGTGGGAAAGCGGGAGAGGAGAGGGAAGGACAGGCTTTCTGCGAGCAGGGTTATGTGCTTCCTATTGGCAGAGATGCCATCGCCGCCCCTTTCAGGCCTTTAAGAGGCCAAGGCCGTTATTAGACAAGAGGCAGCTTTCAAATCCTCTTTACAGAGCTTGACAGTAATGTTGCCCATGTGAAGTGCGGCCAACCTCAGGCCTGTGTCAGTTGGATAGAAAGTAGATATGCCGTAGCCGGTTTGGCTCAGTGGATGGAGCGTCGGCCTGCGGACTGAGGGGTCCCAGGTTTGATTCCGGTCAAGGGCATGTACCTTGGTTGCGGACACATCCCCAGTGGGGGATGTGCAGGAGGCAGCTGATCGATATTTCTCTCTCATCGATGTTTCTGACTCTCTGTCCCTCTACCTTCCTCTCTGTAAAAAGTCAATAAAATATATTTTTTAAAAAAAGAAAGAAAGAAAGTAGATATGGACGGGAAGAGCAGGAAGCACAGGGAAGGTGTGTGGGTAGTGCCTGTGGGTGTGAGGCTGGGCCGGGGTAGCTCTCGGCCAGGGGGCACCGTGTTGAGATTGGAGACGCGGCGTCCTGTGATGCAGGTAACACAAGGCTTGCACGTCCCCAGCTGCAGCCTTCATCGAAAGACAGTGAGCCAACCTGATAAAGGCACCTGAGCAAGTCCCAGCACTTCTGAGAACGTGAGTGAGAACCAGTGAAGTCCGGCCACATATACGTGTTGATGTCATAAAGGATCATTTATGGAGAAACAGACGAGAAAAAATATTCAGGCAAAAACTCTAACGTCAGGTGCCACCTGTTTGGAATTTGAGTGAGATGGCATCCTCATTTCATTGAAGTTTTTTTATTTTTTTAAATACTTTTTTTATTTCATCTAAGTTTTTAAAATCATAATAATATGCACATTTTTGAAGATGAGCCAGCCACTCCAGAGGTCGCTTGGCAGCACACAAGGCACCGGCGGTGCTTGGCAATTACCGGAAAATCGGGAGAAACTTGAGAGACTGGAAGTTATAAGATCAGTGGCTAGGAAGAACTCTTTTTTTCTTCATTTAAAGAAAAATTGTTTTTAAAAAACCCAAAATCAAAGACAAGATAAAACCCAGTGAAAATGTTTGTGGGACCTGCTCCCTAAGCACCAATCCTCGTTTTTGTTTGTTAAACTGGAGAGGTGAGAGCACAGTACGTATCCGCTTCACTCGTGCATTTTTTCAAATTGAGCTCAGACCCGAACTGCATGCAGCATCCACGCACAGGGAGCGGTGAGTGTGCGCGGGGAGCCGCGGCCTCCCTGGCTCCAGCTGGTGGCTCTTTACATTTTTAATGCACATTTTGTTCCATATGACACGTCAGACGGTTACTTTTCAACTTAAAATAAGAAAGGATTAAAATTTAAATATTTTAAATCTCCAGTGGGAACAACCAAACTCTGCATTCAAAGAGTTCACTTAAAATTAAAACAAGAATAATGTTTTTCATTGAGTGCAACTTGTAACATTGAAAAGCTGACCCAAACCAAAAGTTTGAATCATGGAGGTGACACGACATGAGCAGTGCTCCCACCCTTCGTTCTAGTCTTGCATTTTGGAGAGAAAAGCCACCTGTTCCCATAACTGGACCTGAAATGTGCTGTGAGGACCCCCGAGTGTCCGTTCCACAGCCGGCACTGGGTTTAACGGGACTCCGGCTATGCAGGAACGCCCGTTCTCCTCTCTAGCACTGCGCTGAAGACCCTGCTCAAGGCCCTTGCAGGACGAACGCCGGGAAACAAACTCCTCTTACCTGAGAGCTGCAGGGGCCCTGCCCTGGCACCCGGGGCGGGGAGGGAGAGGAGAGGCTGCAGGCATCCGAGGAAAAGCAGGCAGCAGGCCAGCCGGTACATGGCTGATCCCAGACAGGGCTCTCGCTTCCGGCTGCTGCTCTCCAGAACTTCGCTCCTTCTCATTCTGCGATCAGCGACGATATATATATTATCCTGTGACCTCATCCCATCCCCTCCCCCAAAAAAGCAAGTAAATTGATTGGCTGTGGAGGCTAAAAGGCAATCACTTGGCATTGATGTAATTTTTCAAGGCAACGACTCATAGGCAATAAATCTATTGTCTTGTTCCTAGTGTACAGCGTGGATATTCTATAAAGAGCAGTTGAGTGTATGGATCTGGCAGACGGAGCGATCCAGGGCCATCAATCGTGAGCTACCGGGTCAGGCAGAGCTGAGGGGCCAAGGCGAGATGGGATCGGTGAGTCCCAGCGCACGAGGCGCCGAATGTCATGAGGTGCATCGTTTTCCTTCTCTCAATCCTTCATGAGCGAGTCGGTGGACTGCCAGGCTGTGTTTGGGACGGCCGTGCCCGCAGAAGGACAGCGTGTGGGTTAAAACTTATACCTGGTCATTGACGACAGTGAAGACCCGTTCAAACACACAGCACCCATCCAGGCCCAGGCAGGTTTGCACAGACAGGCGGCCTCGGGTAACACTGCCCGCACGTGGGTCTCGGAGAAGGCAGTGCCGTTCCTTAGAGTTGGGTGTCATGCAGGGAGGAGTGAAGAACAAGCCTGAAACCTTGCTGGTCGGTCTTTCCAGACTTACCTGGAAACATTGCCCAGCCTGGTGCAAGCCCAGATTGGGGCAGCCGCCGCCTCCAGGACGCCCTCCAGGCTGCCTTCTGCCCCACCAGCCTCCACTGTGCACCGCACGCACAAGCTCTTAGCACATAAGTCAGATCATATCTGGGTTTTTTTCCCTCAAAACCCTATATTGACCTGAACATAAAAGTTAAAACTACAGAATCACTAGGGGGAAAAACACGAACACACAACCTTCGGGTAGGCAAATATTTCTTAGGACACCAGCCATGTTAAAAACAAACAAACAAAACACCGGGTAAATTGGACTTCATCAAAATTAGAAACGTGCTCTTTGCAAGATGCTGTTAAGAAAATGACAAGACCAACCACTGCTGTGAGAAATACTCATGAAACACAGGCCAACAGGAAGGCCGTCTCCTGGGTATTAAAAACACCCGTCCCCGCAGCCCAGGGCCCAAGGGAAAGAATGAACAAAGGCTGACTAGCTGCCTCGCAGAGAAGGTCTACAGGAGTCAGTGAGGACAGGGAACGGCGCCTGACGTTTCATCAGAGAAACGCAACCAAGACCTGGGTGAGGCGGCCGCCCGCTGACAGCACCGAGCGTTGGCGCCTGGGCCGCTGGGCGCGGGGGACACCCCACAGCACAGCCCCTCTGGGCACTTTCTGATCGAGGACGCAGCCTGACCTGCGCGGCAGAGGGCCCGCTCTCAGGTACGCGCCCGAGTGACATGCAGACATGGCGCATGCACACACACACGTGCGCACACACGCATGCACATGCATACACACGCGCGCACGAATGCAAATGCGTGCACACGAGCGCAAATGCGTGCACATGCACACGCACAAGCGCACACACACACACACACACGTGCGTAACAGCTTTACTCATAATCATGAAAAACTGGCAGCAACCCCAACATCCACCAGCAGGTGGCGGATGAACTGCTAGATCTTTCCATGGACTCCTGCCCAGCCATGCAAGGGAGCTTCCGATAAACAGATACCGCCTCTCTCCCTCTCCCTCTCCTTGTCCCTCCCTCCATAGTTTCTTGCCTTACCATCTCTCTGTCCATATATATCTCATCCTTTTTTTCTCTTGGCGAGAACTGGTTTACTGTCCGGCCAATGTGGCTCAGTGGTTGAGCATCGACCTATGAACCAGGAGGTCACGGTTCAAGTCCTGGTCAGGGCACACGCCCGGGTTGCGGGCTCGATCCCCAGTGTGGGGCGTGCAGGAGGCAGCCGATCCCTGATTACCATCATTGATGTTTCTCTCTCTCCCTCTCCCTTCCTCTCTGAAATCAATCTACTTGGCCAAATATACACCCCACTGCCAAAATTTATCCTTGTTCAGTTTCAGGAACCAACTCGGACACCTCACTTCAGCTTTAAATGAAATTTGCGAACTCCCAAGACAGCGTCTCCGTGGCCAGGCTCCGTAGGCGTTTGCTGGCGCCCCTGCCAGGGCAGCTCTTTGCAAGAGAGGCCGGTGGCCCACAGACATCCCTGGGATATGACACAGCAAGAGCCCAAAGACACTTACACCCAGTCAGCCTGCCCAGCAGCGT
>NW_006293088.1:8173804-8186740 GCF_000327345.1 Myotis davidii | reverse complement strand
GCAGGAGCACCGAGCTCCCTGCGGCCTCCGCAGCCTCCTCTGGGGGGCAGGACAGGGGGCAAACTCACCGGCATATGGGCATCACGAGGGGCCGAGGTGGATGGGGGCGGGCGTGGGGAAGGACAGCGGGGAGTGGTGGGGACTGGCACCGTGGACAGCTCTCAAGGCAGCCTGTCACCCAGCTGGAGTGTTAGGACCTGCATCGTGAGGGCCACGCTAATTCCAAGTGGAAAACAACAGCTACCAAGTTCTGTGTGTTTCACACAAGACACCCCCACAGCCATGGTTCAGCCCACAGGCACCCGGTTTTTGCCTGAATGCCCCACCTAAGTGTGTAACGCCGTACAGTATGCAGTTTCTGTAATTTTAGGGATCGTCAGAATGGTAGCTAAGGGTTTTCAAAACTTGGAAATAGAATAACATTAAAGAACTAGAATATAAGCGCATTGACACTATAAAAAATGTGACTATTTGGACAAGAACTGGTATATAATGTTACAAATGCAAAGTAGTTGTGTTAAGGTAAAGGAATTTTTTCTTAAAATGCCAGTCTGAATGTCAATGTGTGCACATGTGTGTCTGTGTATATCTGTGTGTGACTGTGTGTGTATTTGTGACTGCGTGTGGCTGTGTGTGTGCATGTGTGGCTGTGTGTGTATTTGTGACTGCGTGTGGCTGTGTGTGTGCATGTGTGGTGTGTGTGTGCATGTGTGTCTGTGTGTGTATTTGTGACTGTGTGTGTGGCTGTGTGTGTGCATGTGTGGCTGTGTGTGTATTTGTGACTGTGTGTGTGTGACTGTATGTGGCTGTGTGTGTGCGCGTGTGGCTATGTGTGTGCATGTGTGGCTGTGTGTGTGCATGTGTGGCTGTGTGTGTATGTGTGGCTGTGTGTGTATCTGTGACTGTGTGTGTCGCTGTGTGTGTATGTGTGGCTGTGTGTGTGGCTGTGTGTGTGTGTGGCTGTATGTGTGTATGTGTGACTGCGTGTGGCTGTCTGTGTGTGTGTGGCTGTGTGCATATCTGTGACTGTGTGTGTGTCTGTGTGTGTGTGTATGTATGTGTGTCTGCGTGTGTGTGTGACTGTGTGTATGTGTGTATGTGTGGCTGTGTGTGTGTGTGACTGTGTGTGTGTCTATGTGTGTGTGACTATGTGTGGCTGTATGTGTGTGTGACTGTGTGTGTGTCTGTGTGTGTGTGCATGTGTGCATGTAGCTGTGTGAGTGCAGAATCTCTGAGACCCACATGGCTCTCCTTCAGTTGGCAGGAGCAGGAGAGGAAGCCGGGGAGAGGCTGGGGGAGAGAGTTCCTAGAAGCAGGGCCCCTCGTGGTGAAGGCGGCAGGAGAGGAAGGACCAGGGTCTAGGTGGCAACGCAGGTCCTAGCAGCATCGACAAGCACAGTGTGGGCGCCGCCTGGAGCGTGATGGGAGTAGGTGCCAGAAAGGAGGGAGAGGAGGGGGTGGAGGCGATGAACACAGGACTCTTTCCTGAGAAGGGAGCAGGGCAGGCAGCCAGTGGGGAGGGTCCAGGGTCAGGAGAGATGGTTACAGAGGTGACATCACCGATGGCTTTCTTATTTTTTAAAAATATTTTTTTATTGATTTCAGAGAAGAAGGGAGAGGGAGAGAGATAGAAACATCAATGATGAGAATCATTGATCGGCTGCCTCCTGCACACCCTACACTGGGGATGGAGCCCACAACCCGGGCATGTGCCCTGACCGGGAATCAAACCGTGACCTCCTGGCTCAGAGGTCAACGCTCAACCCCTGAGCCCCGCCGGCCGGGCTCGATGGCTTCCTTGGAGGTGTGCACGGCCAGGCCCGCCTTCTGCACGTGGCAGCCTCACGGCGACCGAGGTGGCAGAGCCCAGTGCTGGGGTCCAGCCCGGCCGGCTGCTGCGGAGTCCCACGCCCCCCGACCGAAGCCAGCAGTGAGCGTGCCCGCGGGGCGGGTGCCCCCAGCTCCGGGCGGTTCTGAGTGGGAAGAACATGCAGCCCCGACTCTGTTCACATTCCTTCTCGGTGGCGGCAACCAGGTGTGGACGCCAAGGTGCCCCGGTGCCTGCTGCCAGGGTCGTGGTTTAAGGAACGATCTCTTCCTTCTGGAAAAGCCCGGCCAGTGCCGCCAGGGCTGCCTCCCCAGGTCCCCGGGTGCTCGGTGCGGCCGCCACGGGGACCGGGCTGCTGGGCTGTTTGTTTGCTGCCCTGACACCCCTCCATGACCCCGCATCGCTGGAGGGGGCGGGGGTGCTGATCCCTTTAGGGACACGCCTCCCCAATAAGTTAGGAGCCTAATGACTAGGTATAACTCACCCGGAGGAAGAGAATGCCTGCCCACAGATAGGAAATGAGGATAGGGCAGCCCTGGCCAGTGTTTCTCAGTGGTTAGAGCATCAGCCTGCACACTGTAGGGTCACAGGTTCGATTCCTGGTCAAGGGCACGTACCTGGGTTGCGGGTCCAATCCTGCCCTCCCTCCTCCCCCATTGGGGTTGGTGTGGCCAGGCCACCTGGGTCTTTCCACTCCTTCCCTAAACC
This sequence comes from Myotis davidii, assembly GCF_000327345.1. Taxonomy (NCBI): domain Eukaryota; kingdom Metazoa; phylum Chordata; class Mammalia; order Chiroptera; family Vespertilionidae; genus Myotis; species Myotis davidii. The sequence continues at coordinate 8,184,204 of NW_006293088.1, read as the reverse complement.
CAAGGGGTCCTGGTGCTCTGGACAGGTTGGCTATAGGCCTGAGGTCCCTGGGTGCTCGGGGTCCCTCTGCTGCGGGACTGTGTGCCCAGCACCCTCCCTGAACCGGGTGACCACGCGGGGAGATGGCTGCGTTCCCAGTGATGAGAGCGCGGCCGGTGGGCCTGGGTCTTTGTCAGGCGCTGGGAACGAGTCCGCGTTCGCTTGGAACGGCCTCACTCGCCGGGCGGCACTGGTGCGCACATGGCCGCGCGTCCCTCCGGCGTCACTCTCCAGCCGTTTCCTGTGACTCGGAGGCCCCTTCACGGCCAAGGACGAGCTGCCAAAGGGAGTCTCGGATCTGACGTCATCGCAGGGGATGCGTCAGGCCCCGCGAGCGACTGAGTAATGTCCGCCCGACCGACCTGCTGCCTGATTCATCCGATTGCACCGGAGTGACTCAGTGTCCCGACGGCCGGCCTCAGCGCAGGTTAGTCATGCCTCTGGCTTGCCCCAGCACGTCGGTGCCGAGAGGACCCCGGCCGGGCCTGCGGGTGGTCTGATGGGGCCGTGTCTCCCGTTCCCATCCTCGAGCACATGTGCTGGGAGGTCAGGCGGCCTCCTCCACGCAGAGCCTCAGCCCGCTTCCTAGGGCGTTGCGTCCTCCCCCCCCCACCCCCCGACAGTCACAAAGCCTGGACGCCGGGTCCTCTTCTGTTCCCTGCGAGCTGTTTCTAGGTCGGAACTGACTTCACCCGAGTCCACTTTTGAAAGTGGACTCTCTCCTCCACTTTCAAAAAATAGAGCATTGTTTCTGTTTAAATAGTTTAATCTGTGATCTGTGTTACCTCTCTTTTTTTGTTGTTAATCCTCACCCGAGGATATTTTCCATTGATTTTTAGGGAGAGTGGAAGAGAGAGGGAGAGACAGAGAAAAACATCGATGTGAGGAGACACATCGATGGGTTGCCTCCTGCACACGCCTGACCAGGGCCCAGGCCGGGGAGGAGCCTGAAGCCGAGGTACCTGCCCTTGACCGGAATCGAACCCGGGACCCTTCGGTCCGCAGGCCACACTCTATCCATTGAGCCACACCAGCCAGGGCCTGTGTTACCTCTTCGTTGTCAATGTCTCCCCACAAAACCCACCAAGAACCCTGTGGCTGGGCCACCTGGGTCTCCCCACTCCTCCCTGAGCCCAGCGCGTCCCCGTGCGTCGGCTGGGCTGGCTCTAGACCTGGGGTCCCACAGCCCCCTCTGCGGGGGGTTCATTTGCCAGAACTCAGAGCAACGCTGACTCAGCTGCCAGTTTACTGAAGGACGTGATGAAGGACCAGGGAACAGCCGGCTGCAGGGGCACGGGGCAAGGTGTGGGAGGGTCCCCCGCGGAGCTCCAACCCATGGAGTTGGGGTGCATCACCTGGCAGGTGGGCGTGCCCCCCAACCTGGAAGGTCCCGGACCCTGCACTGTCGGGACCTTGTGGAGGCTCCTCGGGTTCAAGTCACACCCCCTTCCAGCCCCTCCCCTCTCCGGGGCCTGAAAATGCCAACATTCGCGGCCTGGCTGGTCTTCCCAGCGGCCAGCCTCCGCCCAGAGCCGCCTCCTTCGAACACAAGACGCCCCTGTCACCCAGGAAGCGACAGGGCTGCCGGGTTCCGTGTCAGGACGTGGAGCCCCAGACCGAGAATTAGAACAAGATGCTCCTGGTGCTCTCATCACCTAGGAAACGGCGCGGCTTCGGGAGCTGTGTCAGGACGCGGGGCAGACGCGCATATTTCTTCCTATAAATCACAGTGTTGCATGAAGAACAGGCACATTAACGGAATTAAAATGTTAAACACTCTCCATCAAGTGAAGAGACCGAACCAGCCCCCACTCCTGGGCCTGCCCCTCCTTGCGGGTCATGTTGAAGGTTTAACTTCAGCGCTTACACCTCGTGTGTGGTCCTCCTCTGCCTCGAGTCCTCTCTGCTCACTCAATCACTGTGCTTCCAGCCAGGCGATTCGTTTTCCTGTCGAGGGCGCTGCCCTGGGCGCACTCAGCAGCCGGCGTCCTGGCCCGGTCCCTGGGCTGGCTCTGCCTCGCGCCCCTGGTCCCCTCACCCCCTACCCGAGGTGCGTCATCGGTGAGTCAGGCTCTCCCTTCAGCCGGGTTTCGTTCAATATCAAGGTCGGAGGGAGAGGCATTTCCCGAAAACCCCTCCTGTCCATCCCCTCCTGTCCATCCCCCCCTGTCCATCCCCTCCTGTCCATCCCCTCCACTTGCAGTCTCTGCTCCAAGGTTCCATCGTCGGCAGGACCCGAGCGAGGACCTGGCTGCCGGAAACCCTCTGGCCACATCATCTGAGCAGGACGTCTCAGACGAAGGAGGTTAAAGTGCTGGGCTCCTGCCTCTTCAGGTCACGTGGGAACTGTGGGGTCCGGGCATAATTCTGACACCCCAAACTGTGTCCAGATGATGCCTGTGCCTGGAAACGGTCTCTTGGGGTGAGGACTGGTGGAGGTGACAGCTCACTGCTTCGGACAGGGCAGGGCCATTCCCTGGAGCCAGGGGCCGCCAGCATGAGCCCCGACATGTTGCCTTTCTGCTCAAGTCCCGGAAACGGTTCCATTAACATTAGGCCGTGTGTTCCCCCAAATGGCCTTGGTTGTTAGTGTTGCTGTCGCCCTGTTATTATTTTTTTAATTCTCGCTGAAGGAGTGAGGATATTGTTTCCATTGATTCTAAAGTGAGTGGAACAGGTCCAGGGGTGGGGGGAGAGAAGCATCAACGTGACAGACATATCACATGGCTTGGTGGCCTCCCACACCCACCCCAATGAGAGGAGGAGGGAAGGCAGGATTGGACCTGCAACCCAGGCACGTGCCCTTGACCAGGAATCGAACCTGTGACCCTACGGTGTGCAGGCCGGTGCTCTAACCACTGAGCAACGCTGGCCAGGGCTGCCCTATTCTTATTTCCTATCTGTGGGCACGCATTCTCTTTCTTTTTAAAAAAATATATATTATTGATTTTTTACAGAGAGGAAGGGAGAGGGATAGAGAGTTAGAAACATCGATCAGCTGCCTCCTGCACACCCCCCACTGGGGATGTGCCCGCAACCAAGGTACATGCCCTTGACTGGAATCGAACCTGGGACCCTCACTCCGCAGGCCGACACTCTATCCACTGAGCCGAACCAGCCAGGGCCACATTCTCTTTCTTCTGGTGAGTTATACCTAGTCATTAGGCTCCTGACTTACTGGGGAAGCGTGTCCCTAATGAGGTGCCTCCGATTTCATTCTCCCTATCGGGGGCCATGTCAGCCTTGGGGAGAGTGGCTCCATGGTCTCGGACGTCTTCCCTTCCCACCCAGGGGAGAGGTGGGGGCTCGGATCTCTGGGCTCCTTTCCCACCCAGCGCTTTCTCCCTTGATCCCAGCCAGGTGTCTGGGCCGAGGGGCATCTACTGCCCTCTGGTGGTGGAGGGTGTGTATGGGCTGACTTAAAAGTTCCTCCTGAAATCTAACAGACTTACAGAGTCAACGCGCCCACACGTGTTGTTACGTTGAGATTGAGTGTCAGCAGTAAACAGCACAGCCGTCTCTGCCCTGAACACTTTAAAACAGTGGTTCTCAACCTTCCTAAAGCCGCGACCCTTTAATACAGCTCCTCATGTTGTGGTGACCCCCAACCATACAATTATTTTCGTTGCTACTTCATCACTGTCATGTTGCTACTGTTAGGAATCGTCATGTAAATCTCTGACATGCAGGATGTATTTTCATTGTTACAAATTGAACATAATGAAAGCATAGTGATTAATCACAAAAACAATATGTAATTATATATGTGTTTTCCGATGGTCTTAGGCGACCCCTGTGAAAGGGTCGTTCGACCCCCAAAGGGGTTGCGACCCACAGGTTGAGAACCGCTGCTTTAAAACATTTATTTTTCACAATTGTGGTAAGTTATGCCTGACAGACATGTGCCATCTGCACCGTTTGTGGTGTGCCGTGGAGGGGCGTTCGACGTTCACACTGTTGTGCAATTGTTACCACCACCCCTCTCCCGTTCTCTTCATCTTGCAAAACTGAAACTGTCCCCATTAGACACCAAGTCCCCACCACCTGCTCCCCGCCCCAGGAAACCCCCATTCTTCCTTCTGTCTGTACAGATGTGACGGCTCCGGCACCCCCTGACCCCTCGGGGTGCATTCTTGACCCTCCATGCATTCACTCACTCATGGTGGGGGGCAGGGGGGTACTGGCGCTTGCCCGGTTACAGCAGAGAATCAGACAGCCCTGCTCCCAGCGGGTGGCAGACAATAGACAATGGGCAGTTACACAAGGAGCGTCAGGCCCTGGTGACGGGGAATTCTCCCCAGGACACAGGTGCACATGTCTGTGCCGCCCGACAAGGCTGTGTCGTCCTCCAGATGGTTTCTGGTGTGAAGGCTCTGAGCCACCTCTGTCCCATGGAGGGGGTGGGTGGGGGGCACATTCAGCGGACAGCTTCCTGCCGACTCCATTGACCCGGGAGGCTGCAGGCGGTGGGCTCCTGTCAGCACGCTGCGTTCCAGGGGGGTTGGCAGCCCTCTTCGGGAAGATCGAACAGTGTGCGAAAGGTGCCTTTATGCCAAGTTCATACTTAGCCCCGGCCGGTGTCTCAGTGGTTAAAGCGTCAGCCTCGGACTCAGGGTCTCAGGTGTGATTCTCGGTCACGGGCAGGTCCTCGGTTGCAGGTTGGATCCTGGCCCGGGTTGGGGCACATGCGGGAGGCGACCATGGATTTGTCTCCTCCTCATGGATGTTTCTCTCTCACTCCCCGCTTCCTTTCACTCTCTCTAAAAATAATCCTCAGGTTAGGATTTCTTTTTAAAATACACAGTTAATGTGTCAAACCTGCACGTGGAGTCCTTTTCTTCACTCACTTCCTTGTCCCGCTGACCTTCAGCCACTCCCTCCTGGAAAACCCCACCGTGGGGACAGTCCCCGTCCCCTCTGAGCCCGGCTGGACCTCAGCCCCGTGCAGATTCCTCGGGGGAAAGGGGTCGCCTGGAGGAGCTCCCCAAGCCTCCGACCAAATGAGTTCTTTATGTCCCACCCTCTAGCCGCCCCTCCACCTCCCAGCCCAGAGGACCCCAGAGAGCCTTCCATTCTGCCCCTCAGGCTCCCCGTTCTACACCCTCTGTAAAGCCTGCATCTCGCCTTGCTCAAGTCCAGCCAATGAGAAGAGAACCATAAACCGCCCCTTAGCTAGGTTTGCCAAACTTAGCAAATAAAAAAAACCCAAATAGCCCTGGCTGGTGTTGCTCGGTGGCTAGAGCATCAGCCCTCAGACTGAAGAGTCCTGGGTTCAATTCCAGTCAAGGGCACATGCTTGGGTTGTGGGCTCAGTCCCCGGTAAGGGACGTGCAGGAGGCAGCCAATGGATGTTTCTATCTCTCTATCCCCTTCCTAAGGTCACAGAGGTGGACGTGAGCTGTGGGAGAAACGGGCTCAGGAAACCAGTGACAGGGACGAAAGCAGGGCCCTTGGAGCTGAGGAGGGACAGAGACAGGAAACGCGCCTGGGGCGGGGGTGGGGTGGGGGGGTGCTCCTGCGAGCTGGGCCTGGGCTGGGCTGGGGGCTCAGGGAGGGCCAAGAGGCTACACCTGGCTCTCCAGATGGGTCCTTCGGTCGGGCCTCTGCTGATTGGCCGGCGCCGGGCAGGTCATTCCCACGGCAGCTGGTCCTGGGCTCCATGGACCCTGGGCTGGTTCGGCTGCTGGTCGGGCTGGAGCTGAAACACAACTGAGGCCTCGATGTGTTGGAAGCAGGTAAGCGCCCTGTCCGGGGGGCCGAGTGCTGAAGGGCTGTCCTCCCGCCCCGTTCCCTCCAAGTCGTCTCGCCTCATGACTAGCAGCGTGTGGGGCAGGGAAGGCCGGGGGCGTCTGAGCCGCGGGACCCGGGACCCCGACACGCTAGGGGAGGGAAGCTCACCTTGGGGGCTGGTCCTTGTCTTCCGAGTTTTGGCCCTTGTGGCTGGGCACCGGGGCTTTCTGCCGGTGACCTTCTGCCCTGCCCGTCCTCCTCGCGCTGCACCCCCCCATCAGTCCCTGACCTGGAGGAGCCCCCTCTCTTTAACCCATTTCCTCACTGTGGTCAGAGGCCTTCTCATGTGCAGAGCCAGCCAAGCCCTGTCCTGGCTCCCAGTCACCAGGTCCATCGAGCTTCTTAACCGCTTATACACCCTGACGCCTGGTGCCCGTGTCCCCGCAGTGTCCTCCCCTCCCCCGTCCCCATTCCACCCCCACCGCCTCCCATTCGCCGCGGGGTGGCTCATAGTGGGAAACAGCCTGAGGTCCATCTCCTGCTCCCCAGGAGGCCCCCAATGCCCTGCCCAGCTCCCAAGCACACGCGCAGTTCCGTCACCTGTCCCAGAGGGGCGTTCATTGTACTTGTCATTCCCAGGCCCCGCGCCCTGGTGGCAGGCGGGCCCTTCGCCTGGGCCCTCGCCTGGTGTCAGGTGCCCAGGCCCAGCTCAGTGAAGGGTCCTGTATGTCAGAGTCACCCCCTTCGCTGAGTCTGTAACAGACGCGTCTGAAAGTCTTCAGGGACAATCAGTTAGAAAAACAGCTGTTGGGCCCAGCTGGGTTTAAGGGTCTCAGGTTTGATTCCGGTCAAGGGCACCTGCCCAGGTTGCGGGCTCGATTCCCAGTAGGGGGCGTGCAGGAGGCAGCCGATCGATGAGTCTCTCTCATCCATGTTTCTATCTCTCCCTTCCTCTCTGAAATCAATAAAAAAAATATTTTTTTAAAAAATAGAGAAATAGCTATGGGAATCAATATTTTTAAAAAAATACTTTTATTGATTCCAGAGAGGAAGGGAGAGGGAGAGAGAGAGAGAAACATCAATGAGGAGAGAGAATCACGGATCGGCTGCCTCCTGCACGCTCTGCACTGGGGATCGGACCACAACCCGGGCATGTGCCCCAACCAGGAATTGAACCTGGGGCCTCCTGGTTCATAGGTGGACGCTCAACCACTGAGCCACGCCGGCCGGCTGGGAATCAATATTGATATCAAAACAGGACTTGTTTTTATGTGACTCATGAATCAGTTGTTGGGAGCAAGAGAAATCCCAGACCCTACACCTTGCCTTGCCCGGGCGCTGGCTGTGTCCCCGCTCCCTCAGAATGAATGGCGCGAGGGTGCATCGGTGGCTTTGATGAGAAGTTTATCCAATGCAGCTGGGCCTGGGGCAGCCATGGCGACGCCGGTCTGGTTGGGCTGTTTTTCGGGGCCTGGAGCCTGAAACAGGACGGAGGCCTGGCAGTTGTGTTATAATTAGCTTTCTTTCTCTTCGATTTTTGGTGTGAAAACGATAGGTTCGTGTTTTAGCATAGAGTCCTTTTTAAAAACAGAGATAAGGATCGCTCAGCGAGCGCCGCCACACACAGACCACACGGAAGTCACCAGAGCTGTGGTCCAGGCTGCGCCCCACCCACGGGCGGAAAGACCCGCCTGCAGAGGAGGGAGACGCCCACCCTGGTGGCCGGGGCCCCTCGTGGCAGAAGTTTCCGTCAGGGCGATCTCTTCCACCCAGAAAGCCAAAACCCACTCCGCAGCGACCCGAGCTGGTGTTTAAGCGATTAGAACAGTTTCCAACGCGGATGTCCCTGGTGCGTTCCTTTATTCTGATCGCAGAAATTTACCTTCATCTCTGTTCAGCTTAGGGAGCGGCTTTCCCCAATGGACCCCCAGAGAGGATCACGTCATTCCGTCCTGCGTTTCTTCCTTTGTGCACTGCCATTGGGGGGAAGGTGGCTCATACTCCTAAGCCCTGTGTTGTTCAGGTGGGACCTTCACGCGTTACACCTGAGGGTGCTGTGATCAGCCAGCGCATGTCGGTGAGACAGAAAAGCCTCGGGCAGAGAAGCAGAACAGGCTCCGTGTTCCGTGTTTCTGATCTGGGCCGAGTCAGTCCAGGGAGTTGCCTTTGCGGGGGGGGGAGGGGGTTCGAGGACAATAGAGAATGGATGCCAGGGGCCCCAGGGCAGAGGGGAAGCCACATTAGGATTTCTAACGTCTCGTGGTTTGGAAGGGAAAGTAAAAAAAAGGGGGGGGGGAGGGGTTACACACAGCCCTGTTTCTGACGTGGCTCTGTAACCCCCATAGCTCTGCTCTGCCTCCTGCTTTAAAAGAGTTGTCCCACCCATGGAATAGTATGCAGCCATGAAAAAGGAGGATCTCTCGCCCTTGGGGGCAGCATGGGGGGACCTGGAGAGTATTGTGCTAAGTGATACAAGTCAGTCAGAGAAAGACAAGTGCCACATGATCTCACTCATATGGGGATCTAATGAACAAAATAAGCCCATGAACTAACTAAATAAATAAGTAAATAAATATAAAAGGATTGTACCACCAAGCATGGCATTCTAGCAAGACGGTATTCAGGTGCACAAGATTAAAATGGTGGACGCTCAATTTTAATTTCAATGAAAACAAGTTTTTTCTGAACACGTACAATTCTGTCATACGCCAAAGCAGAAGAAAACACATTCTTTAACGAAGGGGGAGGAACACCTATTATTTCGTTGGATTTCTTCCAGGCAGTAATTTTCTTGGAATGTTGCTGAAGTTTAAATCCAAATCAAAGAGGATGGAGGGCACAGAGGAGCCAAATGTTGGTGGAAGGAGACCTGTCTTGGGGTGTGAACACACGGTACCGTGTACAGGTACCGTGATGTGCTGTGGAATTGTATACCTGAAACCTGTATAATTTTGTTAACCCAATAAATTCAATAAAAAGGGAAAAAAGACCTGCCCTCCCAGGTGTCAAGAGCGATCCTAAAGCTGCCATAGCAAAGACGGTGCCAATGGACCAATGGAACAGAAACCAACCCTTGGGCATGTGGAAACTGGATGATTGACAGGCGGTGGCAGACCCATGGGGAGGCGATGGGCCATTGGATAAATGACTACACGGGACTGGACGATGGCCATCCATATACAAAACTTAAAACCAGATCCTTATCTCCCAGCATCCACAAGTAACATCCCTGATAGACCAGACTTAAATGCAAAAGACAAACTTAACACTTCTGGAACAAAATGTGAAGAAATATCTTTATGATATTGGGGTAGGGAAGGGTTTCTTTAAACAGAGAACAAAAACGTTATCTCTATATATAAAAGCCTAAGCGACTGTGATGACCGGACGAGCTGCACTGGTAAAGATATTGCTGTGACAAATGTCTGCTATTTTGCTGCCTATCGCTTCTTCTAAGATTTTTATGGTTTCCTAGCTTATGTTTAAGTCCTTTATCCATTTTGAGTTTATTTTTGTGTCTGGTGTAAGTTGGCGGTCTAGTTTCACTTTTTGGCATGTATCTGTTAATTTTCCCAACACCGTTTATTGAAAAGACTGTCTTGACTTCATTGTATGCTCTTGCCTCCTATTATATAGGATTAGTAATTGTCAAATATTAATCCTATATAATAAAAGCCTAATATGCTAAGTGTTCAGTCTACCTTTCGACCGTTCGACCAGTCGCTATGACGCACACTGACTACCAGGGGTCAGATGCTCCAACTGACAGGTTAGCTTGCGGCTGGAAGGTGCTAAGGCCGCTCACCTGCTCACTATGACATGCACTGACCACCAGGGGGCAGACACTCTGACCAGTAGGTTAGCTTGCTGCTGGGGTCCAGCCAATCAGAACTGAACGAGATGGACCAGACATGACTTGGAGCACTCCCGTGGTCTCACCCTGGCTGGCCAACCCCCCGCGACTCTCCCTGGCCCTGATCACGCACTGGTGGGGTCCTTCAGCCTGGCTGTGCCCTCTAGCAATCTGGGACCCCTTGGGGGATGTCGGAGAGCCAGTTGCATCCTGACCCTGCAGGCCAGGCCGAGGGACCCCACTGGTGCATGAATTTGTGCACCAGGCCTCTAGTTGAGCATAATGGCTTGGGTTGATTTCTGGGTTCTCTGTTCTGTTCCATTGATCTATATGTCTGTTCTTGTGCCAGTACCAGGCAGTTTTGAGAACAGTGGCTTTGTAGTATAGCTTGATATCTGGTATTGTGATCCCTCCAACTTTGTTCTTCTTTCTCAAGATTGCTGCAGCTATTCAGGGCCTTTTTTAATTCCAAATGAATTTTTGGAGAGTTTGTTCTGGTCTTTGAAATATGCTGATGGTTTTTTAATGGGGATTGCATTGAATCTATACATTGCTTTGGGTAGTATGGACATTTTAATGATGTTGATTCTACCAATCCATGAACACGGTATATTCTTCCATTTGTTCATGTCTTCCTCTATCTCTTTTTTCAGTGTCCTGTAATCTTCTGAGTACAGATCCTTTATCTCCTCATTAAATTTATTCCTAGATCTCTTAATTTTTTTTGTTGCAATTGTAAATGGGATTTTTTTTTTTTTTTTCAGTTTCTCTTTCTGTG
>NW_006293088.1:8171485-8173439 GCF_000327345.1 Myotis davidii | reverse complement strand
AGTATTGTTTTGATGGAGTCTTTCAGGTTTTTGTATATAGTATCATGTCTTCTGAAAATAAGTACAATTTTACTTCTTCTTTTCCAATTTGGATGCTTTTTCTTTCTTCTTCTTGTCTGATCACTATGGCTAGAACTTCCAATACTATATCAAACAGGCATGATGAAAGTGAGCATCCCTGTCTAGTTCCTATTCTTAGGGGAAATGGTTTTAGTTTATGCCTGTTGAGTGTGATGTTGGCTGTAGGTTTGTCATATGAGGCTTTTATTATGTTGTGGTATGATCCCTCTAATCCAGTGGTTCTCAACCTTCCTGACGCCGCGGCCCTTTAATACAGTTCCTCCTGTTGTGGTGACCCCCAACCGTAAAATTATTTTCGTTGCTACTTCATAACTGTAATTTTACTACTGTTATGAATTGTAATGTAAATATCTGATATGCAGGATGTATTTTCATTGTTCATGACCCACAGGTTGAGAACCGCTGCGAGAGTTTTTATCAGGAAAGGGTGTTGGATTTTGTCAAATACTTTTTCTGCATCGATTGATATGATTGTTATTTGTGTGTCTCAATTTGTTTATGTGATGTATCATGTTAATTGATTTGTTGATGTTGTACCATCCTTGCATCCCCGGAATAAATGCCACTTGGTCATGGTGTATGATCTTTCTAATGTAATGCTGGATCTGATTGGCTAGAAATTTGTTGAGTATTTTAGCATCTATGTTCACCAGGGGTATTGGCCTGTAATTCTCTTTCGTTGTGTTGTCTTCATCTGGTTTTGGGATTAGGGTAATCCTGGCTTCATAGAAAGAGCTTGGTAGTGTGCCTTCCTCTTGAATTTTTTGGATAGTCTAAGAAGGATAGGTTTTAGATCTTCTTTGAATGTTTGGTAAAACTCCCCTGTGAAGCTGTCTGGTCCAGGGCTTTTGTTTGCTGGAAGCTTTTTGATTACTGCTTCTATTTCATTAGTAGTTGTAGGCCAACTCAGGTTTTTTTATTCTTCCTGATTGAGTTTTGGAAGCTTGTATTTTTCTAGGAATGTGTCCATTTCATCGAGGTTGTCCAGTTTGTTGAAATAGAGTTGTTCGTAGTATTTTTTTTTTTTTACAATCCTTTATATGTCTGAGGGGTCAGTTGTTACTTCACCTCATTCATTTCCGATTTTGTTTATTTGGGTCCTCTCTCTTTATTTCTTGGTAAGCCTGGCTAGAGGTTCATCAATCTTGTTTATCCTTTCAAAGAACCAGCTCTTGGTTTCATTGACCTTTTGGGGTTTTTTGTTTGTTTGGTCTATATGTCATGTATTTCTGCTCTGATCTTTATTATTTCCTTCCTTTTGCTTACTCTGGGCTTTTCTTGTTGCTCTCTTTCTAATTCTTTCAGTTGCAGGGTTAGATATTTATTACCATTTTTTCTTGTTTTGTGAGGTAGGCCTATAGAGCTATGAACTTCCCCCTCAGGACTGCTTTCACTGTGTCCCATAGACTTTGGATTATTGTGTTTTCTTTATCATTTGTTTTCAGGATTTTTAAAATTTCTTTTTTTATCTCTTTGGTAATCCAGTTATTGTTTAATAACATGCTATTCAGCCTCCAAGTGTTTGAATTTTTTGGATTGTTTATATTGTAGTTGATTTCTAATATTATGCCATTGTGGTCTGAGAAGATGCTTGATATGATTTTAATCTTCTTGAATTTGGAGAGACTTTGCTTGTGACCCAATATGCAGTCTATCTTTGAAAATGTCCCATGTGCATTTGAGAAAAATGTATATTCCGTAGCTTTGGGGTTAAATATTCTGAAGATGTCAATTAAGTCCATCTGATCTAGTGAGTCATTTAGGATTGCTGTTTCTTTGCTGATTTTTTGTTTAGAGAATTTATCCAGTGATGTCAGTAGTGTATTAAAGTCCCCTACTATGATTGTATTGTTACTGATCTCTCCTTTGATAT
>NW_006293088.1:8170410-8171400 GCF_000327345.1 Myotis davidii | reverse complement strand
AAGAAATATGCATTATTAACTGGTACACCTAGTAAGTATTGCTACCCCAGCTTTTTTTCTTCATTTCCATTTGCCTGAAAGATGTTTTTCCATCCCTTCACTCTCAGTCTACGTGTGTCCCTCGTTCTGAGGTGGGTCCCCTGCAGACAGCAAATGTATGGGTCATGTTTTCTTATCTATTCAGCCACTCGATGTCTTTTGATTGGAGCATTCAGTTCAAGGTTATTGATAGGTACTTGTTTGTAGCCATTTCTATTTTTTGTGCCTGTGTTCCTTCTTCCCTTTTTGCTTATTCTTTTTACAACAGTCCCTTTAGCCCAGTGGTTCTCAACCTTCTGGCCCTTTAAATACAGTTCCTCATGTTGTGACCCAACCATCAAATTATTTTCGTTGCTACTTCATAACTGTCATGTTGCTACTGTTCTGAATTGTCATGTAAATATCTGATATGCAGGATGGTCTTAGGCGACCCCTGTGAAAGGGTCGTTCGATCGCCAAAGGGGTCGCGACCCACAGGTTGAGAACCGCTGCATTAGCCTTTCTGCATTGCTGGCTGGGTGGTGATAAACTCCCTTTGGCTTTTTTTGTCTGTGAAGCATGAGTTGTAAACTTAACCAAATTAAGAACTTTCCCTCTTATTGCCAGAGAGATACAATTTAAAAGAGAAGAAACAAATCATAAACAAAGCAGATATTGGTGAGACATATAAGTGGCCAGTGGTTAGGACAGGGGTCCTCAAACTTTTTAAACAGGGGGCCAGTTCACTGTCCCTCAGACCGTTGGAGGGCCGGACTGTAGTTTAAAAAAAAAAACTATGGACAAATTCCTATGCACACTGCACATATCTTATTTTGAAGTAAAAAAACAAAACGGGAAAAAATACAATATTTGTATTTGCATTGGCCTGTGGGCTGTAGTTTGAGGACCCCTGGTCTAAGGAGACATAATGACTAAATGTAATGTGTATCCTGGATGGGATCATAGAACACT
>NW_006293088.1:8163858-8170266 GCF_000327345.1 Myotis davidii | reverse complement strand
CTGTTCTGAATTGTCATGTAAATATCTGATATGCAGGATGGTCTTAGGCGACCCCTGTGAAAGGGTCGTTCGATCGCCAAAGGGGTCGCGACCCACAGGTTGAGAACCGCTGCGTTAGCCTTTCTGCATTGCTGGCTGGGTGGTGATAAACTCCCTTTGGCTTTTTTTGTCTGTGAAGCATGAGTTGTAAACTTAACCAAATTAAGAACTTTCCCTCTTATTGGCAGAGAGATACAATTTAACAGAGAAGAAACAAATCACAAACAAAGCAGATATTGGTGAGACATGTAAGTGGCCAGTGGTTAGGACAGGAGTCCTCTGGTTTGGCTCAGTAATAGAAAGGGTCCTGGGTTTGATTCCAGTCAAGGGCATGTACCTTGCTTGCAGGCCCATCCCCAATAGGGGTGTGCAGGAGGCAGCTGATCGATGTTTCTCTCTCATTGATGTTTCTAACTCTTTTTCCCTCTCCCTTCCTCTCTGTAAAAAAATCAATAAAAAATATATTAAAAAAAAAAGAAATTTCAATCGTTGTACTGTTGATATTTGGCTCTGTTGACGAATGAGTTTGCCGACTCCTGAGCTAGAGCATATAAAGAACTTGGAGGAATCGATAAGAAAGGGACAAACAAGCAAGTTTTAAAAATGAGCAAAAACAGAAGGAAGCGTTTCACCAAGAGGAAACACAGACGGTATAGGAGGACGTCGATGGCGAGACGCTCACTAGTGATCAAGGTGATGCAGATAAGACCTCGGAGGTGCCTTCCTCCTCCCGCCAGGATTGGAAAGTTACGTCTGATGATGCCAGAGGGCAGCGAGGAGGGGGATCAGGTGGTCACATACGTGCTGCTGACAGGAGCAGAAATTAGAGCAAAAATTAGAGCTTTGAAAAGCAGCCTGTCACCACGGTCGCCCTTCCATCGCTCAGATATGTTCTCTGCCCCTCCCCGTGCCAAGGTGATGCCTCTGCCCCCTGGATGCCCAGCTGGGCTGTGTGACTGTCTCTGAAAGTTAGACTCTAGCCAACTGCATGGGAGCGAAGTGTATTCCTTGGCCAGGAGAGCACCCACGTTCCCAGTAGAAGCAGCTCCCCTCACCCAGTCCCAGCGGGAAATAGCATGGACCCAAGAGCCGAGGGCCGAGCCTGCACCGGGTGTGGGAGCCCAGCGGGGAAGGCACCTGTCGTCTTGTGTAATCCATAAGGTGTGTGGGGGGGATTATTTCTTATTTCTGCGTAAGTTAGCGTATCCCTCCTGGCATGGGCACTAGTTCATAAAGTTGGAAGTTCATATGCCCTAAATCCAGAAATTTCGCTCAAAGGGGGTTTCCCTAGAGACCCTCCTATACACAAATCACATAAAAGAGCATTCATAGTAACGCCGTTCTTAGTGGCAGAAACCCAGAAACAGCCCACACGTCCTTTGGCAGAAAATCGATCGATAAATTACAGTTTATTTGCAAAAGTACACAAGCAGTCAACATGACTGTCTTCCAGCTGCACACCACAACATGAATGAGTCTGATAAATATACTTGTGAATCATTAAGGCAAGTTCCCAAAGTCTCCACCCAGCACAGAACCATTTTCAGAAACCTCAAAAACAAACACAGCGAAATAAAACGGTGTAGAGTGGATAATGATATAATAAATGATTTTTGTTTTTAAAAAGTAAGGCTGCTAGAGGGGTTGCTCGGGGTGGGTCGGGAAGGTAGGCAGAAGGCCAGGGGGAGAAGCAGCGCACAGACGGGTGCTCTGACCTTGACTTGACCTTACACAGGGTCAGACCCTGAATGTTTTTTGTTTTGTTTTTTGCTTTGTGGGCCATCGAGTCCCTTGTCACGACTGCCCACCTCGCTATTGCCGTGCAGAGGTGCCTTGGACAGTAAGTAAATAATGAGTGTGGTTGTGTGTTCCAATAAAACTTCAATTACAGCCCAGCCGGGGTGGCTCAGTGGTTGAGCGTTGACCTATGAACCAGGAGGTCACAGTTCGATTCCCAGTCAGGGCACATGCCCGGGTTGTGGGCTCAATCCCCAGTAGGGGGCGTGCAGGAGGCAGCCCATCAATGATTCTCTGTCATCACTGATGTTCTATCTCTCTCTCCCTCTCCCTTCCTCTCTGAAATCAATAAAATACATATTTTTAAAAACTTTAGTTACAGACTCGGAAATTTGAGTCTCATAACTTTACAGGCCATGAGATTTTATTCTTCTTTTGATATTAAAAACCACGTGAAAACTCTTTGTAGCTCTTGAGCCATATAAAGGCGCGTGTCTCAGATTCGGCCCCAGGGGAGCGAGGCTACCCCTGCCCCAGCTCTCTGCTTGGGCTCCTGGGGCTCCATCCAGTGACTATGTTTCATTTGTTAGTTTATGTGCATAAAACATTACCTTTAACGTTTGTAAGAATAAAATAAAGTGTCAGCCCTGGCCCAGAGGGGGTAGGGCAAGGCAGAAAGGTGAGGGTGGAGGGCACAGGCCTGCGGAGACACTGGAAATCTCAAGCCTCGTCCCAACCCGGGCTTCCTCCCCCCAGCCCTGGGGGAGGCCACTGCTGGGTGACTGGACCGACGGAAACCTTGGTCGGGGATATTTCCTGCATCTGTGGCTTACTATCCTGTGTCATATTACACAATTTTGTGGAAGAGCCAGTGTTTTGTGGAAGAGCAATACTCAAGGGGTCAAAGAGCTGCATGTGGCTCACAAGCTGCGGTTTGCCGACCCGCCGTTTGCCGACCACTGCCCTAGCCTATTTGGCTCAGTGGATAGAGCGGTGGCCTGTGGACCAGAGGGTGCTGGGTTCGATTCCGGTCAAGAGCATGGACCTCGGTTGCAAGCTCCTCCCCGGCCCCAGCCCTAGTCGGGGCGCGTGCAGGAGGCAACCCATCGATGTGTTTCTCTCACAGCGATGTTTCTCCCTTTCCCTCTCTCTTCCACTCTCTCTGAAGATCAATGGGAACATATCCTTGAATGAGGATTATAAAACAAGACAAAAGCCTAACCCTATCCTGTCCGGTATCGCCTGGAAGATGCCCCTTGCCACCCGCCTGGTGCCATGCTTGGTGGAAGGGGTCCATTTTAAAGGGACTTGTTGGGGGAACCGGGGTGTTATCTAGGACCGAGTATTTCAATAGCGAAAGCGACGCTGGTGGGGCCACTCCTGTTTCTCCTTCGCTGCTTCTCCAACGCGTCCCAGCAGCTTTCGGGGTCCCATTCACAGCGCACCCTCCTCGCCCTCTTCTTCCTCGGGGAACCCGCAGCTGCAGCCGTCCTCCTCTTGGGCGGTTCGCACCGGCTTCAGGAACGCTGGGAGGGGAGTGCAAAGACACGGATCGTTGGTTGTCGGTCAGAATCATTCAACATTCATTTCCTAGAACTCATCCCCGGGGACAGACTTCTCCAGTAGGAGACGCTCTCCGCTTGGATTCGAACCCGCCCGTCAGTGAGAGGTGATGCCGGCCGGCATGCGCTTTCCTCACGATGACTGAGGGTGAGTTTGGTTTTGTTTTCATTTTACCAAATATTTTTATTGGTCCTGAAGGACTCTGTGCTCTACACAACGGCTAACGTGCTCTTGAGCATGCGCCCCTAAGGCATACAACCTGTCGTGTCCCAAATATAACTGTGGTCTCAGGGCGGGTTTCTGAAATGGCACCTCGGACAGGTTCTTCTGAGTGAGGTGCCGTGGCACCCGGGTGTTAGGACGCGCCCCCTACTTCCATCGTTAGTCAGGGAGCAGCTGATGGATGCGCCAACTTCCAGGTTTTCTCCCACACACTCGGGCCCAGCAATTGTGTTACTGGTGAGCAATCTTTACTCCTTCGCAGATATTTCTACAGCCCGACAGAGCAAAGGCCCTCCCCCACCCAGTGTTACACGCTGTTGCTACAAAAAATAGCTGAAACCCAACAGCTGCACTGTCCCCAAGAATTTATGAAAACCTGGCAAGACATTCACCAATAGCAATGGGGTGTCATGATGAAACCAGTGTTGCTCTGATACCCAAACCAGACAGAGGTAATACTAGAGCCCGGCCAGTGTGGCTCAGTGGCTGAGCATTGACCTATGAACCAGGAGGTCACGGTTTGATCCCCGGTCAGGGCACAGGCCCAGGTTGCGGGCTCGATCCCCAGTGTGGGGCCTGCAGGAGGCAGCCGATCAATGATTCTCTCTCATCATTGATGTTTCTATCCCTCTCTCCCTTGCCTTTTCTCTCTGAAATCAATAATATATATATATTAAAAAGACAATAGTAGAAAAGAAAACTATACATTCTATCCCTCAGGAATATAGCTACAAAAATTCTTAGCAAAATATTAGCAAGTATAATTTAGCAACTTAGAAAAAGAATTCTAGTCCTAACCAGTTTGGCTCAGTGGCTAGAGCGTCAGCCTGTGGACTGAAGGGTCCCAGGTTCGATTCTGGTCAAGGGCATGTACCTTGGCTGCGGGCACATCCCCAGCAGGGGGTGTGCAGGAGGCAGCTGATCGATGTATCTCTCTCATCGATGTTTCTAACTCTCTATCTCCCTCCCTTCCTCTCTGTAAAAAATCAATAAAATATATTTTTTTAAAAAGAATTCTATACGATGAGCAAGCAGAGTTTATTCCGAGGATGCAAGGCTGGTTCAATATGCAGAAATGAACCTATTTAATCCATCACCTTCACAGGATAAAGAAGAAAGTCAAGTGATTGTCTCAGGTGATACAAAGAAAACGTGACAAGAGTCAACATTTATTCATGATTCTTAAAAAAATTCTCAGAAAACTAGAAATAGAGGAGAAACGTCCTCGACTTCATAGAGAGGATCCACTGGCCCTGGCTGAGCAGCTCGGTTGGTTGGAGCATCGCCCTGTGCACCGAAAGGTTTCAGGTTCGATTCCTGGTCAGGGCAGATGCCTAGCTTCCGGCTAGATCCCCAGTCGGCACACGTACAGGAGGCAACCAATCAGTGTTTCTCTCTCACATCGATGTTTTTCTCTCTCCCTCTCTTCCCCACTCTCCTTTTGAAATAATAATAATAATAAAAATATATCCTCAGATGAGTATTTAAGAAAAATAAAAGTCTACACCTCACATCATACTTACTGGTGAAACCTGAATGTTTCCCCCCTAAAATCAGAAGTGAGGCAAAGATGTTCACTGACCAATTTTATCCCACCTGGTACTGGAAGTTCTCGCCAGCCAAGAAAAGGAAATGGAGAGCATACAGATAGAGAAAAAATAAAAAATAAAGCTTCCCTGTTTGCAGATGACATTATGGTCTACACAGAAAATCTCAAGAAATCTACAAAATACGCCCACAGCTAAGATACGGGTCCCACAAAATCACAGGCTACGAAATCCGTCTACAAACATCAACTGCGCTCCTTCCTGTGTGCCAGCAGTGAGCAGGCGGAGACCAGCCTTCGGCACCAATGCCATTTGCAGTTTAAAAAAACTCGAAGACCTAAATGTAGCAAAGCATGTGCAGGACGTGCCTGCTGAAACTACAGAATGGTGACGGAACGGATCGAAGGAAGCAGGGTGAATGGGGAGACAGACTGTGTTCATGGGTCGAAATACTTCACGTCGTAAGTTGTCCCCACACAGACGCACAGGTTTACGCACCTCCTCTCGGAGCCCAGCTGATGTTCTGCGGGTGCATCTAAGATGATCCAAAAACTGTGCATGGAAACGCAGAGGAACTGGAATCGCTAAGACGATTTTGAAAAAGAAGAAGAACGCGGGAGAACCACGCTAACCCCTACCCAACCCTAGACGTCGCATGGCTCTGGCCGCCCAGACGGCGTGTTGGCCGGGAGTAAGCATGTGGACCCATGCACAGGAGGGAGGAGCTGGGACAGCCCCGCCCAGGCCCCCCGACTGGCTTCGGACGCAGCACAGAACAAGTCAGCGGGGATCGATAGTGTTTTCAGCCAGTGGTGCTGGGGCCACGGGACACCCATGGGCCAAAGAGCAAAGACGTGCGGATCTGGTCTAAGCCTCTCACCCTGTACAGCGCGTAACGGAAGGTGAGCCCTGCAGTTAAAGGTAAGCATCTGGGGGCCGCGTGCCTAGACCCGATTCCACGATGGAAGAAGAAAGACGTGGACTTCATCACATTAACAGACTTCTCTCTGCAAAAGCCCCTGGAGGAGGCGGAAAGGCTGCAGACGCGTAAGTGACAGGGGCCTCGGATCTGGGAGGAGTGAGGAATTCTCCAGTGTCTATAGTCGGACAAGCAAACACGTCCGTTGGAGACGGCAAACCCCACAAAGGAACACGTCACCGAAGATGGGCGTGGGAAGATGCTCCAGCCGCAGGGGAAAGCCAGGTCAGGCCACAGGGCCCTGGCTGTTTGGCTCAGTGGACAGAGCGTCGGCCACTGAAGGGTAGGGCCCCGGGGTTGATTCCCAGTCAAGGGGCCATG
>NW_006293088.1:8160143-8163567 GCF_000327345.1 Myotis davidii | reverse complement strand
CACGCGTGGGGCACCGGCCAGCTGTCAAAGGGAGTGAGTGACGGGAACACACGCGGCTGGATCTCAGGGGTGTTGAGTGAAAAAGGTCCATCGCAAAAGGCTGTGTATTCCCGACCCATTTCTATGTTATGTGACTCCATGAGCGTAACATTCTCAAAGAGACAGATTGTAAAGATAGAACACGGGTTCGAGGTTGCCGGGGTGAGAGGGTAGGGGCGAGGGGGTGGGGGTGTGAAGGCCGAGCAGAGGGAGATCTTTGTGCTCAGGGAATAGTTCTGTGGTTTTTTATGGTTTTTTTAAAAAAATATATATGCTTATTGATTTCAGAGAGGAAGGGAGAGGGAGGGAGAGAGAGAAACATCAATGATGAGAGAGAATCATGGATTGGCTGCCTCCTGCACGCCCCGCAATCTGGATCAGAGGTCAACCCTCAGCCACTGAGCCACGCCGGCTGGGCTAGTTCCGTGTTTTGGTTGCACTGGTGGCTATACCAGTCCACACAAGTGATCAAATGACATCCAAGGACATACACGCAGCCCGGGCAGGGTGGCTCGGTTGGTTGGAGCATCATCCTGTCCACCAACAGGCCACGGTTCCATTCCCGGCCGGGGCACCTAGGTTGCCGGTCCCCTCTGTGGCCGGGACACGTAGGGGAGCCAACCGATAGATGTTTCTCTCTCATGTTAATGTGTCCCCCTCTCTCCCTTTCTCTCTCCCTAAAAAATCAATAAAAACATAGATGAGAATCAATAAAAACACAGAGGTGAGGATTTAAAACACAAAACAACTGTCCACACACAAGGCACCACGGCCCCTTGCCCGGCCTGACCTCGTGCTGTGGTTACAGCGAACGCGACCCATGACTTTCCTGCTCACAACTTCCTGTGAACCTGCAGTTATTTCAAAATAGAACATTTCTAAAAATAACCGAAAGCTCTCAAAAAATGGAATACGGTTCCATTGCAACTCACTCATTACTCATAAGCACTTTTGAAAACCATTGAATACAGGACTGTGTTGCTGGGTGGGCAAGGATGGAAAGATTCGTTCTTTCTGTGAGAGGTTTCGGTGAGAGCTGAGAGTTTGAAATCAAAGGTGTGGACCTCAGAAAGCGAAGCCGGAGCAACCCGTGGGGTGGGGGGAGAGGGCGGGTGCCGGCAGCCCACGCGCGGCCCACGGAGGCCTCCGCGCGGTAATGAGGCAAGGACACCCCCCCACCCCAACAGAAAGGTGCTCAAAGGACTTGGTGGGGCTCTTCGCAGAGGAGGAAATCCCAATGGCCAACATCACATGAAAAAAGTCCCATCTCACTAGAAATCAGGGAAATGCAAATTAAAACCACAGCGAAATCTATCCGCCCACCAGAGAGAGGAAAGAGAACGCCAAGGGTAGCCAGGATGGGGCAGCAGGTGCTGTCGTCCGCTGCTGGGCGCGTGTGAACGGCCCTGCCGTCTGGAAAACACAGGACCCAGCAATGAGCTCTCTGGATTAAAACAACACAGAAACCCGTGCTACGTGCGCTGAGGAAATAGAAACGTTGGAACCCCATTTTTTATGAATTTTAATGTAAATATCTGAGATGCAGGATGGTCTTAGGCGACCCCTGTGAAAGGGTCGTTCGACTGCAAAGGGGTCGTGACCCACAGGTTGAGAACCGCTGCTCTAGATTAAAACAACAGCAACACAGAAACCCGTGCTACATGCGCTGAGAAAATAGAAACGTTGGAACCCCACTGTCTGAAATAGCCCCAAACTGGAAAGGACCCAGGTGCCCATCCGTGTCTGAAGGATCAAACGGACGGTGAGGTAGTCACTCAATAGAAGAGCATCCGGAATAGAAGTCAGAGCAGGTAAATGCAGCGGGTGGATCGTAAGGATGCAACGCTGCCTGGAAGAAGTGGGGTACGGAATAGATACGGGGAGCTGCCTGGAAGAAGGCGGACACGGAATAGATATGGAGAGCTGCCTGGAAGAAGGCGGACACGGAATAGATGCGGGAATGCGGAACGGACACCGGCCGCTTCCCTCGGAGGTGACAAGCTCACAGACGGCCTGACAGAACTGCTGCTCCGAGCAAAGCTATAAAGACGAGCAAGGAAGTGACCGCTGTGACTTGCAGCCGAGGCTGGCACCGGTGGGAGGGGGGCCTCGTCGGCAAGGACAGGCAGGGCCTGGGGTCGGGGGGCGGTAGTGACCCTGTTTCCCCGCCGGCTGGGTGACGCGGGCGTTCATGCTACAATCCGTGAAGCTGTATTTCCCCCGTGTGCTCTGTTGCACGATGTAAAAACAGTTTTGTATCGTTTTCAAATGCCCTTCAGACAAGTTGGTGTCGTGCGCCTTTAGAGAAGACTTTGCCGACACCGTCCCTCCCAAACTTGGAACATTCTGGGCTACAGCGCCCGCCGTCCTCTCGGGCCACTGCCCGCTCCGCCGAACCCCTCTGCCAAACCTAGCCTGCATCTCTGGTTCTGTCCTCCCTGAGGACAAACTCCAGGCCCCATCTATAAGCTTAAAAAAATTATGAATATTTTCTAATTGAGAGAGAGAGAGAGGAAGGGAGAGGGAGAGAGAAACACGGATGAGAGAGAAACATCGATTGGCTGCCTCCTGCACGCCCCCTGCTGGGGACTGAGCCTGAAACCTGGACGCGTGCGCTGACCAGGAACCGAATCAGAGACCTCGTGGTGCATGGGGCGATGCTCAACCCACTGAGCCACACTGGCTGGGCTATCCCTTTCTTTGAGTAAATACTAAGAGGTTCCATTTCGTGAGTGCTGGCTCTTGCCAAGTTCCATATAGAAATATTCTCTTAGTTCAGTGCAGGAAAGTTCCTCACGTCATCCGTACTGCTGACGTCAAGTCCTGGTCATTCAAAGCGCTCGGACCCTCCAGGGGCTCTGTGCCTCCTGACCTCGCAGGGCTGCCTCAGGTTAAGGTCATTGCCAGCCCGAGGGGCAGGGCTGAGGGGGCAAAGGTTACTTTCTGATTCCTCCTGGCAGGTGCCCTGTGTGCACAGCTGTGCACACATACGCGCTCAGAGCCACCCGGGACTGCACATGCTGACCCTGTCGCTCCGCTAGGGCCCGGGGGTGACCTTCTGCTCCTGCCCACTCCGCCCCTCCACGCTGTGGACATGTGGGCCCGGGTAGCTCTGAGCTGTGGGGCCCGCCTGTGCCCCCACTGACCACCCACTAGATGCCAGCACGTCCCCCACCCCTACCCCCCAGGAGGTGAAGCCCAGACTGCCTCCGGGTGTTGCCCACTGTCCCCTCGGGGGCCACACTGCCCGCTGATCGCCGCGGGCTGTTCTAACCCGCTTCTAGAGCTCGGTCCCCTCCTCCCTTCCTCCCGGGAAAGCCTCCCTCCGGCTCCGGGCTGACCCCCGGGGTCCGCTTACGCTGCTTGAGGATGGACAGGAGTTTCC
>NW_006293088.1:8159701-8160002 GCF_000327345.1 Myotis davidii | reverse complement strand
GTTCACTCACGTTTATGTTCACGGCGGCAAACCCCTCACCGTGGGAAGCGGGTCCTCGGGCATCCAGCCAGCTAACTTGGTAAACTTCCCGCGTGTTAAGAAAAAAAAATTATTTTTAAACAACTTGCCCGGTCGGTGGGCTGAGTGGTTGAGCGTCAACCTACGAATCAGGAGGTCAGGGTTCAATTCCCAGTCTGGGCACAGGCCCAGGTTGTGGGCTCGATCCCCAGTGTGGGGCCTGCAGGAGGCAGCCGATCCACGATTCTCTCTCATCATTGATGTTTCTCTCTCTCTCTCTCTC
>NW_006293088.1:8152633-8159332 GCF_000327345.1 Myotis davidii | reverse complement strand
GGAGGGGTCCCCCGAGTGGGGCCCGCACACCACGTCTCTCTCCTTCGTCCCGTTCACCAGCACGGCCTTCCCGGCCCGGGCGCAGCTGAGGCCAATGGAGAGAGTCCCGATCAGTAACTCAGGTCCAGATCATGCCAGTGAGACACATCGCCCTCCCCACCCCATCAAGCAACCTCTCACAAAGACGTGTGAGTCTGGGTTCATGGGGATTTCGTAAAATATGTTTTTATTGATCAGAGAGAGAGAGAGCGAGAGAGGAAGAGAGAGAGAGAGACATAAATGTGAGAGTGAAACATCCATGGCTTCCTCCTACGGGACATTGAGCCCACAACCCAGGCCTGTGCCCAGACCGGGAATCGAACCTGTGGCCTTTCCGCACACACGATGATGCCCAACCAACTGAGCCACACTGGCCAGGGCCATGCCAGGTGTTAAGGGGAGCACGCACGCGTGGACATCACTCTCCGTGCTGGGCACTGCCCACGGGAAGGCGTGCTGATTGGCGAGGGAGGGTACGAGGCAGCGAGAGACGGGAAGGACCCAGAAGGAACGGGGCGGGCAGGGGCCGGCAGTCAACTCTGACCTGGAGGCTCGGCTTCATTTCCCGGGAAAACGCCCGCTTTGCAGAGCCAGGCGCTCCTCCCCGTGCCGTTCCCGCCCTGCCTGGTGGGACGGTGTTCCGTGCCTACACTCGGTCGATTTCAAAAAGCTCAGTGAGTCTGGCCGGTGTGGCTCAGTGGTGGAGTGTCAGCCTGGGAGCCAGGAGGCCACGGTTCGATTCCCAGTCAGGGCACATTCCCGGTTACGGCTCCATCCCCAGCGGGGGGCGTGCGGGAGGCAGCCGAGCGATGTTGATGTTTCTCTCTCATGGATGTTCCTATCTCTGGCTCCCTCCCTCTCTCTCTAACGTCAATAAAAACTTCCTTTTTTAAAGCTTCCGTGGTAACATTCTTTGTCTTTAAGAAAATTAGCCCGGGCTCCTCACGGCGTGAGCAAAGGGAAGTTATACGTACTCGGTCCAGGGCCGGCAGGCGCCCAGCTTCTGGTCGTTAAATGTCCCGGGGTCACAGTCTTTGCAGCCTGGCATAGGAATTATAAAAAGCAAAAATCAGAAAGGAAGGATCTCCACCGTTTCGTAACTTTCCCCGCGATGGCCATACTCCATAATAAAGCCGCAAACTTCAGTCAGTCTACACAGATCGTTCAAGGACTCTTGAGACCAAACCCTGAGATGAATCAACCAAAGTCTGAAGCTCCCGGCCCTGGTGAATAACAAATGGGCTTTCAAACAGTTGGCAAATATCCTACACTTGACGCAGCGGTTCATTGCTTGTAGCTTTAAGGGTCTACAGATGTACGCTTGATTTTACATTCCGAAGGCCCAGCCTGCGCCTGCTGTATGTTATCTTTATTTTGGCTTATTAGGAGTGTGGGATTTTTTTTTCAATTTAATTGAATTTATTGGAGTGAGGGTGGTTAATAAAATTGTATAGGTTTCAACTGTATAATCCTATGTAATAAAAGCCTAATATGCTAAGTGTCCGGTCAGTCGATCAGCCGTTCAGCCAATCAAAGTGTAATATACCAGGTTACTGGTTATGTTCATTAAGTCTTATATTTGAAAAAAAACCATAGCTTTTCTAATCTCTAAATGATACTTTTCATTAATCTATTACTTTAATTCTAAGTTGCATTAATTTTTCACATATTTAAAATTGACATGTACATTTAATGTGAAAATTTGTCTTCTTTCCAAAAATGTTTCCAAAATATTAATAATGCATCTTAGAATTGCTTGGGTCCTAGGATTTAGGAACTGCATTATTAAAAAGATGTGCTATTTTCACATAATACTTTACATAATTTTATATTAAATATTGGATTGAGTCACTGAGGGGGCCAAAATAATTATTTAATATCTGCAGTACCAATATAAATTACTTTGATCTTGAAAGTTCCACATAAAAATCAACATAGTATTTCTTGAAAGTGCAATCCTTAAGGATCCTGCTTTCAAGTAAAAAAAAGGCTCTATTGGTAATTTAAAACAGTAAATTGTTTTGTTAATTACAACTATAGTTATCTGACTTTTAAAGAGCTCAAGGCTCATTTTATTCTCAATTTTGTTTAAATGTACAATGAGAAATCATTGGACTCATCCTATATAATAAAAGGCTAACATGCAAATTGACCAAACGGCAGAACGACTGGTCACTATGACGCACATTGACCACCAGGGGGCAGATACTGAATGCAGAAGCTGCCCCCTGGTGGTCAGTGCACTCCCACAGGGGGAGCGCTACTCAGCCAGAAGACAGGCTCAAGGCTGGCAAGCACAATGGCGGTAGCGGGATGTCTAATAGCTGTCGGACATCCCCCGAGGGCGCCTGGACTGCGAGAGGGCACAGGCCGGGCTGAGAGACCCCCCATCCCCCTGAGTGTACAAACTTTTGTGCACTGGGCCTCCTGAAATTATATATATATATATATATATATATAATCTTTTTAAAATGTTCCCAATGATCTTAAAGGATAAAGTCCACCTTTGAATCCCAATAGAAGATATTTTTACATTTTGCTGATGAAAATTTTCTCTCTGGTCAAATGCGTGTTTCCTCTGACATTTAAAAAGCTCAATCCACACGTCATTGCTGTGGCCGTGAATTATTTTCCTGGGCCTGCCTATGGGCTGGGGACCCCGCCCCTCGGACCCCTGACCTTTGGGAGGCCAGCCCCCTAGGGAATACATCTGGGGGGGCGGTGCCCCCGCCCGTCTCCGAGTGAAGCCATCCCCGAGGTCCTACCTTCGCAGCGCCGGCACAGGTTGCAGGCCTCCTGTCCAGGGCTGCGGGAGAAGCTATCGGAGGGACAGGGGATGCACGTCGGCGTCTTGGTTTTCCCACAGAAAGTACCTGCGCGGGCAGGGCACAGCTGTGTGTGATTGACAATGGCTACCGTCGCCGGCCGCGTTGTGATGTCCACAAGAAAACTAGAATCCGAAACACTAATTCGCTTTCCAGGTGCCACAGTGATTGGCTTTATTTGCTGATTAGCTTCTTAAAAGTATAATGGGGGTGGGGGGGGCCTGGCTGGTGTGGCTCAGTGGATAGAGCATCGGCCTGTGGAATGAAGGGTCCCGGGTTCGATTCCAGTCAAGGGCACCTGCCCGGGTTGTGGGCTCGATCCCCAGTAGGGGGCGTGCAGGAGGCAGCCAATCAGTGATTCTCTCTCATCATTGTTGTTTGTATCTCTCTCTCCCTCTCCCTTCCTCTCTGAAATCAATAAAAATATATATATTTTTAAAGTCTACATGTGGGCCCTGGGCCAGGGGCTCAGCTGGCTGGAGTGTCAGCTCAGACCCCGAAAGGTTGCAGGTTCCACAGATGTTTCCTCCCCCCCCCCTTCCCTTCTCTCTAAAATCAATAAACACATCCTCGAGTGAGGATTGAAAAAACATTTTTAAGTACAAATTTGCAAGATTGCCCTCAACATAATCACAGAAATAAGAATAACAAAGTGTAGGTATTGCAACAAATAAGTCAACAGAAAGAAAATAGTTCCCTCTATCTATTGAATAAAACAGAATGATTTCTCTGGATTGATCCAGGAGATCAGTATGATAGGGTTCAGGGGGAGATCAGCATCCTTCACTGATACCTGTGCCTGCCTTCCCCCACTCTGCCCCCCCCACACAGACACACACACACACACACACAGACAGACACACAAACACACAC
Organism: Myotis davidii; assembly: GCF_000327345.1. Taxonomy (NCBI): domain Eukaryota; kingdom Metazoa; phylum Chordata; class Mammalia; order Chiroptera; family Vespertilionidae; genus Myotis; species Myotis davidii. The sequence goes on along the minus strand of NW_006293088.1, from coordinate 8,155,595 downwards.
AGAGACACACAGAGACACACAGAGACACACAGAGACACACAGAGACACACAGAGACACACAGAGACACACAGAGACACACAGAGACACACAGAGACACACAGAGACACACAGAGACACACAGAGACACACAGAGACACACAGAGACACACAGAGACACACAGAGACACACAGAGACACACAGAGACACACAGAGACACACAGAGACACACAGAGACACACAGAGACACACAGAGACACACAGAGACACACAGAGACACACAGAGACACACAGAGACACACAGAGACACACAGAGACACACAGAGACACACAGAGACACACAGAGACACACAGAGACACACAGAGACACACAGAGACACACAGAGACACACAGAGACACACAGAGACACACAGAGACACACAGAGACACACAGAGACACACAGAGACACACAGAGACACACAGAGACACACAGAGACACACAGAGACACACAGAGACACACAGAGACACACAGAGACACACAGAGACACACAGAGACACACAGAGACACACAGAGACACACAGAGACACACAGAGACACACAGAGACACACAGAGACACACAGAGACACACAGAGACACACAGAGACACACAGAGACACACAGAGACACACAGAGACACACAGAGACACACAGAGACACACAGAGACACACAGAGACACACAGAGACACACAGAGACACACAGAGACACACAGAGACACACAGAGACACACAGAGACACACAGAGACACACAGAGACACACAGAGACACACAGAGACACACAGAGACACACAGAGACACACAGAGACACACAGAGACACACAGAGACACACAGAGACACACAGAGACACACAGAGACACACAGAGACACACAGAGACACACAGAGACACACAGAGACACACAGAGACACACAGAGACACACACAGACACAGAGACACACACGCAGACACACAGACACACACACACATAGATACACACACAGACACACAGAGAGAGACACAGACACACACAGAGACACACACACAAACACACAGAGATACCCACACAGACACACACAGAGAGACACACACAGACACACAGACACACAGACACACGCACACACCCTCCGCCCGCCTCCTCCTTGCTCCCTGCTGTGCCCCAGGTGGAGCCAGGGCCTCCCCCACAGCTGCCTTTCCCGGAGGCTGGCCGGTGCCTGCCCTCTGTAACCCTCCTGGGTCCTCCCAGCAGCGCTGTGCACCACGTTCTCGTTACCCCTGAGGACACGGCGGGGCAGGGGGCATGGCTTTGTGCACACGGCTAAGACGCCGCCTCCAAGAAGTACTTGTCGGTGACCGTGTACAAGGCCATTCAAGCAGCGCTCCTGGGCCCTGACCCTGCGACCGCCCGCGCCCCGTTCCAGCACCACACGCACACGGGCACTGGGTCCTCACCCGCTGGGCAGTCCCTGCAGGAGCCCTGCCCTGGTCGCACCCGCTCCACACTCACGACCAGCAGCACCGCGGCCAGGAGCCCGTAGCGCCCACTTCCCATGAGGAGGTCTGGGTCCTGCACGGAGATGAGCAGCAAAGCAGACTCCGGAGCCTGGGCATCCAAGTCGCCGTTCCCGAGTGCGCCCTGCGAAAAGGGGCCGGGCGCAGGGATGGGGAGAGTTCTCCTGTCCGGGGCAAGGTTCCCGCCACCGCCATCCAGTCCCACCGGAACCGGAGTTTCCAGGGAAATCGGGACGGGAAAGGGAGGAAGTTCACGGGAACGTCTCTGGGGGGCCCAGGTAACTACACGCATAGCTCCGTGCACGCCTGCCTCGGCCTGGGGGGCCCTGCCCGGCCAGTTCCCCCAAAACACAGAAGTCATCACAGCAGGAACTTTTGGGGACTTTCTTGGCTACTCAGCGCCCCGATTTCAACAATGCCAGTTGCCTGCGGCCCCTGGACCCTGAGAATCTGCCGGGACAGCTAACTGTTCAGCTGGACGAGAAGATATTCCGTTATCACCGTTTGTATGAACAGCACGTGGACATTTCAACCACCGGTTGCTGAAACGTTGCCATACCTCCCTGCTCAACGCCCCATCGCATGCAAACTTTTAAACTTTTCAATTGCACTTGACATTCAATGCTCTGTTAGTTTCAGGTGTGCAACACAGTGGGTGGACGTTCATACAACTCACAGAGCGATCCCCCCGTAAGCTGGTCCCACCCACCCGGCATCTTACACCATTATCACCAAGCGATTGACTATCTTTGCTCTGCTGTGCACAGCTTCTTAACAGATGTAGCTGCTCATTTTGAGATTTGAAGCTCAGATCGGAACAAAACTAAGGAGAACAGAGAGCAGCTCCTTCGAGATTTGTATTTGATCTTTGTTTTATGAGCTATGCAGAGAGGATGTTAGCCGGTAGAAGGGGGGACAGTCTAGGAATGTTACCAAGTAAAGGGAGCCTCTATCCTCTCCCCAGCCAGAGCCCCCGTCTGCCCCGCTCGGACCAACCTTGAGCTCGCCCGCCGGGGCTGAGGAACTTTCCGGGACTCGGTCTTGGGAGCAGCGAGCTGTGAGGAGGAGGGAGGCTGACAGGTTAGAGTCACACACAGGGCGCTGGAGTGACTCAGCCGGGCGGGGCCTCGCGGGAAATCCCCGCCCCGCTCTGCGGGGAGCAGGCTGGGTGTGTGTTGACCCCAAACCCCTCAAACGAAGGCATTTTGAGCACTTCTTGGAAGCATCTCTCTGCTGGAGGCATTTGCGAGGTGACTTTGGTGAAGAGATTTTGTCACTTTCTGTAATTCTTCGAAATGAGAGGAGGGATGAAACCGGCCTCAGAATAAGGGCCGGCCCTTGTGCAACGCGCTGCCTCCTCCCTCTAGTCCAGCGGTTCTCAACCTGTGGGTCGCGACCCCTGTGGGGGTCCAAGGGCCCTTTCACAGGGGTCACCTAAGACCATCGGAAAACACATATATAATTACATATTGTT
>NW_006293088.1:8150435-8151596 GCF_000327345.1 Myotis davidii | reverse complement strand
ACAAAAAACTAAGGAGAACAGAGAGCAGCTCCTTCGAGATTTGTATTTGATCTTTGTTTTATGAGCTATGCAGAGAGGATGTTAGCCGGTAGAAGGGGGGACAGTCTAGGAATGTTACCAAGTAAAGGGAGCCTATCCTCTCACCCCAGCCAGAGGCCCCCGTCTGCCCCGCTCGGACCAACCTTGAGCTCGCCCGCCGGGGCTGAGGAACTTTCCGGGACTCGGTCTTGGGAGCAGCGAGCTGTGAGGAGGAGGGAGGCTGACAGGTTAGAGTCACACACAGGGCGCTGGAGTGACTCAGCCGGGCGGGGCCTCGCGGGAAATCCCCGCCCCGCTCTGCGGGGAGCAGGCTGGGTGTGTGTTGACCCCAAACCCCTCAAACGAAGGCATTTTGAGCACTTCTTGGAAGCATCTCTCTGCTGGAGGCATTTGCGAGGTGACTTTGGTGAAGAGATTTTGTCACTTTCTGTAATTCTTCGAAATGAGAGGAGGGATGAAACCGGCCTCAGAATAAGGGCCGGCCCTTGTGCAACGCGCTGCCTCCTCCCTCTAGTCCAGCGGTTCTCAACCTGTGGGTCGCGACCCCTGTGGGGGTCCAAGGGCCCTTTCACAGGGGTCGCCTAAGACCATCGGAAAACACATATATAATTACATATTGTTTTTGTGATTAATCACTATGCTTTAATTATGTTCAATTTGTAACCATGAAAATACATCCTGCATATCAGTTATTTACATGACGATTCATCACAGTAGCAACATTACAGTTATGAAGTTGCAACGAAAATAATTTTATGGTTGGAGGTCACCACAACATGAGGAACTGCATTAAAGGGTTGTGGCATTAGGAAGGTTGAGAACCACTGGGCTGGTCGCTGCGGTAGCTACAGTGCGTCCAGGCCCGGTAAGCGCGGGAGTGAGTGCTGTCTTCGAAAGGACCCCGGGAATGCACAGGACTCCCTATTTATTGGGACAACGTTACGCAAATGAGGGCATGGAGGCTCTGCCAGACAGTCAGCAGGGGGGAGAGCCCGGATTAGAACCCGGGACGCCCGGACTCCCTTTCACTGTGCTCCTTGCTGGGGTGGGGGGAGATGGGAAGAAGGAGGGAGAGGCCGAGGGAAAGGAGACGGAGGAGCCATAGAACTGAAATGCCAGGCT
>NW_006293088.1:8149290-8150352 GCF_000327345.1 Myotis davidii | reverse complement strand
CCCGTACCCCCCACCCCTCCCAGGGAGACAAGGAAGCTTGGTGCTGAACTGGGGATGAAGGGAGAGGGTAGGCGCTAACATTTACTAGGCATTTGCTGTGTGCTGAGCCCTGTGTGTGTCCATGCCCCCCATCATGCACTGTCCTCCTTAGGAACTTCCAGTGGCTCCTGCTGTCTCCGTACTCAGGAACCTCCTCAGCCTGACCTGGAGTTGCCTTTTTGGAAAACTAAGAAACAGTTCACCTAACACACTTTAAAGTGTCCATTTCGATGGGTTTGAGTATATCCACCGGGCTGTGCAGCCTTCCCCAGCACATAATTCCAGAACATGCTCTTGGTCCAAAAGGAACCCTATGCCCACTAGCGGTCACTTCCCAGGGCCCCTCCCCTCCCCGGGCCCCTCCCCCTCATCCTGGCAGCCACTCATCTCCTGTCTGTCGCTAGAGATGGTCCCATTCTGGACATTTCACATAAAAGCCATCCCACAGTGAGCAGCTCTGGTATCGGGTTTAGTCGCCCAGCGGCTGAGGGACGTTGGAGCTGCTGCCACTGCTTGGCTCCTGTTAACAATGCTGCTGGGAACATCTGTGAGCAGGCGTCTGTATGGACATGTGTTTCCGGCTCTCTCTCTTTTAAAAACAAAAACAAAAACGTATTGTTGTTGTGACCCCTCCCCCGAGGATATTTTCCCATTGATGTTTAGGGAGGGTGGGAGCGAGGGGGAGAGACAGAGAGAAACATCTCCTGCAACCGAGCCCGTGCCCTTGACCGGAACCAAACCCAGGACCCTCCGTCCCCGGGCCGATGCCCTGTGCGCTGAGCCCAGCCGCATTTTACAGAGGAGGAAACCAAGGCACAGAGCAGTGACACAGCCAAGCACGTGGCTGGCAGATGGGGATAGATCAGCCAGTCAACACCCCAAGACCCCTAAGCTGGGCCACACAACTCAGGCACGTGCCCTTGACCGGAACCAAACCCAGGACCCTCCGTCCCCGGGCCGATGCCCTGTGCGCTGAGCCCAGCCGGGGAGCCCCAGCTCTCCTGAGCGGCGCGCCTGGGCGCG
>NW_006293088.1:8140597-8149085 GCF_000327345.1 Myotis davidii | reverse complement strand
TTAAAAAAACTATGAACAAATTCCTATGCACACTGCACATATCTTATTTTGAAGTAAAAAAACAAAACGGGAACAAATACAATGTTTGTATTTGCATGTGGCCCGCGGGCCGTAGTTTGAGGACCCCTGGTTTAAAGTCTTCATATCCTTGCTATCACTTGTTATTTATTTTAATTCAAAGACATTTATTGCCCAGCGGCGTGGCTCAGTGGTTGAGTGTCGACCTATGAAGCAGGAGGTTACGGTTCGATTCCCAGTCGGGGCACCTGCCTGGGTTTAGGCTCGATCCCCAGTGTGGGGCATGCAGGTGGCAGCCGATCAGTGATTCTCTCTCATCACTGATGTTTCTCTCTCTCCCTCTCCCTTCCCCTCTTGGATCAATAAAAATATATTTAAAGAAAAAAGAAATTGGTTAAACCATCCTAGCAGATGTGAAGTGCTATCTCTGTGGGTTTGATGTGCTGCCTTTCCCCGCCGTTACCACCCCCTCTCCCCGAGTGGGAGCAGCAGGTGGGTACGAGCCCACGCTCAGCTGTCAGCTGACGATGGAATCGAGGCTCATGACCCCTGATGGTCACGTGACCGTGCGCTGATTTCTTAACCGCCCTATCTCAGTTTTTGGAACCATACCTTCCAGATGCAGCAACACTCCCTCCTCCCTGAGCGAGGAGTGGGTGCAACAGTGAACACGAAGTACTGAGCGCCATGCCCAGCCCCTCGCTCCCCGGGGAACGGTCATTGCTACTGCGCTTGGGTCTGAAATGTCCCTTTCCTGCCGCTCACACTGATCAATCGGTACAACCGCCCTGAGCCAGGAGCAAGAGTGTGTTCCCCAATCCTGCACCCCACAGGGAACCCCGCTGATCTCATGCTGCCAGCCACGCTCCCAGCACTGCCTCCTCATTTGCATGGGGCACACTGCGGGGGACGCCCAGGGTGACATTTAACCGGGCGGCCTCCTCACTGAACTGAATGCTACGCACCAACCTAATTCTGGCTGCTCTGTGGGCAGAGGTGTTACCGCCCCTGGAAATGACATAAGCGTTTCCCAGCACAGTCATCAGCTCACTTTTTTGAGGTGAGACAGTGACCTACAAGCCTTCGCTGAGCTAAAGATCCCCAAGGCGGCGTGTGCCGGCCCACGGTCCCCGCATGTGCCGGCCTGTGGTCACCATGTGTGCCGGCCTACGGTCACCACGTGTGCCGGCCTACGGTCACCACGAGAGCCGGCCTATGGTCACCGCGTGTGCCGGCCTGTGGTCACCGTCTCCGCTCAGAGAGCCACTGCCGAAGGCTGCCAGCGTGGCCCGGTGTTTACACAGTCTCGATGCTGGGTTCTTGTTTGATGAAACCGTCACGGGGGCGAAGGCAGGTGCACCTGCTCTCTGACCAGCCACAGGGTCCTCTCCGTGCGCCTTTCGTTTGCTTTAGAACGTGCTTCGCTTTGCTTTATTCACTGGAGGGCTCTAATCTGTCAAATGCAGCAGAAATGTCATCTTCTCCGTGTGGCTCCCAGGCCGCACCAGCGATGACCCCGGCAGACATCAGCAATTGTGCAAGCTTAGCGATAACGTTTCATCACCTCCTCAATCCTTCGCCGCGGAATAGATTTCGTTTTGTTTTTGTTGACAACGGGTCTACTGTTGAATATCTCAAGCGGGTATGCTTTGAGGCTGAAGAGCGTGAAGATTCACCTCTAACCAAGATAAGACGATCTTTAGAAACGGAAAGACACACAGCCCTTCCACATGAGCCTCGTCTGCGATGGGCGCTGTGTCCCAGGCCCAGCCTTAGGCCGTCTCACCGTTGGGAGCATCACGGCTTCTACCTGGCATTTCCCCAAGGATCGATTCTCTCAAGACTCAGTGTCCCCACCCCGACCCCAGGCACCCGCCCTGTCCAGGCAGGGGTAGCTGGAGAGGCGCCAGTCACAGGATTGGAAGGAGGAGATTCCAAAGGGATCAGAAGGAAGAAAATGACTGGAATGAGAAGGAGGGGGTAGAGCCGGGGGAGAAGGAAGCACATCTGTAAGGCGAGGGGGTGCGGGCAGCCATCACTTCCCCAGGTGCCACCCCTGAACGTTCATGACTCACACGTAGAACTTCAGACGCACCTGCTGCTGTGCCGCCGGGCAGAGGTGCACGGAGGCCCCGGCCGTGTGCCCGGCCTGTGGGTGCCCAGCTCAGTCCACTGCGACCGAAACTGTTCTCCCTGGCAGGGCCACTAGTCACAGGCACACACACAGTGACAAGGGGCGCCTCTGGGGCTGGGACCTGGCGCTCATGCTGGCATCGCTCCACCGCCCTCGGGGACAGCACTGTCGCAGCAGAAACTGCCCGCAGTTCTTGTTCTGGGTCTTGGAGACCAGGTGACAGCATCTCAGTGCTGAGCCCCTGAGCACAGAGCCTCTGAGTGCAGGGGGAGGGTCACAGGGGCCCTGGGGCAGGGGGAGGGGGAGGGTCACAGCGGCCCTGAGGCCGGCAGAGGCGCAGCAGCTGTCCAGTCCTCGGACACCCAGGAGGCGATGGCTCCTTGCATCACCCATTGTTGTGCAAGAAGATGATGGAAAGTGCCATTTCCCAGAAGCCCCGGGTGTCCGTTTTCTGCATCCTACGTCCCTGTCTGTGGTTCCGGAAGCCCCTACTGCAGCCAGGTCCCACTCCAACATCTGCAGGCTGGGTGGGCGGAGCAGTGTATCCTGTGGCATTATTCGTTGTTGTGGCATCTATTTGTGTCACGCCTGTCAACCCACCTTGCCCACCCCTGTCCGTGTGGTAGGCAGCATAAGAACGGTCATACGGGTTCTTTACTAGAATAAACCCAGAATTGCAGTTTTTATTATAGAGTTATTTAATAAAATTTCATGAAATCTTTGAACATGCAAAGCCTCAGATATATTTAAACAAGTTTAGATATTTTATATTGATCATTGATCATTTTTTAATTTTAATAGATACTTTTGAAACATTTCAAAGAAAAATAACCTTTTTAAAACAAACATAAAAAGCAATTTAATTTGAAAATTGTACATAGTTACACTTACATTTTACACTGCCTACATGTAAATTCTGTACACGTTGATTACAGTTATTATTTTTTAATCTTTTAAGTCGGTACTGCCCACAGAACACAAATGTATCATTCTCCATTATAACAAGTGAAATAAAGGCCAAAATAATACATTTCACTTCTCTTTTAAAATATATGATTTACGTAATAATCTATGACTCCTAATAAGTGTTTTCTAACATTAACAGCTGATGTGTGAGTTGTGCCCTGCATTACAGATGGACGGCAGTGCGGGAATGATTTTATTTAGCCTCATCAGTTCTGCGTTTAGGAACTCTTGTTGCCCTAGCCGGTTGCTCAGTGGTTAGAGCATTGGCCTGCAGACTGAAGGGTCTGGGGTTTGATTCCGGTTAAGGGCATGTAGTACCTCGGTTGCAGGCTGCTCCCCAGCCCGGGGCCCTGGTTGGGGCTCATGCAGGAGGCAACCAATCGATATGTTTTTCTCACATTGATCTTTCTCTCCGTCCCCCTCTCCTCCACTCTCCCTAAAAGTCAGTGGAAAATATCCTTGGGTGAGGATTAACCAAAAAAATAAAGAACTATTGTTACACCCTAGCTGGTGTGGCTCAGTGGAGAGGGCACCAGCCTGTGGACTGAAGGATCCCGGGCCCGGTTCCGGTCAAGGGCCTGCACCTTGGTTGTAGGCTCGGTCCCCGGCCCTGGCCAGGGTGTGTGCGAAGGCAGCCAGTGGATGTGTCTTTCTCACATCAATGTTTCTCTCTCTCTCCTTCCCACTCTCTCTAAAAATCAATGGAAAAATATCCTCAGATGAGAATTAAAATAATAATAATTTAAAGAATGATTGTGACTCTTCTCATGTAGAAGAAACAGAGGCTGAGAGAGTTGGGGTCACTGAGCTGCTCGCCGGGCCGTGTTCTGGCTTCATCTCCAGGAGCCCCTCTCGCCTCACGGGACCCGCTGCTCCTAAAAATTTTCAAGGCCTTGGAGGAAGCCAGGTAGTTGTCCAGGATCCCCGGGCAGCACGGGGCAGGGGGGCCTGAACCCAGACAGGCCAGCCTCGGAGGGCACCCCCACTCACCCTCCAGGTTTCAGGAAAGGAGAAGCCAGGGCTGCGACCCAGTCTTGTCCTCTCCACCCCCAGCTCCCCTTGCCCTCGGGCCAGCAGTTCTGAGTGGCTCAGGAGCGATGCTAATGCTTGCTCGTTCCTGTGAATGAATCAAAAGATGTGTTGACTCAGCACCACTGAGACTGTCAGCTCCGTGGTTTGAGTGCCGCCTCGGAAACCACATTCGATCTCATCGACGTGAATGATTGCGCAGAAACTGATAGTTAATCAGCTTCAAGAATCATCATAAAGATCAGACTCAATAGCCCCTAGTAGCGGGAGCCAAACTCACTGAACAAAAAAGGTTAAAAAAATCAGGGCACGGAAGTAAACCAGTGTTCTGTATTTTTAAATTTTATATTATTGATTTTAGAGAGAAAGGGAGAGAGAGGAAGAGAGAAACATTGATCGTTGTCTCCCACACTCCCCCCCAATCAAGGATCGAACCCACAACCTGGGTGTGTTCCCTAACGGGGAATCAAGCCCGCCACCCATGTGTGTGGGATGATGCTCCCATCTACTGAGCCACACCAGCCAGGGCTGCTTTCTTAATCCTGCTGGAGAGAGAGTGGTCACATCCACGGAGGGGAATGTTCTTCGGGCTGCAAGTGACACTGAGCAAAGCAGTACCTCTGGAATGAATGCTGTCACCTCATCTGGCGGCTGCGCTGCCCAGCAGCCACCATAGCCTTCCGGAAGGAAATTATAAATATACGAATCTCTCCAATTGTTTCATAAACTCCGCTCCTGTCAGCTAACAGTCAAGTACATTTCTCCCCCCGCTCCCCCCAAAGAGGCAAGACCACATCAGGACATGCGTTTTGTTTCCTTGTGAACTTTTCCATCGTCATCAGCATTACCTACCAGATCATTCCACTCCTGTGTCAACCCACCTCCTCCTCCACGAAATCTGCCTCCTCTTCTGGGTTTACATGCTGATGGGAAACGCTGCGGGTTTTCATTAAGATTTATTTCAGTTAAATGTTGCCACACTCAACAGAGTCCCAATGCACCTGTGTGTAGTTCTGAATGTTTTATATATGCCTCCTGGGTCTACATAATTTCCAAGTTTCATGGTTGCTATCTTCATTCTCCAGCCCTCATCAAGTTAACAAATTCAATTGAACACACATTTACTGAAGATCTAACACAAGTGTTCGTGATCTGACTCGGCTACTTCTGCTCTGAGTCCTGCCACCGCCTCCAGGCTGACCCCCTTGCTTGCTGTTCTTTTTTAAAAATATATATATCTTATTGATTTTATAGAGAGAGGAAGGGAGAGGGAGAGAGAGATACAAATATCCATGATGAGAGAGAATTATTGATCGGCTGCCTCCTGCACACCCCCAGCTGGGGATGGAGCCTGCAACCCAGGCATGTGCCCTGCCCAGGAATTGAACCGTGACCTCCTGGTTCAGAGGTCGATGCTCAGTCACTGAGCCACACCGTCCGGGCCCTTGATTGCTGTTCTTTGAGGCACCACAGGCGCTCCTGCTTCAGGCCTTCCCTTTGCTGCTCCCTCGCTAAAAAGCTCTTCCCCCCACTTTCCACATGACCTGCTCCCTCATCCTCCTGCGGTGTCCTCCCCAGAGAAAGTCTTCCTGGACCACACGCCCTGCGAGAACTGCCCTCCCTCACTCCCCATCCCCTTTCCGTCCTTTCCTCTCCTTCAGCGAGCAGGTTGCCGCCGGCATGGACAGGTTTTAGTGCTGGTTTACTGTTCTGCGGTGAGAAGTCAGACAGACATGAGCCGAGCGAGGAGGGTGGGCAGGTCACCAGGGCGGAAAGCCCCGGGTGCCTAGCAATGGGCGAGACTGGGAACACAAGGGCCGCCTGCCCAGGGCGAGCTTTCCTCCCGTAGCCTGTCGCTGGCCATGCAGCTCAGAGCCGTGACCTTCTGAATCACTGGTCACGAGGCTCAGACCCTCCCTGGCCTTCCCTGCCCTCGAGCTGCTGGTCCTGAGGGTGAGACCCCGTAGAGGGGAACACACGAGGGGCCGGAGGACAGCCCTTCAGCCTTCGGCCCCCAGGACAGCGATGCCTCAAATTGTGTTTCAGCTCCAGGCCCAGACGAGCAGCAAAACCGGACAAGCAACGCCAAGGCTGCCTCAGGCCCAGCTGCACTGACTAATGACCCCCTGGCACCCACCGATCAGCAGTGAAAGGACCCCGAGAGGACACACCGGGAAAGCCAGGAGCAGCCTATTGGGATCCTCCCTGAGCCTCAGGTCAATGCCCTCAGCTCCTCAGGAGCACACCTGCCCTTCACCCCCCCTCCCCCACCCCCTCCCCCAGGCAGGTTTCCTATCTCTGTCTCTCCTCAGCTCCAAGGGCCCTGCTTTTGTCTGTCACTTGTTTCTTGAGCCCATTTCTCCAAGAGCTCACCTCTCCCTCTGGGACCTTCTCAATAACCTCTCTCCTAGAACTTGAATCCTGGCTCTGAGTTCTCTCTTAGCCGGAACTCAGGTACTGGGGTTGCTGAACCCGGTCCGGTCTGATGCCACCAGCCTAAAACCTGGTACCGTTTTCACTGCCGACTATTTGCCTACTCCCGCAAGAACATAAACTCCATGAGACATGGCCTTCTAAGCAGGGCCCGGCATCTGACAGGTGCTCAGGAAATGCTGAGTCTTCTTGTCTTCTGAGGCATCTATAATAATAAAAGCATAATATGCTAATTAGACCGCACGTCCTTCCAGACGACCTTCTGGGCAAAGCTGGGGCTGCGAGGGAAGCCCGGATCCCGGGTGCCTGCCGGCGGCCGGAGGGAAGGAAGGAAGGCCTGCTCTTGCATGAATTTCGTGCACCGGGCCTCTAGTATATAGACAAGGCACCATCGCAACAGCCTTCCCAGCCTAGAGAGGAATGAAGAAGTTTACACAGATAACTAAGATATGGGCATACGGTCTTATCGGTTCTATTGAGGACAAAGAGCTGCCCTTAATAGAATCTATAGAAAAAGTTTCCTGGAGGGACTGGCACTGTGATTGGGTTGTTCAGAATGGATCACACATTGACAAGCTGGCCTGGGAGCAGGGGGCATTCCAGGGAGAGGAAACGGCTGTGCCGAAGCATGAAGGAGGCCAAGTCCAGGGTATGTGCAGGAAGAGAGGACATGGGTGAGGGAGAGGCAAGAATGGAAGGAGATAAGATAGAAAAGATGTCTGAACACGGTGCAGAAGGATTTGATCTGAATCCCCTACACAGGAGCGCACTGCCAAGGTCAGCAGCTCCACAGGACCTCGCAGACACGCAGAAGGTCGCCCAAATCTTTTGTTCTCAGCCTGGGAGCAGGCCTGGCTTCACCATCTGCAGAGTAAGTGAGCCTCGAGAAAAGAGGGAACCGGCGCAGGGGACCAGGGCGGGGAGTCAGGGCCCTCCTGCCTGGTGCAAACGTGCCCTGTTGGACGGGCTACAGGCTTCTCTGGCCACTGAGAGAAACGCTGGCGTGGCTGCAGGCCACTGTGTGCTTCTGAGATTACGGGAATCCGAAGACGTCACGTCACGTCACAGGAGCAGCATGAGAATAAAAAGCTCAACCGGAAGGAAGGAGAAGGGACTCAACATTTCAATCCCTTTGGGTTTGTTGTTCTGAGATCTCAGCAGGACCTCGCCGAGTTCTGGGCAGGCGCTACTATTCAGTTTACAAAGGGAAGGTGTTTTGTGTTGAAACATATATTTTTATTGATTTCAGAGAGGAAGGGAGAGGGAGAGATAGAAATATCAATGAAAGAGAAGCACTGATTGGCTGCCTCCTGCACGCCTTGCACCGGGGATTGAGCCCACAGCCTGGGAATGGAACCGTGACCTCCTGGTTCACAGGTGGATGCTCAGCCTCTGAGCCAGGCCGGCAGGGCGGGAAAGCTGTTTTTACAGCTTTGATAACCCATTATTGCAGCAGTTCTCAACCTGTGGGTCGCGACCCCTTTGGCGGTCAAACAGCCCTTTCACAGGGGTCGCCCAAGACCATCCTGCATATCAGATATTTACATGACGATTCATCACAGTAGCAACATGACAGTTATGAAGTAGCAACGGAAATAATTTTATGGTTGGGTCACAACAGGAGGAACCGTATTTAATAAAGGGCCAGAAGGTTGAGAACCACTGCACTATTGGAAGCCTAACCAGATCTGAACCTTTCCTTCCAGAAAGAAGATGCCAGCAAGGGCGGAGGCTGGCAGGAAAGTGTTCTCTGAGAGCTGAGAAACAGAAGTCGTGCCTCCACCCTCGAGCAGGTGAGGGATACACTGCATGCAGCGGAGCCTGGATGAGACGCTTCAAAACACCAAGGCTCAGGGCGGAACGGGTTCAGCCCCGCGTCCGCTCGCGCATGCGTGGTATCGCAGCACC